>NC_056737.1:1868672229-1868744729 GCF_019279795.1 Protopterus annectens
CTCTGAGAAAGCGATATGCCACTGAGTACAGCCAGATTTTTTTCAGTTGGGCTGCATAGGACATATGTTTGATGCCAGTGATCCTCTTGGTGAGATGCTTTTGTGGTCTTTCCAGCTGTTGGAAGTGTCTTGTGAGGTACATCCCAAATGGAGCATTGTACTCTATGATGGGTCTGATGAGTGACGAGTAGAGGGGCACTATAACCTCTTTATTTCTAGATGCGAACCCCTTAGTAATTAGATGGGCCACATAGAAGGATTTCCTAACTACTTTGGTAATATATTTGTCAAAGGAGAGATTACTATCTATCTGGGTCCCCAGATCTTTTATTACCTCTTCTGTAATAAGGGGGCTGCCACCTATGTGGTAATTTGTGGGTGTTTTGTTATTCCCAAACAGGATGACTATGCATTTTTTGGCATTTAGCTTGAGGCCATGATTTTGACACCAGGTGTCTGTCTCAGTAAGGCCTTTTTGAAGGATGTCCTTGTCAGCCGGAGAGTCAATTATGGCCCCCAGTTTTCAGTCATCGGCGAACTTGGCTAGACATAGTCCTTCTGTGTTTGCCTATATGTCTGAGAAATATATGCAGAACAGTAGGGATCCCAGAACTGAGCCTTGCGGAACACCACTCATGACTGGTTTAGAGTCAGACCTGGAGGCCGCTATTCTTACCATGTGAGTTCTGTCTGTAAGCCAGTTGGCAACCCATTTTGTGACATAGGGGTTTATGTTCAGGCTGGTGAGTTTTTCTATAATACCCGAGTGAGGAATGGTGTTGAACGCCTTGGCAAGATCAAGGTAGGCTGTGTGAACCACCTTTCCTTCATCTATGGCCTTGGTGACTGTCTCAAAGAAGTCAACCAGGTTTAGTAGGCATGATCTGCCCTTAACAAAGCCGAACTGGATTGGGTCAAGTGTTTGGAGGTTCCCAATGTCTTTGTTAATGAGTTCCATGATGATGCATTCCATAGCCTTGCAGATCAGGCTAGTCAGGATTATGGGGTGATAGTTACCAGGGTCAGTTGTGGCCCCTCCTTTGTGGAGCAGAATAACCATTGCTGTGTGCCATTCTATGGGCATGTAGCCTGTGGAGAGGCTGAGGCTGAACAGTGTGTTTAGGTGGGGGGTTACTTTGTTCTGTAGTTCATGCATGACGCAGCCTGGGACACCATCTGGCCCCAATGATGCTGTGTTTTTGGCTTTTGAAAGGGCTGTTTTCACGTGTGCTTCTGTGATTTCCGGGACACTACACTTTTCCGGTATTGTTGTGGGCCCTTTGGAAGGTGAGAGGGAGGTGAAATTTACACTGAATTTATCTGCCAGGATGTTGGCAATATCCATAGGTTCAGTATATTTTGTGCTATTTTCCACTAGCTCAGAGCATATCTGCGAGTTGCCACTTAGATTCTTGACATAGCTAAAGAAGGCTTTGTGGTTATCTTTCGAATCCTTGGCTATTTTTCTTTTGAAGTTAGCCTTGGATGATTTTATGAGGGACCTTAGTTTCTTACTGATACTGATCAGGGATGTCTTTCTTTCTTAGGATTTGCTTTTTTTCTGAACTAGTTTCCTCCTTCTGTTGTATAACCTGTTTATGGCAGGGGTCCACTAGACTGGTTTCCTTCTCTTAGGTGGAGTGAGTCTTGGTCTTGCTAGGGATGGCATGATCCATGCATCCTTGTAGGTGCTCATAGAGTGCAATTGTAAAGGATTCTGCATCTTGGGCAGTGTTATCCTTTAGCGTGGGGGCTGTGAAACTTACCACCTCTGCCTTAAGTAAGGTGAAGTTTGCTTTAGAAAAGTATTTCATTGTGCTTTCCTTGGTTGGGGGTGGTGGTGGGGTGTGGACATCCAGGGTGATTAGTTTATGGTCTGATCTAACCAGTGGCGGGTTGACCTCCAGTACGGAACACCTGTTGCCCATGTTGGTGATGACCAGGTCCAATATGTTGTGGCCTCTGGTAGGGGAGTTTACCAGCTGATCCAGGGCATTTGAGTTGATAAATTCCAGGAAGTGCTGAGCCTGGTAGTTTGTACTCAAGTAGTTTTCCCAGTTAATGGTAGGGTAATTGAAATCGCCCAATATTAGGGTGTTCGGTAGGATCTTCATGTTTTCCAGTGTCTCCATAAAGGTGGAGTGGTGGTCCTGGGTCATGGAGGGTGATCTATAGCAGGCCACAATTTGCATTGCAGATTTGCCCGATGTTAGTTGCACATGGATGATCATGCTGCACCACTAACCTGGAGGTGTGAGTATCCTTGATGAATATGGATACACCCCTCCTTTTCTGTTTCGGTCTGTCTTCTGTGGCCAAAATGTGTGGTATGAGTTGTAGCCCAGTAGTGCTGGAGTGCTCTCTGGAGCCTTGAACCAGGTTTCAGTTACTGCACAGATGTCGACGTTCTCCATACTTAGGAGTGCTTTGAGCACATGCATTTTGAGATTAAACTCCTGGCATTGAGTAGCATAACCCTCATTTTTTTACTTGTGCTGTTTACGGTGGTAGGTATGAATTTTGAGCCTTGCCTAAAAAAGGCACTATGGGGGCAGCAAGATCCTTGGCCAGTATTTGAAAGCCAAGGGGTGACAGGTGCAAGCTGTCTTTTGCGAAGCAACGCGGCTTGTCGAGCATGTCATCCCAGGCTGACAGACACTGGATCCCCTTTGAATGACATCAGAAGCTTAGCCAATTGTTGAAATGGATCATTTTTTCTTTATACTGAGGTATAATTTTTGGTGAGGGCAGGATGCTATTCAGGGTCAGGGTCATACCCGCCTGGGCTACATGATCAGAGAGCTCTTCCATGTCTCTTTTCATGTAGTCTAGGGAGGTACATCTCAGGTCATTCACACCAACATGAATAATGATAGATTCATATTTGTACTTGTTCTGGAGTGACCTGGGTGCTTGTTTTATGTGGCGGATTCTGGCTCCCGATAGGCAGCTAACAGTAACCTTCTCCTTGTCCAGCCTAGTGAGTGGGGCATCAGTGTGCCTGACTATTGAGTCACCTATTACTAGTGTGTTAGGTATGTTATTTCGCCTTAAGGGCTGTGATTGTGCGGCACATTGATTTTGTGTTTTATGTGTTGTCTGGTTTGTGATGGGAGGTGCAGGTTTTGTGGGTGTCTGCTTTGGAGCTGTCAGATGCTTTTGCAGGTTTTTATTTAGAGCCTCTGAGTATGATTTTGTGTATTTATGTGTATTTTTTGCCAGTGCTGGTTTAGTAGGTCTATGTGAGGCTGGAGGTGTGGTGCAAATGTTAACCTTCTCAGCATGACTGTCTGTTCCAGTCTTGGGTGGAGAGACCTTAGCCTCCAGTTTGGCTGTATAATTGCATCTCTCGCTTATGTTAGTGTTTTGTGGTAGGAGGAGAGGGCTGTCTGTGTACATGAAGCATTTGTAACATTGCCTCAGGATACCCAGATTTACCAGATGGACTAGAGAGTACACCTGAAGTTGCCCTTTAGTCATGCCTGAATAGTAGGGTGAGCTGCTTAGTCACTTGGTTGGTGAGGGGTGGATAAAGTGCCTTGCCCTGCTGGGCAGTCAAGTGTTGGGGTATATTAGTGCTTGCTATTAGGTCTGAGCAAGTGCTGGACTGTAGAATGTTTTTTGAGTGCTTAGGTTGAGAGTTAGACTAGTTTCAAGTGAAAAACTGAAGAGGAGACGTAGTGGAGCCGGGAATAATTTAACCCTAGCTAACCGGTGCTGTCCAGTGCACAAAACTGTGCAAACACGGTTTTTAAACTACTAACTTCTGGGCTGGAACCACTCCTCCAGGGACAGATGGCTGCTCAAAGTTCCCCTCTCTCACAGGTGAACAGAGAAACTTACCTCTATCCAAGTAAGGTATGCTGGACTATACTAGCTTAGAAGGGTGGGAACGAGAATTTTTTTTTTTTAAGGCAAAAAAACAGTTCAAATAAGTACAATATGTGAAAAAACAAGCTTTTAAATCATAAAAGTAACCAGAAAGTTGAAAGAGATGGACAACTTCCCTAATGATCAATAAACTAAATTCCTGGGCCAAGAACCTACTCTCTTGTGGCTTTAAAACCAGAAAGTTGAGAGAGATGGCTTCCCTCCATGCAGAAAGGCTTCTTAAGAATTTATAAAACAAAATGCTTGGTGTCAAATTGCAACAAATATCATTGTCGCAGCCAAGGAATGAATTAGAATGAATATTTGGAGTTCAACAGAGCTCTATCAGGATTAGATGGTAAACTTATAGGAACGCTTTTCTACTGTTGACTGAAGCATTTCTAATTAAAGCTGGGAACAGGAAGTTATGTTTACTAATGAATGTATATGTGTAAAGAGTGATAATCACAAAAATAATAATCAGGGTGTTAATTAAGATTGTAGGGAAATAATGTAAAATATTATAAATTCTGTTTCCATTCTTTAGCTTAACTAGTCAAGTCTTACCCATCTTTCTGTTCTACCCACCTTCATTAGCCTAGCTATTCAAGTATTACCCACTGTCTTCATCTTATCTGCTCAGGTTTTTCTCCTCCATCATGTCTATCTCTCTCTCATCCTAAATGATCATAACTTTATCACCCTACCTCTCTTTCTTCTCCTCCTTCAACCAACATCCCCATAATCTAATCATAACTTTATTTCATCTTATCTAACATCTACTTTCCATCTCTAACATCACTTATACTTCCCTTATTTAATCTTCTCTTTACTTTATATATTTGTATGGTTACCTGTCAAAACATCTACTCTTCATAACATCTAAACTCAAAACATCAAGACCATAACATCTAAACTTCAAAACATCTAAAACTCATAACACCGAATCTCAAAACATTGAAAACTACAAAGCAACTATGAATAACATCCCACAGAGTTTTTACTATGTTTATGCAGGGGGCAAGCCCAACTGCACCCTCATGTGGGGGACTCTGCCTCGCCCCCCGTAAATGAAATATACCAACTCCAAGGTTGCACTACAGTGGGGGGAAAAGTTAATTTCCTAAGCCCACTGAAGTGCGACCTTGGAGTTGGTATATTTAATTTACGGTGTGTGTGTGTGTGTGTGGGGGGGGCGTACCCCCCCACTTGGGGGGTGCAGTGGGGGCTTCCCCATGCATAAACGTAGCAAACAGTGTGTGGGATGTTATTTATAGTTGCTTTGTAGTTTTCAATGTTTTAAGATTCGATGTATTGAGTTTTAGTTGTTTTAAAGTTTAGATGTTATGGTCTTGATATTTTGAGTTTAGATGTTGTGAAGAGTAGATGTTTTGATAGGTAACCATTTTTGCAACCTCCCTTCACTGTAAGTATTGCCTGTTCCTCCGAACACAAATGAAAACTCCTTCTCAAATACTCATCTCTCAGAATCACTAAGGGTCCTGCATAAAAAAATGCCATTATCAGTTCCCAGTCAAAACTCGAGTAAGGGGAAAACTTTGTGATATCACACTCTCTCAGTGTTAGTTTATATTTCAGAGTCACACTTGCAGTTCTGAAGTTCTACTGGTGGCAATTATGGTCAATGAATATTCATCTGAGATCCTTAATGGACAAAATGCTCTGTATACCAAGGCAAAAAGGACTGCAATGCACCAACTGGCCAAGTTTGACAGTGTTTCCAGTATATTACATCACCAGAACACACAGCATACCCCAATATTTTCCCACCGTATCAGTTCTGCAAACAACTATATGTGGGGATAGTTGTGGAATAAATACAGTAGAGTGAATGCTCCTATGAAACGTAGATCTCCAAAGGGCTCCATAATACATATGCATAGCAGTTCAAGTTGGCAGAGATTTTGCTAACCATTATATAACTAGATGTACTCCTATTTTACAATCCTTCCTGCAGAAGTGAAAATTTTCTCTAAAAAAATAACATATTCAATAATGTGTGGGATAATATGCAACATGTAAACAGACTGTGAGTGCTCCATTTCCAGTAGGACATTAGTTATTATTTTATTGTATTGGACACATTTCACAGACAGAGGTTAATTTTCTTTCTGAAAAAAGCACTTCAGTATATCAGTGATACTTGCATCTCATTATTTTCTTGTGTCCCTCTGTCCCACTGAGGATTGCTATATTATATTAGATTTTATGCAGTGAAACTACCTGTGTGGTCTTTGAGGCAGGTACACAGATGGATGCAACACATAAACAGTGGAGTGGAAACTTCTGGTCATTCTGCACATCAGACAACAGTACAAATGTTTTATGTTAGCACTTAAGACAATGGATCAGTTAGAGTATGACAGTGTTTTTTTTTTTTAATTTTCAAGTCTGTGTTTATGATTTTGAATGTTAGGGCAGCAGTGTGCAACTGCCAAACTATGCTACACCTGTAAAATTCAAAACCAAGTGGAAACACTCTACTGCAGACCAATGTTTTCCATTATCACTCAATTAACTTGGAATTATCATTTTAACATTAATTTTAATAGTTTAATAAGCAAATCATGGGCTATTATCATCAAAATGAAAAGTTAATCATGCATTAAAAATATTTTAATAATATATCTTTTCAGTTCTTAGAATTCTTTGTAAGCTCCGGAATGTTCCATATAGTAGTCTGGTTTTATTTACATTCAGCCATTTCTGGATAATGTAATAGGACAAGTCATACAAGATATATGTTGATTCTTGAGACAACTCTTACTGTATATGGAACCTTTGACTATTTCATATTACACAGTCTATGTTTTATCTGTTGATTCTTGAGACAGCTCTTACTGTATATGGAACCTTTGACTATTTCATATTACACAGTCTATGTTTTCTTATCTGTTGATTCTTGAGACAACTCTTACTGTATATGGAACCTTTGACTATTTCATATTACACAGTCTATGTTTTCTTATCTGTTGATTCTTGAGACAACTCTTACTGTATATGGAACCTTTGACTATTTCATATTACACAGTCTATGTTTTCTTATAACAGGACTGGACGTAATGCTTCTGCTTGTTTGCCTTTTTATAAGTTTGTCTTTGATACAACTTTCTTCTGTACAGCTTATTGTCTTTCCCATAAACAACAAAGGATTTTGTTGATTCTGCTTTTCCAACATTTTCATCTTCAGGTGTTAGACTTTCCAAGGATTTCTGCATTCTTACTTTGTTTCCAAGCCACACATCTGATAGTTTTTATGCACTTGCTATCATAGCAGTATTTGTGTTTCTGCTGACGACATTCCAGTATTTCTTTACTTGATGTTGATTTTCAGGCATCAGTAATAAAGATAAGGTAGACAATCTACTTTTCAAGGTTCTAACATTAACACTGGAGATGTGATTGCAAAAGAACAGCAGTTTTGCTCTTTTTGCAGTCAAATAAAACAAAAAATAGCCTCACATTCACCTATTTCATGTGTCTGTTATACTAATATACTAATTCTTCGGTTGTACAACTGCAACCAGATAAAATAAATCAATAAATGCTCTCATTAACTTTATGTCATTTGACTATAGCATTCAGTGATTAAAAACATCATTCAGTCAAAGGACAACAAACAGACATTTAAACAAAGCAGTTCTTAACAAAGTGAACTGCAACCATACAGCTAGCTATCAATATCTATATCTATATCTATATCTATATCTATATCTATATCTATAGAGAGAGAGAGAGAGAGATAGTCACAGTTCCCTTTGTCAACTATTCTTTTTGCTGACAACATGAGCTGCAGTTTCATTTTAATGAACATTCATTTTACAGGCAGTCCATTTTTCTGACAAAAGTAAGTGGGTCTGTGTTAGGGGTGGGAGTATGTGTGCATTTGGGTGTTAGGGTAAAAGTAAGGACTAGGTAAGGAGATAAGATTTTGAGGGTATTTTTGTGAGAGTTTGAGGGTTAGTGTTAAAGTTAGGCCTAAGTAAAGAGTTAGATTTATTTATTTATTTATTTATATTTGTTTACCAGGTTTGTGCACTGATCTCAGTGGACCATTAGTAGGTGCAACCTGGGTGAATATGATCACATAAGAGATGAACAAACATATTAATAGATACAAGGATATGCAATAAAACATGTACATATTTACAGATGTAAAAATATGCTACAATATTTAGTGCAAGAAGCAGATTGTGAACAGTAGTGTGTGAGCGTGTGTGTCTGAGTACAGGCTTTACCTACTTCCACTATCAGAGCTGCACTATATTGCTATACACTTGAATGTATAATGCTGTCTTTTCATACCTATCAGAGTAGCCCCAGGTGTTCTTCTCACTGCACCCCCACCCTGTTGGTCTACTTTCCACACCCCCAGGTAGTCTACATTCCTAGTTGTGCTCCCCAATTCCTGGATCCATCACTGGATTTTTCCACTTAAAGTTCAAGCATCGACATAAGCTGCTATTTAATGCTATAGACATCAGTGTCTTGCCATGTTTGCAAGGGAGAATGATGCAATGTCTGGGAAAGTAATATGAATCAACATAAGACACAAATATGTGGAAAAGATATAAAAACTACAGCACCAGAGAATGTGATACTATTCCAGGTATAGTCTCAAACTACAGGTGAGGTGATCAGTAACCATGTTCATCCTAAGTGTTAGTAAAACACAATGAGGAAGATTAAACAAGTGATGCAGGGAGTCAAAAACAACAGAGAACTGAAATAACATTGCAATATTTGAGGAAAGGAGGGAGCTGAAACAGAAAGGAATATATCCATCTTTACATCCACAACCACTTTTTCCCATTTTTTTGCATATGGGGTTGGGATGTAACTTCAACAGAGACAATCATCTAGAGTATAAGTTCACACCACCAGGTGGCTATCCTCTGTGGTACTGTGCCACACTGGATGAAAAAGATATATATTCCTGGGGAAAAATCAGTTGGCATTGGCAACTTATCTTGCACAGGAAAGCTTAGAAAGAATGCCCAGCACTGGGCAGAGCTAATAGTAAATGATATCAAATACTCTGATCTAGAGGGTATAGCTAGCCTACTCATGCATACATTTAACTCTAACATCACTGCCCTCTCCCCATCCAACATTTCTAGAGCTCATACCTGCATCTACACTCCCCCAATCTCCCTTGAACAAATCCTCATGGCAATATCCAAGTCCAAAAACACAGGTTCTGCTGGGACAAATAACATAACAGGCTTCTTACTGGCCAGCCTAAAACAGAGCCTGTCAGACCCCCAAAAGGGGCTATTCAGTCAGCCTCCAAACAGATTTTGTGCCAGATGAATGGAGGACAGCAACTGTCATCCCCTTGCAAAAAGGTGGGATGTCAATGGACACAGGAACGTATAAATCCATAAGTTTGACCAGCCTCATCTGCAGGGCTATGGAAAGGATTGCTATAGAATTAAATAAATAAGGACATAGGTAATTTATAAATTCTTAACTCAGGCCAGTTCAGATTTGTTAAGGGCAGATTCTGCCTACTTCATCTGGTGGACTTCGAAAAGGCTACTGTCACAGAAAATGAGGTAAAAGAAGTACATGCTGCATATTTAGACCTTGCAAAGGCATTCGCTAGCATCCCTCACTCTGGACAAACTATCCCAGCTAAATATTAATACCTATGTGGCTCATTGGATAACAATTTGCCTCGCAAATAGAACTCAGTAAAGTACAGTAGGCTGCTCTACCTTGTCCAAAATTCCTGTCACTAGTGCTGTTCTCCAGGGTTCAGATCATGGGCCACTTCCCTTTGGCATTTACTTTTTGGAGGTCAAAGCTACTTTTAAGGGTATATGGCTGATCAAGTTTTCAGATGATTGTAGGCTTGGTGCCATCATGAACTCCTAAAAGGACAGTAAGATCCTTCAAGAGGCCTTTCCCAAAAGCCGGTGTTAAAACCATGTAGAAACACTAAATGCCAAGAAATGAATAATAGTATCCTTCAGCAAGCAAGAATTCCCTTGTAATGATCACATTATCAACACACCACTAAGAAAATCATTGCAGTAGTTGGGTCTGGGAGCCTACACAGAGTGTCCTTTAATCATCATTTATCCACTACTAAGAACATACTTTTTCATTCACAACTTATTACTAAGGGCATGGCTTCCAGGCCTAGAGATGAGATAATTTCACCGTATTCTACACTCATCAGGCCAATCATTGAGTATAATACCCTTTCTATATGTACCTGTCCAAACATTTGACTCAAGTTGAACAACCACAGTGCTTTCTTCCTAAGAAAATTCAAGGGTTTAAATCATAAAAACTATGCAGACCATCTGAAACCCTTGGACCTCTTTTCAGTGTCAGACAGGCTATTGTGGGTTGATCTCTACTTCATGTTCAGAGCCTCAACAGACCGCATCCTGTCAGACATACTGTTGATTTGCAAGTCCAATGGGGGAATAAACACTTGCTTAAGAGATCTAAATCTCTTTTGAAACTTAAATTGAACATGCTGGTTGGATAAATATTTATTTAACATTTGTTGACTGGGAAAGTCCAACTAGGACAGAGCCTACCGTTAGAGGAGGCCCAGGGAGAAATGCTCCAGATGTATGTCATTAGAATGTGGGAGGAAACTTTTGGAACACACCAACCACACTTTCCTTTTTATGGTTATTGAGAAAATAGATCTGAATACCAGGAGAGGGCCTTGGGCTTAAAGACTCGAGGAGAGGGAGTTGCTATGGCAACTGAGAGTAAATGCCTTTTCCTACCCTGGGTTGAATGATTCTTGTTCCCTGAAATGTATTTTAAAACTTAAAGCTTTAACCAGGTAAAAAAAACATTTCTATGGGGGCATTTAACATTTGACATGTTTGTTGTAATTAATATTAGTGAAGAATTTGTTTGTGTTTTATAAAGTTTTTATACAGAATGAAATCTGAATGTATTTACTTATATACTTGCTGAATTTGGATAATGGGAGGTCCATGATGTCATCAACTTGGGACTATTTAAATTGTAAATTGAGCTATTATAAATTTCTGAAGAAGTTCATTTAATGAAAGGTGACAAAAGCGCTAACAATAAATTTTAGTTTCAAATATACAGCATTTTTTCTGTCTGCAAGATTTGTTTTGTTTGTTTTTCCATTTTTTATTTAGTTGTTTAATGTGGGAGGAAACCAAGTACCCAGAGAAAACCCATGGGAATGCAGGGAGGACATGCAAACTACACACAGAAGACACCCCAGCCTAGAATCAAACTGGAGAACCTCTTGCTGTGAGGCAACAACATTAACAGTTGCACCACTGTGCCTCCCAAATATGTATAACAAAGTCAAACTGGTTGACCTACATTGCCAGTGGTCAGCATGTCCAGCACTTCGTTTACATTACAAATGTTAACTTATTTTCACAAATAGTTAACCATATTACTAGGGGCTACAATATCCTGGATCTAGTTCTCACAAATATGACAATTTCTTGCACAGTTCCATATGTATCATCATGTCTTGTTAAATCAGATCATAATTTAGTGACTCTTTCCTTTAAAACTGATGGTACTTAACCTGTAAATAGGTCTGTATTTAGGAAAATCTCAAAAGCAAACCTTCTTCAGTTACTTGATTACTTGAATAGATTCTGATGTAATCTTCCTCTGAAGGATCCTATTGCTAAAGCTGCTACCTATGCCTTTGACCAGTACTCACACTTAAATGGTTCTATTGATAAGGCAGTCCTTATCTGCAACAAATTTAATTATTCAAAACCAAACCCTTGTGGTCGAATACACATATAAACAAATTATATACCAATAGAAAGAAACTGGTTAATGCTTAAAAGAAGTCTCATTCTACCTACCTTAAGAGCACACTTAAGCAAATTAGCAAAGGGCATAAGGAAAGCTGATTATGAACTTAAAGTAGCCACTAAAACAAAAAAATGTAGTTTAGGCACAGACTAATTTGTCTAGAGACACCATGGGTTGAAGGGCAGGTGTGAAAGAAGTAAAGTAATTGGGAAGGTAGAGGTAAGGGGAATGTAAGGGTTATCTGTTAGTAAGGAAGATTATGTAGGTAGGAAGTGAAATAATGGTAGTGAGGAGTAATTGATGTGTAGGCAGTGACTGGTAGTTAGACATTTCAGACTTAGGTGTGGGCTTGCTGCTCTACCTCCCTCCCTGCCCTTGGTTCAGATTAGGTGAATTGAGGTGTTTGGGTCTTGATATTTTGTGGGCACAAGCAGATAGAGAAGAGGGGCTGTGAGGAACCCATCTTCTGTTCCCCCTTCTAGGTTATTTCTTTGGGTTGGTATAATGTTTTGGTTGGTTATAGAAGTGAGCGGTATCATACTGCTTCTAATGGGAGGTTGCAGTTTGAGTGGATTGATTTTACACTGCTTTACATCAATAATAAGATGGAGGTGAGTGCATAATGCTGACTACTGTAATTTATGTTGGAATTTATGACATTGAGTGCATTGAACTAGACTGATACTTTTTTGTTAATAAATGGTCATCTTAGCCTAAATGGTGTGGTTATTCGTGTAAGCAGGTCCAGACAAAATAATTACAAATCTTTATTTAACTATATCAGGAAGTTAAAAACTAACACCCAACAGTGCTCAAAGCTAGTCCACAATAATACTACACTCTCTGACCCAAAGCAAATATCTGATATCCTAGCTAATAAATTTAGTGAATATTTTACTCCACTCATAGGTTCAACAACCCTAGACACCTCATTAATTATTATGGAACAAGTTCTTTCAGCCCTTTCAAAAACAAAGAATACTTCATCCTTAGGCCCTAATAACATATCAAGTTGACTGATTATCAGTGCCAAATACGGCCTTTCTGAACCCCTACTTAAACTCTTTAATATAAGCCTCTCTTCTGGTTACATTCCAGAAACCTGGAAAACAGCTATTGTAATGCCAATACACAAGGATCTCCAAACCATAGACCCTGGTAACTACAGACCCATTAGTCTGACTAGCCACATATGTAAAGCTATGGAGCACATTATCTTAGACTTAATTAATCTGGACATTGAAAACCTCTCAGCCCTAGACTGTCATCAAGCTGTCTTTATCAAAAGAAGGTCCTGCCTCTTTAACCTCATTAATTTCTTGAAAAGGTAACTGAAGCAGAGGATAGTGGTTATGTAGCACATGCAGTATATGTAAACCTGGCTAAGGCCTTTGAAACTGTTCCCCATGCAAGCATTATTGATAGACTTGTAAATCTGAATATAAATCCTTATATTGTCAAATGGATAGCTAACTGGCTGTTTGACAGAATCTGTGTGGTTAGAGTAGCATGTGCCACTTCTGAATGCAAAATTTACCAGTGACATACCATAGGGCTTAGTTTTGGGCCCTCTCCTATTTGGCGTATATTTCACAGACCTTCAGGCCAGCACTTCTGGCCTATGGTTAACTAATTTTGCAGATAACTGTAAATTGGGTGTTATTTGATCTTCAACTGACTCATAATTGCAAAACACTGCTTAGACCATGTTAAGAATCAATGCAAGGACAATGGTCTCAAATTAAATGTAAAAATGTAGCATAGTTCATTTTGGTAAACAAAACAGTTTCACTTACCATATAGAAGATGCGCCCCTCCAATCAGACACTGCTGTAAGGGATCTGGGTACTCTTGTTGATAATGCCTTATCATTTGACCATCATGTCTATATAGTAGCTCAGAAAGCCTTTTATTTGGCCCATCTAATTTCCAAAGACATCTCCACTAGTTCCAAAGAAGTCTTAATTCCACTTTACTCATACCTTATCAGACCCATTACTGAGTATAACACACCTTTTGGCATTTATCTAAACATATCACAAAATGTGAGACAGCTCAGCAATTTATAATTAAAAAAATCAGTGTCCTTAAAAACCTTTGTTACCAGGAGAAACTGGCAATCTGGACTTAGCCTCTTACACACTCCTCCATGGAGGTCTAGGTCTAGCCTTTCATGCCATGAAAGATCCAACCCTATTTGAACTCCTATTGGTATATCAAAAATTCAAAGGAACTAAACCTCCATCAGCAGATAAATAAGACACATCGGCCATCCCATCTCTGAAAGAAACTTCTAAAACATGTCAAGCAGAGTAGCATTCTAACAACATTCAAGGTAGATAACTGGATAGGCAGCCTCAAATTCTCTCCTGGTTTAGTTTATCTTTCCCTCTTTGAGGCTAGGAAGAAATTTTGAATAGGGTTTTTTGGCTAGGCTTGAAATGTACTTACCTATGAACCTATTACTAGTTCTTCTTTGGAATTGTCTTCCTTTCCATGTACAGGAAAGTACTTCTCTTATGCTATTCAAACGTAATACAAATGAATGGATGGGTAACCATATATTTAATCTGGGTTAAAAACCTTTGTACCTCATATAAATTTTGCATTCATCTCTGGGTTATTCATATTTAAAATATAACAAACATTTCATGGGAATAAATGGCTAGGCTTTTAAAGATCCTCATGCTCAAAAATCTACTAAGTACCTATGAACCTATGAACTAGGTCACCTTATTTACCGTGTCAAGAATCTGTAAGCAGAACAAGAAGAAACAGAACTGAATATGGAATAACTGACTGGATCAAGTCAGAGAAAGGAGTGTGATATGGTGCTATATTATTGTCATACTTATTTAATTTATATGCTAAACAGATCAAATAAAATGCTAGCTGAGACAAATCAGAAACTATAATCAGAAGAAAATGACTGGTTCCTCAGTATTGTAAAAAACCCTAAAATTATGTCATCCTGCCCTATTAGATCTTTGCAAATAGACTGGGAAATTGGTGGCAGTAACCAAAAAGAATAAAAGACCTGCAATATACTTGCCGTTTAAGCAGAAGTCCACAGCAAACACAAAGAAATACGGTCAAGTTACGTCCAAAAGTTTAATAAAATGCCACTAAAACATAGTAGAAGCACAGTAGTTGAAACACAAAGCTTTCGGATGACTCCTTCTTCAGTGTGATACAACCATAGTAAAACACAATACTATTTAAATAAAATCACATGATGATAACAGCCAACCAACATCACTATCTAATTAATTATATCATTAGTTAATTATATATAAATATTTAAAGAGACATTTATAAAATGGCTATATGATATATAGCCTTATATTCAGATATCATTTTTTATTTTTTAGACACGTATGCATTTTTTTCAAAATTGGTTTAATGGAAACAGTAGAATTAATACCTGGACTACTGTCTGCTTGTATTCTAACAATCCAATTGTATTCTTTGGTTTCTAAATCATTATTTCTATCTCCCCCTCTCTGACTAGCATAGCATATGTCAATAACCCTAAACGAAAAATTATGTGTATTTGCAAAATCAGTGTTATGCTTTGCAAATGCATTTGTGGAAATCTTCCTTTTTGTATCGGACCTGTGTTCAATAATCCGTTCGCGTAGCTTTCTACTTGACTTGCCAACATAAAAACTTGAACATGCATCACATGTAGCTAAGTAGACATTGTTACTAGAGGTACAAGTAGCAGTACAATTAAACCAATATTCTTTCTTGGTTGTAGGATGTATACATTTATTGTTCTTATATATCACACTGCATATGGAGCAGTGCATACATGGAAATGTGCCCTTTTTATTTGATTCAATCCCCTTTTGTTTCTTAGTTCGTATTTCCTAAATATTTTTTAAATTGCTAGAATTTTTATAGGCAAACATTGGATGAAATTGAATAATATTATTTAAATCTGGTAGGGCTTGTAAGATAGCCCAATTGTTGCTAATTATTTCCTTTATACTAGGTGTGCAATGGCTATAATTGGTAGTATATCTAAGTTGATCAACAGTAGATGTAGAGGGATTGGAACCATCTTGTGAAGATGACACGTGCATTGAACAGTTGCATGACATGAAATGTGAATTCCAGCAAAGAGGTTATAACTTAGAATTGTTATTGGAAGAAGAGAAAAATGTCCTTGAATAAAGAAAGAACAAGTTTAAGCCCTATTGTTCATCCTCACAAGAGACAGGATTAGCTAGAGAAATATATCAAAAAGGGATGGCTGAGACAAAGATGGATAGACAACATTGCAGAAGTAATGAGTATGAATTTCTAAGAACATAAAGATGCAGCTGTTGACAAACAGGCCCATTGTATAATGGTCCTTGAGATCATGAAGATCTGGACTCCTCTTAATGACTAAATAACAATGTATATTAGACCTTACAAAGCTGCTTTTTCCAGTTTTTCTATGTGCCACTGTCATACCTATGAGTGATACATGACAATGGTCCACTCATTAGGCATGACATTAAGTAATTATCATTTTGTGGTACTAGGGAAGCTATTCTTGTGGTAGCAGGGATGCCTGCACCGCAAGGGACTCCATTGTTGGTAGGGTTTTTCCTACAGTACAAAGGAGTTTTTTTAGTACAGTGCTGATATGCTGCTCACCTTTGCATTCTGAGAAACATATCAACAGGGAAGTAGACTACTGGCCTGACAAGACCAATGCCATTTTATTTTATGAGGCTAGAGTCCCACACATTACTCCAGTGGGACTAGCCTATAGGCAGATTGTCTTGTGTTGGTGAACTACTTATGATTGATGAGGGGAGCCATTTGTATTTGTAATCCACACAGAGACTAATATGACAAGATAATAGGGTTTAATCCCATTGTGTACTTTTTTAATGAATCACTTAGGGCTCTGGAGCACCATTCAATTAATCAGCTCCACTGCATTTGTACAACATCCCATGTCATGTGTAGCTGTCACAAGATTGTAACTGGAACTTCACAGAATGGTTTGTTTAATGCAGACAAGAAATGCTGATATCTCTGTTGGAACCATACTGGCAGCAGTGAATATTTAGGTGCAAATTCTTCAGCAATTCTAACAGATGTCTCCTTCATTAAAAGATGTTTATTAAAACTGAGGTACACTAATGTAAGTAGAAAGGAACCATAATGCTTTCAGACCTTCTATTATCTCTGTACTTTAATTTTTAGTGAGGTTGTATACTTGATTTCATAGATGGATACTATTTTGCCACTGGGTCATTGTGTTGAATTCAGATGCATCTATGACAGATGAATTAATCTCATATATACATTTTATAAATTATAATGATTGTGACATCCATTATATTCTGTGCTTTGTGTATGTTTGTAAACAACAGTTCTAAATCTCAATAGATTGAGAATACTGTTTGCCAAAACCTCAGCCACAAACTTCCAAAGAACCATTTAAGCAGAAGATCAAGTTTCCCTGCCGGAACCCTCATATGTAGGGCAACCACCCTTGGCCAAACCTTTATATACTAACTCCATGGTCATATCAGAGTGGAGAAAGTAAAATCTCCCTAATAGATGACATGATCTCACAGAAAGAGTGATGTCCCTCTGCCTAAATCTGTAGGCTATAAACCATTATAGAATGTCATTTTAACCTGGTGAGGCGAGGAAGTTAGAACCCAGTCATTTGGTCTTCAGTTACTTGCAAGGAAGCCCAATCCCTGTCTTGTTGCCAATTCACATAACTTTATAAAGATGTATACTTTCAAACCTATGGCCTCTCTAGACTTAAGAAATGTTTGCTTCATTTTCAGCTGTTGCCCCTAAAATCATAAAAAAGCATATTTTGTACTCATCTGTGTTGCATACATTACTTTTTACAGTACTTGATGTTCTGAGCTCAGTCTGCCATAATGTTTTGAGGTATAAAAAATGCACTGTTTTGAGGACACTGAGTATGCATAGCTGCCCTCTTCTTACTAAGTACAAAAACAACTGCAGATTCAAAAAGTAACAGTATGACAGCCAGGAGTCACTTATATTATGCTGAAAAAGGGTTTTATCAAAGCCAAACTTTCCAAGATAGATAGATAGATAGATAGATAGATAGATAGATAGATAGATAGATAGATAGATAAGGTGTAAAGTAAATGTGACACAACCCACATAAGTAAAAGAACACCTGTATACTTATGTATAATGAAAAATAGTCTGTGTCTTGGACAAACTCTGTTACTCAGCACATAGTTGCAGTACTAGAGCAATAAAATAGTACTGTGAACAAACCTAGTCCCACAAATAGATAAAACCTTTTCTTCCATTAAATGTTCTGGCATCTTAATACAGGATTTTCAAGGGAGGGTTCTCTTAAATTCACTATGTGGAGCCTTCAAGAGTCTGTCCACCAGGAAAGAAATCATGTCCCTGCTTATGGACTTAGTATCAAAGCCAGTGGTTTTATCCTATATCAGATTATTGGTTGCTGGCTCGGCTCCAGATGACATAGGGAGTGTATAACATCTTAAACAGCTTCAAGTATTCCAAGCAATAAGTGGCCACATTTTTCTAACTCCACAAAACAATAGGTACACTGTTGTACATTTTATGTGACTGCATGTCAGTTGTCTTGCTGTCTATGTGAACAGGTTAAAACTTGGTAAAAGTTGCATTTTTTTGTACTTGTCTTAAGAATAAACCCCTTCGCTCATGTCAATCTTTCTGTTATAATTATGGCTCTGTTATTCTTATGACCTTTGTTTTGAGCTATTATAGATATTATTGCTTCAAATTGTGTGTTTCAATTAAAATTAATCCCTTGATTCTATTATTCCCAGGATTTTTTCTAGTGATGGCAATGAATATGGAAATGAGTGTAGGCTGTACAATAAATGAAATCTGAATAATTGTAGTGTAATCAAGTCTAAATTACTGCTGTCTGTATTTGACATTAGATTATGCTGAAGATAGACTAGGAATACGTGCTTTGAAGTATGAAAAGATGACATCAGGAGTTCAAGATAGATCAGCGTAGAGAAAGAATTCTATGGCATGCATAATTTAAGGCACTACTTTATTTTATTTTAAATATTATAGCCTCTTACTGCTCAAAAATAAATTATGGAAAAACTTCTGTTCAGTTCTATGAAGAATATCTATATTAGGTCCTTTTGAGGAGAGGACCAAGATAGCTCTATGTATTTTAATAAAATGTATACTAAAGATGTAAAGTAATTTACAAATGTCACAAAATATTAATTCTTTGCAAGTTTTATAGTTTGTACCTTTATTTCTACGTGGACTGACTGAATTTTAAATTATGTTTGCTCATGTGAAACATATTCATGTAAACATAAAAACATACTTTATCCCCTAAGCAAATTAATACGTGATGACTGTATCAGAAAGAAAGAGTACATGTGCATGCGTACACACACACACACACACACACACACACACACACACACACACACACACACACACACACACACACACACACACACACACACACACACACACACACACACACACACACACACACACACACACACACACACACACACACACACTCACAAACACACACTTGGTGCAACATGTTGAGTTTTATGATTCTGCATTACATAAAGACAATTTATGATTCAGTACCTTACAGTGTGTGTGTGTGTGTGTGTGTGTGTGTGTGTGTGTGTGTGTGTTGCGTGCCCACTCAAGCATGTATGGGTTCATCATGGGGGAAACACTGTCCTTAAAAATGGTATTCTCTTAGGGAGAAGAACTAAAGACACATTGAAAATGTGATGCATTAAATTACGTATGTTAATGTGTTTTAGGCCTGAAACATGAAAGCATTTTTTGTTTATCTGGATAAGCCCCCTGGGCACAAATGCCTCTGTTCAGGGTTGAGCTGGGAGTGATGTCTGGTTAAATGACTTGCAATGACTCAGTGTCACATAGCTGACAAACATGAGGAGCAGATAAAGACCAATTGCCATCACTTAGACTGCCTGCCCTGCTAAATTTCTACCTAGTGAGTAAGCCATAAATCCTACCCAATTAGCATGCTGTTTTTCTGCACAACTAATAAAAATCACCATATAATTGCACTTTACATTCTTGAATTCTGCTCTGTTTTTTACCCAATAAACTTGACAATAAGGCTGTTTTGATTGTTTATCATCCCATTCATGAAAAAAGCACTTATTCATGTTAGCCCCTAACTTATTCAGCTTTTATCTCCATATTGAGTGATGTTGTTCTCATTCGTTTTTGAAAGATAGCTTTTTCCAGAACTGTGTTTGATGTATTTCCATTTATTAGACTTTTGGTGCTCAGAGTTTTGCTTCTCTGAAGCGATGCTGTCCTGGCTATATTCTTCCAATCATTTGACTTAATATTTGATAATGCAAACATCATAAGGATGCCTCTTGACTGTCTCTTCTAAAGTTAATTTTTACAGATTTTATACATTGCTGGTCACAGGCCATAATTTTTCCTTTGGAACAGAAGATCAACCTGCTGCTGACTGCAGTGCAGTAGATGACCTTGCAGTATATCTTAACACTCATTCACCATGGTCAGCATTCTAACAGAGTGGCATTGAACACCAGTGATTGCAACAGCAAGCTGTTATTGTGTTCCGAAGAAGAAAGTATTGCAATCTATAGTTTTTGCAATTTGTTATTACCATATACTGTCTCACTGGAATTACTACCTTGAGTGCAACAACTCTGTGACTTCAGAATAGGATGGCAATGAAAGGATCAAGCACTTTGTTAGAGAATTTAGAGAGCCCTTTGTTTGCCAAAGTGGTGACTCTGGAGATTTGACCTGCAGTGTTCGTAAAGTCTGAAGTTTAGTATGTCAAACAGCTCCTACTCTGACCAAGCCATTATATGTTTTGGATCAGCATGTGAATACTCCTTAGATGAAATAATTTGAGTAAACACTGCCAAATACAATGAACTTTCGTGATTATTTGTATAGGACAACAAATGTGTGTATGTGTTGAGAAAGAATTTTAAGGACCTTGCTGTTATGGTGGAGGTCCTTTTCCATATAATAAACTTACAATTTCACATACAATGTATCAGATTACAAGATTCAAATGTTCAAAAATGATCCATATATCAGAATTACACCATTGCAACCATTCTATTTAAATACAGAAATAGTTTGTGTATATATATATATATATATATATATATATATATATATATATATATATATATATATCTGTTGGTAAGGCAGCTGCTTCTGAGAATGTTGCTGCATTTGTTTTACTGCATGCCAAATTAAGAAAAGCAGATAGGTGACAAATCCATGGAAATTCTTGTAATATTTTGAATATGTAGAAAGACAAATATATAGTTATATGTGGTACTTTGAAAAGATGCAGGTTGAAGGGATTCATGAACATGTTAATTGTGTAAGGGTGTTGTGCAATGACTATTGGGTTAAGTTAGTTAATTGGAGTTCTGAGACATAATGCCTCCTGAATCATAATGCTGTAAATTCCAGCATGAACCCTTCCTATGTTTATGAAAAATGTCCTTAGAGTTCCTAAATAATCCCTCTTCAAACAGTGGGAAGCAATGTTTTTACATTTTGAAGTTCTTAAGAATCCAGCTGCAAAGCACTGGATTATTGTCATGGACATTTTTCATTCATGCCATAGGTAAGCTTAGAGTAAGAAAAGTATGTTTACAAAAAAAAAAAAAAAAACAATCTTAATTTTCCGACCGAGACTTCTGCCTGAAATTTTCATCCTGCTTTCCTAATCATTCAATATATGCAACATGTCAATAATGTATTCTTGGATCAACAAAAAAAATAATATATTCACCAGATACTCTATACTCTACATAATTCTCACAAGGTTCACTGTATCAAACACTGTGCAGGGACAGCTGTGGAACTAACATTAAAACTCCTTACAGTGGCTTTAACTAGCTTTCTAGTATATGAATTTATTCTTTAAGATGTGTGTAGGCCACTTAACTTTGTACTGCAAGGTATGTTATGCCTACATTCTCTACTTATTGTTGATATTATTATTGTCAACTTTTTGTCTTTCCATCATGTGGCTAACCAACTGCAATTACCTCCTTCATACACAGAGTTTGACTAATGCAGTGCTTTGATGAGCTGAGTGTTAAAGAGAACACATCCCTTTAAGAGGGGTATCGAATAGTTATCTAACACAAGTAGTCAGCCATTATAGAGAAGTAGAGGGAAGCCCTACAGCACTGCACACCCTTGTTAGCAGAGACCAGACAATATTTTAAACAAAAGCATTCAGATCTCAGCCAATCAAACACATTATTCAGAGAACATCAATCACTAAATACAAACTTGTTTAAATCAAGTTTGACTGAACTGAAAGAGTCTTACCAGGTTATAAGGAACAGAAATATTTAATATTTTGCAAAGCAGTGAATTGGTTTCCTTTTCCTGAAGGTTTGATGAACTTGTGGTTGGTTATAATATTTACCAGTGGACATGGGAGATGCAACAAGCTCAACAGGGTGGGATTAACTCGCCCCAAAATTAATACTGTGCACTTTTTTTACAGGCTCAGATGTGCTAAGTAAATTCTGATACAATGCATTTACAGAGGTTTGTAGAATTAGAATGAAGTGTTTTTGAAAGAAAGTGTTTCTGAAATTATTTGAACTCTTCACTTTTGAAACATTGTGTTTAACCTCACCTATGGAAATTCTTACCTAGCACAATCATTAATGAGAATTATAAAGTAGATAAAATAAAGTTAGTTCAACCACATACATCTTGTATTTGTGTGGGATTGGGATTGTAACTTCAATGAACTAAAAAAAGTGACTCTGTGACCCACCTGACTAGCACTTTAGAAAAGCAGGTATCTGTGAATATTCCAATTCCTAAACATGCTAGCAGGTTTAAAAATCAGTCATCCCATGTATCTATCAAATCTAGGCTCAGGTAATCTGATACAAAAGTCAACCATCTCATCTATCAATCAAATCCAAGTTCAGATAATCTGATATAAAAGCCAGTCTCCTCATCTTTCAATCAAATCTAAGTTTAGACACACAAAAAAATCAACAGATTGATAGTGTCTGCTTTAAATAAAACTTTTGCTTCTATTTCCCATATGCTGCTCTGGCAAGAAACATTCTAACTGTATTTTCTACTCTTATCAGTTCAAGTAAGGAATTTCAGTGGCTGATTATCTCTAGGACAACCAGATTTCCCTTTGTTCACTCTTATATAATATAGTTTTCAGTTTGTTTTCATTTATTCAATTGTCCTTTGTGTTAACAGTTTGTATTCCTATACTGTTTGAAATACATTTGTAGTACAATGTGTATTGAGTGAGATAAGTTTTACAAAGTGTTTGGACCAAATGTTTAAGCTTTAATTGTATATAAAACATATATATGTAAATATAAACATTTTGTTAACATTTTGTGCTTTTTCTATCACATTTCTCATGCAATGCTATTAGGTGGTTAAAACACCATTTCACATTCCAGCTTATTCAATACTAGAACAATAAACTTGGAGGATAATTTCAGCATTTTTGGATTTCATCCCAATGAAACTTGATAGTTTAATGTAAGGCTATGATTTCCTTTTCTGTTTATATAGTTGCTTTGTTAGCTTATATATAGCATCATTTTCAGGTAATATCTTTCACTATACTTAATACTCGTTATTAGTGAATGAACCCCATAAGTTTAATTTAGCACAATGTACAATTTAACATAATTTTTTGCATTTAGGTATGAATTATCAAATACAGGTTTGCTTTATTCTAATTTATAGGTATAAAATGGTTCTAGATGAATCATGAAGTGCAGTGGATTAGCAAGGAGGAAGTAAGGATAGCTATGAAGAGGATGAAGAATGGAAAGGCTGTTGGTCCAGATGACATACCTGTGGAAGCATGGAGGTGTTTAGGTGAAATGGCAGTGGAGTTTTTGACTAAATTGTTTAATGAAATCTTGGAAAGTGAGAGGATGCCTGAGGAATGGAGAAAAAGTATTTTGGTACCGATTTTTAAGATTAAGGGTGATGTGCAGAGCTGTAGTAACTATAGAGGGATTAAACTGATCAGTCATAGCATGAAGTTATGGGAATGAGTAGTGGAAGCTAGGTTAAGAAGGGAGTTGATGATTAGTGATCAGCAGTATGGTTTCATGCCAGGAAAGAGCACTACAGATGAGATGTTTGCTCTGAGAGTGTTGATGGAGAAGTACAGAGAAGGTCAGAAGGAGTTGCATTGTGTCTTTGTGGATTTAGAGAAAGCACATGACAGGGTGCCTAGAGAGGAGTTGTGGTATTGTATGAGGAAGTCAGGAGTGTCAGAGAAGTATGTAAGAGTAGTACAGGATATGTATGAGTGTAGTGTGACAGCGGTGAGGTCTGCAGTGTGAGTGAAGGATGCGTTTAAGGTGGAGGTGGGATTACATCAAGGATGAACTCTGAGCCCTTTCTTATTTGCAATGGTGATGGACAGGTTGACAGACGAGATCAGACAGGAGTCCCTGTGGACTATGATGTTTGCAGATGACATTATGATCTGTAGTGAGAGTAGGGAACAGGTGGAGGAGACCCTGGAGAGGTGGAGATATGCTCTAGAGAGAAGAGGAATGAAGGTCAGCAGGACTAAGACAGAATATATGTGTGTGAATGAGAGGGAGGATAGAGGAATGGTGAGGATGCAGGGAGTAGAGGTGGCGAAGGTGGATGAGTTTAAATACTTGGGATCAACAGTTCAGAGTAATGGTGAGTGTGGAAGAGAGGTGAAGAAGAGAGTACAGGCAGGATGGAGTGAGTGGAGAAGAGAGTCAGGAGTGATTTGTGACAGACGAGTACCAGTAAGAGTGAAAGGGAAGGTCTACAAGAGGGTAGTAAGACCAGCTATGTTATATGGGTTGGAGACAGTGGCATTGACAAAAAGGCAGGAGTCAGAGCTTGACGTGGCAGAGTTGAAGATGTTAAGATTTGCACTGGGTGTGACAAGGATGGACAGGATTAGGAATAAGTATATTAGAGGGTCAGCCCAGGTTGGAAGGTTTGGAGACAAAGTCAGAAAGGCAAGATTACGTTGGTTTGGACATATGCTGAGGAGGGATGCAGAGTATATTGGGAAAAAGCTCAGGATGAAGCTGCCATGTAACAGGAAAAGAGGAAGGCCTAAGATAAGGTTTATGGATGTGGTGAGAGAGGACATGCAGGTGGCTGGTGTGACAGAGCAAGATGCAGAGGACAGAAGAAATGGAAACAGTTGATCCGCTCTGGCGACCCCTAACAGGAGCAGCCAAAAGAAGAAGAAGAAGAAAATGGTTCTAGATGTGTTTGTGAACAATTTTTATTCTTAAAACCCTATAAAATTTAAAAAAAGTGTCAGCTATAATTGCTTAAAGTCCACTGTTTGTAAAAAGTATAGTTTAGAAAACACTATTTTTCAGAAATATAGCTATTGATTAAACTACATAACCTAAGAAGGAATGTTTTAACAGACCAAACACAGAAAAGGCCATTCAAGTTTGAGTGGTCTAATCATACTGAATCTTATAGTAACACAGACTCAGATTACTTCAGATTGAAAAAGTGCATCACTTTAAAGTAATAATGTGGTGATCATGAACTTCATTCCAATACAATTACTGAACTTATAAATTTATACTAAAAAGTGTCTCATTTTAATGTAACAATGTATTGATAATGAACTTCAGTCTATAAAATTACTGTACTTGTAAATTTATACTAAAAAGTACATTTTAATGCAATAATGTAATGATAATAAACTTCAGTTTAGTATAATTACTGTACTTGTAAATGTATACTAAAAGTACATTTTAATGCAATAATGTAATGATAATAAACTTCAGTTTAGTACAATTACTGTACTTGTAAATGTATAGTAAAAAGTACATTTTAATGCAATAATGTAATGATAATAAACTTCAGTTTAGTACAATTACTGTACTTGTAAATGTATACTAAAAGTACATTTTAATGCAATAATGTAATGATAATAAACTTCAGTTTAGTACAATTACTGTACTTGTAAATTTATACTAAAAGTACATCATGTTAATGCAACAATATAGTGATAATAAACTTCAGTCTAATACAATTACTGTATTTGTAAATTTATAGTCCTACCAAACTGTCTGGAACATTTTAATATGAAGCAAAGTAAAGTAGTATCAGTGATTTTTTTTAGCTAGCAGAATGTTTTTATTTAAAAGTAAATACATTTCAATTCACTTTTGTAAAGTGTAATTCTTATCTACATATTCTATAAAGGCATCTCTGTAAGTCACCTTTTAAATGTTTGCTGATTTGAATGTAAAACTCAGTAGGTTATTGTTTCATAAAATGTCATCTACTATTTCCAGATCTATATATATAGCTATCTTTATCAGCATCTATATGTCTATGGATATATATATATATATATATATATATATATATATATATATATATATATATATATATATATATATATATATATATATGAATATATCAGTAAAATGGCAAATAGAAATAGTAAACCTCAAAACAGTGAACACAACTAAAAGACTGCAAAAATATCGCCTTCAGAAATCACTGTCACTAAAAACACTGAAACCTACCCAAATAGCGTAAGAAAAGTCTAATAACAAAAGTAAGAAAAACAAACATTTTTACAGGTACAAACCCTCCCTACAGGTCAAGCCCTCTATAGCTCTCAAATGTGTGTATATATACATACATACTCAAACTCCACATTTGCACATACGTGAAGAAGGAGAATCTTCCTACAGAAAGGCATCACTGCTACCCAGACTGACAGACTGCAGCAGCAGTATATTCCTTCAGTAAAACAGCAATAAAACATTAAGTACTCTCCTGGCGCAGACACCACCACCTCCATAACCACAGCCATGCAGAATAGTACACCTGCAACTCTGTTGTACAATAGGAATATTGTGCATTTAGTATGTACTGTTAAACCATGAACATCTCACTTAAATGACCATTTGATATTTTAAGCTGCAAAGCTATTTACACCATGATGCTAAGTCTGTTGTAAAAAAGTCATAGTCCCTTTGGGATTTCAATCTCCTAGACTTGGTGTCTATCTAGACAAAGTGCAATAGTTTCCTAATTTCCTGGATCAGAACTCAATACTTCAGGTTAACTAAGTGAAAAGACAGACCAGAACATAACCATACACTAGTCTTTATGTAAATCCAAGATGTCCATTTATTTTTTTATTAATTAGATAACCAAGTGTATGGCTATCTTTTCATTTAGAAACTGGAGCTGAATTACTTTATACCAAGCCACTTTTATACAAGCTGTACATATGCAGACCCAGAAAACAAAAACATCTGTGATGCACCACAAATCAGACCTATGCCCACTCTCAAAATATATAAAAATGTTATCTATACTGTTAACAAGGAAGGCATTTATAAACAAGAATGGGTCACTTACATGTTCAAATCCCTCTCTGAAGATGAGAAACACCAATGCCACATCAAGAAAATAATTACAAATAGTTAGCTAAGCCTGAATTATCCTTACAATAACTCTTATAATTATGACCCATCCAACCCATTCTATCCTTATCCTCCTGGATTCAGGTCAACATTTTGCAGCAGTGGTGCAGTGGTTAGCATTGTAACCTTGCAGCAAAAGGATCTCCAGTTTGATTCTTGGCTGGGGTGCCTTCTGTATGGAGTCTGCATGTCCTCCCTGTGATCATGCGAGTTTCCTCCAGGTGCTCCGGTTTCCACCCACATACCAAAGACATGCATCTGGAGCATTTCCAATGGGCCTCCTCTGGAAATGGGGTCTGTTCCAGTCTTACTTTCCCAATAAACAAATGTTACATTAATAAATGATGGTGAGCATCATATGCACAAGCTAATTAATTAGTCCTTAAGGTCATTGTTTATTCTTTTCTATATGCAAGGGAGTTGCTCAGCTTTACTTTTATATCCTAGTAATCATTCCTAGTCATAATAGAAAGTTGAAAAAAAGGGGTGACAGTGTAGTAATCAAGCTAGTCTGTATTTTAAGTTAAGGATGAAGTAAGGTTCTTAGACAAAAGTATGAACATTGTACCTAAACCAAATATAGATATAGGTCTTATCACTGTATGCATGACACTTGAATTTGAAAATATGATGGTCAGAAAAAGTTAATGGTTAACATTAAAGGGAATGTTATTCTAAAAAAATGATGTTTATCCCACCTGCTATCTACCTATAGAACTATATGCAGACATTAAAAGGGCTTTATAAGAAGGCTAGATTTATCTAACTATGGATTTTTGATAATTTATCTAACTACAAGACTAATGCATTGAATATTATTATGACTGCATTCTTTTGAAGCCTTCAGCTAAAGATGCCAAACTATCTATTGTAGAAAAAACATATACAAAAATATGTGCCTGAAATTAAGAATATAATACATCTATATATATATATATATATATATATATATATATATATATATATATATATATATATAGATAGATATAGATATATACAGATATTGCCTAGGTTACACCGAAATTTGCTGTAGCCATTGCTAAGACTAAATATATTTTACAGAAAATGTTTCAGTATTCCCAGAATTTGGGTTTTGAAAAGTTATGGATTGATAAAAGATACAAAAGACAATTTATTATGATGTATGATGTAGGTTAAATAAGGCTGTGTTTGTAACCATTGACATACACTATCTCTTTCTCCCTGCCTGCCAGCATAGGTCATGAAGATGGCTTGTTGGGTGTGGAATGGTTATTGAAGAATTTTCAGATACTTGATCAGAGGAACTTGTCCATCTCATACCTCTCAACCCCTTAGTACAGGAAATCTACTCAAAGCCTAAAATAATGGAAGACAAAAGTGCAAAAATTGACACAGATTTTAAATATCGCTCTTATAAACTTAGAAAACTGATAGAATAACTGGATTTGTGTTGGCATCCATTCTTTAGACGATATGAAATCTGAAACTCAGATATATGTAATTATTCAGTGACTTCAATCCTCAATGATTTGTCAGAAAACCACAAATTTTATAAAGGAAAGACCAAAAATATGAGGCAAAAAGTTAAATGTTCTGCTGTGAAAATTGGGACAGTTGAGAAATATAGTCCATTTGTCTATCAATGAGCTGACCCTTGAACAAATGTATGACACACAAATCCCATCATTCCTGGACACTAAAAACAGTTTATGACACAGACATAGAGGTCCATCATAGTCAAGTACTTGGGCATCTGATCTGATCCACAATTTTCTTTTTCCTGTAATGCTGAACATCTTGCAAAAGACTGCATAAAATTAATCTTATTTACAATGTATAATAACATAAAATGCTAGAACAATTTCTCCTCTAAGCAAGCATTCTTATTCCTTGCTTGTAATGTTCCATGATATGTGTTTTTGAACCAGTATAAGCTGGTTAAAGTTTAATAAAATAAGATATCAGTAACTGAATGCAAGATTTCAACAAATCCCTGTTTATATGAAATTAGTTTTATATTATTTTGCAACACAGAGTACAGTCTACAAGGTTGTTTTCATACATGCATATACGTTTGCATGCTTTAATGTATTTAGAACCACTTTTTACAAATCAACCCCATGACGTTGTTGAAAAGCAACCAGTTAGTTGTATTACACAAGTTTACAAACATAAAAGTAATTGTGTCATTATTATGGGGTCTGTTATCTAAATCCTTAAGAAAGATAAGTAAAACTGCTGGTTTCCATAACAAATCGGATTTTTGAATGTGAGCTTTATAAAGTTTGTTTTGTAGTACATTTCTGATTTCCTTTGGCATGGGAAACTTCTAAAATACATATAATATCCCTGTCCACATTTTCTGACCAACAATACATGTATCAAATACATTCAGAAAATATGTAGCTTTCTTTAAAGGTGAGAGATAAGAATTATGTGTTATCATATAGTGAACGCAGTAAAACTCTTAAAAGTGTATATATTTTATATCATATTTCCAAATAATTTCTTATATAAAGAAATTATTCAAAGTTGTGTTTTAAGATGGCCACAATGAAGTAAAGTGATAGAGTTAACTATGTTTATATGATGCTAATGCCTGATGTAATTTAGAAATGCTTATTATTTTTATATTTGTTTGCAGTGATAGTAAGACATTTGATTCTAGCATTCATAGATGTTAATTCTTGATAACATCTGGAGCTGTTTACAATTTTTCTCTTTACTTTCAGTGTTTGTAGGAAGTGTGGATAATGAAATTGCACATATTATATCTACTGTAAGTGGACAATAGTAAGTGAGACAAAGATAATATTTCTGAGCAGTAAGGGCAAAGCAGCTGAGGAAACTAGAAATGATGGAGATTAAGTCCCTTTGATGGATTTTATGGTGCATGCTGTGGGCAGATGAAGAAGTGAGAACATCAGAGCACAACGCAAAGAAGTCCCAATTACAGAGAAGGCCAAGGAGAACAGATTATGGTTGTTCATTGACATGTTCAGGAATAAAAATTTGGGAAATACATGAAGAAGTCAAGAGGAGATGAGGATATCCGGCCAAGAGATGGATGGACTGTAAGAACACTTCAGGCAGGTGGCCATGAATGTTAAAAAAGTAGGACAGTACTTCTGAATAAAGAGAAGAAATGCCATTTGACATTATACTTTGATCCCATATAATAATGGGAAAAAGAGGTTGATGGTGATGATATTGCTTTATTTGACTGTATTAAAAACATTGGGCAGAAAATGCCACACCAATTTATTCAAAGGGAAATATGTCTGTCAGTTTCCTCCTAGAATTTATTTTGGAATTGTGATCTATTGGTTGACAGAGCATAATAATGTTCTCTAGCTCTAACATTTTCATTTAGTTTTTGAAATAGCATTACTTGAGTAATGCTATAAACATTGAATTGTATATTAAATAAAATATTTCTGTATATAAATAAGGGATTACAACTGTTTGAAGAGATCAACTAATACCAAATATCCATCCATACTAGTGACTGTTTTTTCATATATGTATTATCTGTAATAGCTGCTAGTAACATACTTTATTTAATCATGTAAGCAGACAAATATGATAGACTTAAGCCTTCATTTCACATGGGAGCCGACAGATTCATGTAAGACATTCTAGATGATTTGTTCATAGGTTCATAGGTTCATACTAGGCTATCTGCCCTAGGGCATTTATAAGCCTAGCCAGAATGTGTTTGGCTTTCGCCACCCATTTTAAATTTATTTTGCTATGCCTTTTTTCGAGGTTAGTATACTGTGCCTCTGTCTAACAGTGACACAGAAGTGATACCCGGGGTAAACCTACGATCTTCCATCCACTCATCAAGATTCCTCTTGAAGAGAGTCAATGAGGGACTCTGCCTAACCTGGACTGGGATTTTATTCCAGAGTGAAGGGAGCCTCTGGGTTATGAATCTGTCCCTCCAGCATGTCCTATTTATTTCAGTGCTGAGGTTCAAGTCTCTCGAGCTCGTAGCTCGATGGGATTTGGATTTTCTGAGGTGCAGCATGTCCATTAATTCCGGGTTGGACATGGCTTTATACGTCAGGCACAGATCGCCTCTGAACAGGCAGTATGCCACTGAGTAGAGCTGGAGTTTCTTTAACCTGGCAGCATATGGCATCTGTTTGAGCCCTTTGATTCTCTTGGTGAGGTACTTTTGGGGTCTTTCCAGTTGCTGCAGGTGTCTGGTAAGGTACATCCCAAAAGGGGCATTGTACTAAATTATGGGCCTGATGAGGGATGAATAAAGAGGTACGATGACCTCCCCTGATCTAGATGTGAATCCCTTCATGATTAGGTGGGCTATATAAAATGTTTTTCTACCCACTTTGGCCACGTGGTTGTCAAATGAGAGATTGCTATCAACTTGGGTCCCCAGGTCCCTAATTACTTCTTCTGTACTTAATGGATTACCACCTATGTGGTAATTTGTGGGCACTTTGTTTTTGCCAAAGGGATGACTATACACTTTTTGGCATTTAGCTTGAGGCCATGGCTCTGGCACCAGTTGTCTGTTTCTATGAGGCCCTTTTGGAGGATGCTTGTGTCGGCTGGAGAGTCGATTATGGTGCCCAGTTTGCAGTCATCTGTGAACTTGGTCAGCCACAGTCCTTCCGTGTTGGCCTGTACCTCCGAGAAATACATACCGAACAAGAGAGGTCCCAGGACTGAGCCTTGTGGGACACCACTTGTAACTAGTTTGGAGTCTGACATGGCTCCAGCAATTCTAACCATGTGGGTTCTGTCCTTGAGCCAGTTTGCAATCCATCTAGTGACATAGGGGTTTATATTTAAGCTGGTGAGCTTATCTATAATGCCAGAGTGGGGTATTGTATCGAAGGCTTTAGCGAGGTCCAGGTAGGCTGTGTGGACCACCTTCCCCTCGTCAATCACCTTGGTGACTGTTTCAAAGAAATCAACCAGGTTTAAAAGGCAGGATCTGCCCTTAACAAAGCCGAACTGGGTAGGATCCAGTGTCTGTAGGTCCCCAATATCTTTATTTATGAGGTCCATGATGATCCTTTCCATAGCTTTGCAGACTAAGCTAGTCAGGCTTATGGGGCAATAGTTTCCAGGATCTGTTGAAGCACCACCTTTATGGAAAGGGACCACTGTTGCTGTACACCACTCTTTGGGCACATATCCTGTAGTAAGGCTGAGAGTGAACAGTAGTTTTATGTTTGGGTTTAGCTCTTCTTGGAGTTCATGTAGGATGCAGCCCGGGACACCGTCTGGTCCCATTGATGCTGTGTTTTTTGCTTTGGAGAGGGCGGCTCTTACCTGAGCATCTGAGATGTCAGGGGGGCAGCACTCTGCTGGGATAGATATTTGCCCATTTGGTGGGGGGGGGGAGAAGTTTGTGCTGAACCTGTCAGCTAGGATGCTGGCAATGTCTGTGGGTTCAGTGTATTTTTTGTCATTTTGGACTAATTCTGAGCATATCTGGGAATTACCACCCAGGTTCCTAACATAACTAAAGAAAGCCTTGTGATTATCCTTAGTGTCCTGTGCAATTTTTCTCTAAAAGCTGGCCTTAGACAATTTTATGAGTGCCTGTAGTTTTTTGCTAATACTGATCAGTGATGCCTTCCCTTTTTGGGATTTTGCTCTATCATTTAGTAGCTTTCTCCTTCTATTGTATAGTTTGTTTATGGCTGGGGTCCACCAGACAGGACATCTGCCTTTGGAGGATTGGGTCTTGGTTTTATTCGGGATCGCATGATCCATGCATTCCTGAAGGTGTTCATAGAATGCGTTTATAAAGGATTCTGCGGTCTCGGCTGTATTTTCCACAGGCCCGAGGGCTTTGAAGGATTCCACCTCGGTTTTGAGGAGTGTGAAATTTGCTTCAGAGAAGTTTTTCACTGTGGTTTTCTGGGCAGGGGGTGGGGTCGGGATGTGAATATCCAGTGAGATTAGTTTATGGTCTGATCTTACCAGTGAGGGATACACTTCTGGTCTGGAGCATAGAGTCCCCATGTTGGTGATGATCAGGTCCAGTATGTTTTCCCCTCTTATGGGAGTGGTAACAAGTTGTTCCATAGCATTTGAGTTTATAAATTCTAGGAACCTTTGGGCTAGGGTGTTGGAGCTAGAGTAATGCTCCCAGTCTATGTTTGGGTAGTTGAAGTCGCCTAATATAATGGTGTTTGGAGAGACCTTCATATTTTCCAGTGTTCTCAGGAAGGCTGAGTGGGGTTCCTGGGTTTGGGAGGGTGGTCTGTAGCAGGCTATAAACTGGAAGGCAGTTTTACCCACTGTTAGTTGCACATGGATAGTCTCTGATGCTTCATGCTTTGCCACCAACCTGGAGGTGTGGGTATCTTTGATGACTATCGATACTCCCCCTCCTTTTTTGGTTTGGTCCAAGTTTTGGGGCCGAAAAGCATGGTATGAGGTATAACCTGGTAGTGCTGGGGTGCTCTCAGGAGCCCTGAACCACGTTTCTGTTACTGCACAGATATCGATGTTCTCCATGCTAAGGAGAGTTTCGAGTGCGTGCATCTTGAGGTTTAGACTTCTGGCGTTGAGTAGCATTACTCTTAGTTTCTTATCCCTTGTGATACCTATGGAGGTGGGTTTGTCTTTTGAGCCTTGCCTAAAAAAGGCACTATAGGGGTAGCAAGAGCCTTTGCCAATATCCGAAAGCCCAGGGTGACAGGTGCAAGCCGTCCCTAGTGAAGCATCGTGGCTTGTCGAGCATATCATCCCAAGCTGACAGGCATTGAATCCCCTTTGAATGACACCAGTACTTAAGCCAATTGTTGAAATTGATCATCTTGTCTTCATATTGTGGCATCATTCTTGGTGAGGATAAGATGCTACTCAAGGTCAGGGTCATACCGGCCTGGGCTACATGCTCAGAGAGCTCCTTTATGTCTCTTTTCATGTAGTCCAGGGAGGTCGTCTCAGGTCATTCACACCAGCATGGACAATGACTGAGTCATATTTGTACTTGCCTTGGAGTGACCTGAGTGCTTGTGTTATGTGGCGGATCCTAGCGCCCGACAGGCTGCTCACCGTGACCCTCTCCTTGTTCAGCCTGGTGAGCGGGACGTCAGTGTGCCTGATGATAGAGTCACCTATTACAAGTGTATCAGGTGTGTTGTTTAGTCTTAAGGGCTGTGACTGTTCGGCACACTGGCTTTGTGAGATATGTGTTGCACGTGTTTTGTTTTGGGGTAGCGGTTGCTTGGTTGTCTGCTTTGGAGGTCTCTGCTGCTTAGGCAGATCTTTATTTAGAGCCTTCAAGTATGTTTTTGTGTGATTATGTGTTTGGTTTGCTGTCGTGGTAGGTCTATGTGAGACTGGAATTGTAGTGAGAGTGGTTTCCTTCTCCTCCTGACTGGTTATGCCAGTACTGAGTTGAGAGAGCTTAGCCTCCAGTTTGGCTATATGGTTGCATCTCTCACATGTGTTGGAATTTGTTGGGAGGAGGAGAGGGTTATCTGTGTACATGAGGCCGTTGTAACATTGCCTCAAGATTCCCAGATTCACCAGCTGGACCGGAGAGGAGATTGACAACTGACCTTTGGACATGCTAGAATAATATTGGGAATTCCTTAATAATTGAAAACAAGGGCCAGTGGAGAGTGAGGGTGTAGTGCTTTTAATTTTTAGTGCTGACTTATATAATTGCTTTAGTGAGCAAGTGCCAGGTAACTTAAGTGCAATGTGTTACATTGCAGGTTTGTAGAGTGAAATAAATGTTATCATTGGTGTAACTGATGTAAATATACTTAGAGAAATATAATATCCATAAACATTATATGAAATGACAGTTATCAAAAATATTTGTTTTAACCATGACAGCTTTTGATAATAGCAAGAATTTCATTCCAGATCATCTTTTGAAGTCTGAGTCAATAGGCAGACAACATTATAAAATGTTATTTTCATAACAATGAGTAAAGTTATGGGAGAATGATACTCTTAAGCAGTTTAGATTGAAGAAAATTACTAAACCTTATAAATTCATTGAGCTTAGGAGAGTATAATTATCAAAGAATGGAAATGATGTTGATTGACTTCAGTTTGCCTCATATTTGAAGACATTTAAAAAGGTTTATAAGATATTTTATATCTTGTGGATATCTGGTGGAGGATGTAGAAAATAAATATTCACATTATTTGCAAGAACTGTGAGGGAATTTTAATCAGTTTGAAGATAAGTGGTCTATATAAATATTGAATAAACATTGGGATAAAGAACAACCTTGTCTTGAAATCTTTTAGAGAAACATTTAGAGAAACATGAGTTCAACTGTGTTTAATGGGGAATTGTAATGCAGTTAATGAATTCGTCATGGGATCCAAATTTGGTCATGGTTTTAAAGAGGAAAGCATAGTCAAACCAATTAAAACCAATTAAAAACTTTTCTGTGTCTATAGCTAATTCCACTTAATTGCTTAAAATGTTAACAATGTTTAAGGGTTATGGGTTAATCATTTGTTTTTTGTATTTGTAAAAACACTGACAGATAAGGTGAGATTATATGAATTAACACACAGGACTAGCACAAGAGTAGATCATAAGGCAAATGTCATGCCACAGATATTTTAGCAAGCAAGAAAAATGAGTTATATGCTACTGTGTGCAACATGATAGCCTTTTATGGATTATTCTACTACCATAATATTTTTCAGCTAATTCACCATCTCTATTAGCTAAATTGCATATCTTGTTACATAAGGATAAAAAATGGCAACGGGTTTCATTTCTGAACAAATATTTATGTCTTATGTGCACTGCAATACAAAAAAGAGAAAAAAATTAGACTGTCTTTAAACGCATACCAGTATGGTGCTAGTACAGTAGTTTCCCATAACATGTCTCTAGATGTACATCTGTTATTTAGTATGCACATGATACTATATTGTATTTCTCAAGTAAACCCCATCAGGAAATATCCCTGTCCCCCAAAATACCTTTTCCCAAGACTTAATCTTTCAAGGAGGATTTAAGCATCTGCTGTAACACATAAATGTAAAGCCATGCTATTTTATAAAGGATGATTTCAGCAAGAAAAGAAAATCTGTCTCTCTTAACTTACATCATAAGTAATATTCCTCTCAAACTTTCCCAGCCATTTAAAATGTCAAGAGTTACATTTGATCCATTTCTGAAGTTTGAGTAACATATCACAAATATTGTGGCGCCCCTCGCTTACCTCACAACTTCTATAGCCTATTTCCTACCTATACTTTTCTACTGCAGTGTTATCTTCATGAATCTCAGGAACTCCCTTACAGTAAAACTGCAGCAAGCTTGGCTTATCAATATGTATTTAGATTTGTATCCAGACATCCCTTGAAAATGCATCACTTCCGCCTTCTTTTGTCAGTCGACCAGGACTCAGACATGAGTTATTTTCTTCAACTGAAAGAATAGCTTACACTATAATAACCACTTTGTCTAAACACCATCCCTTTATTATATCTTAGAATGATGTACTCAAAGTCATACTCTCAGCTCCCCAAACCAATTCCTAACCAACTCCCTGACCTCCCATGCCCATCACTGTACTGCAATTTCTTCTCTATTGTCTGCAAGTCCTACAATCTCCTATTCACCAGGCCATTCACAGTTCACATTCTTAGGTGTTTGGTTCTTCAGTTCATTTTTTGTGCATGGCAGTGTACTTGGGTGCTACCATTTGTGATTATGGATGGGTTAATCGGACATCATGCTTCAACTTCTCTCAATACTGCTACATTGGATGGTACTGCTATTTTCAACAACAGGTCATCACAAGGGTATCTCACACAATAAATTGTACAGCTGTCACAACAATGTGTTGCTTTAGACACTCATCTGGAAAAATTATTTCCACCTTCAAATTCTATGAATGCCTCCACATTTGCAGTTTCTGGTTTTGGATTACATTACTATGATATGTGCCATCCTAATATCTCTCACAATGTTTCCGTTGATCCTCATATCCAGTTCAGTACTTTTCATTAACTGGTGTCCAATGAATAGATGGATTCTTCACCAGTACCTGTGTAAAGGGACCTGCAGGACTGACTACAATGAGACTTTTGTTCTTTTTCTGCTCCAAATCAGACCTAATATATTGACAATATGGTGACTATGATTGGAACATTTGAGAAAATAATTACTCAAGGTGCATATCTTACAAATAGACAACATGATTTTGACTGAATGTTTCAATGGTAAAAGTATTCCAAAGGGTCTATGCCTATACAGGTTTCCAAATGGTTTAATTCCTGGAAGTAAAGATCATTCTGAGCTCCTGCTTATGCTCAGTCAACATGGCTTTGATTTGATTAATTTCATCATCAATTTGAACACTTTTCAATTACATAAACCTTTACATCAAATTACTTTATTAAATAATCAAGTCATTAATAATCTTTTGTTTGAGTACAATAAGAACAAATATGAGAATAGTTTTCGAAAGTTGATGAACAAGTTAAAAATCAAGGTGACTAGGAAACAAAAGAAGCCTATTAGAGATTTAAACAAATATGCTAACCATACAGCCTATCCTATGCTTTGACAAAGTTGATTGTATTTCCAATATGTCTTTTTCAGTTGATAATACGCATGGTAACATCATTCAATAATAAGGCTGTTCCCAGTTTTTCAGAAGTTAATAGGGTCATAGGTTCATGGGTGTTTACTAGGCTAACACACAGAAGGGCCTTTTTAAGCCTAGCCATTTATGCCAAATCTCTGACAAGTTCTGGTACCCTTGATAAGTGTAAGCAGGGGCTTGGGAGATAAAACATTTACAAGCTGGGACTTAGGGGATGAACCATTTATTAATGCTAACACACTCTCTACTTTTCCTGCCGAAGAATATGATTAAAACTTCCCCCCTTCCACATTGATCAGAAAGGATAAAAAATCATAATAAGACACATCAAATTTTTTTTTTCACCCTACAACAACCTTCTGTATGATGTTGGGTTGAAGGGGACAAGGAAAGGGTCAGAAAAAAGGTTACAGGTCAGGGGGAAACAAATACTATTAGAATAAGGTAGTGATATTGAGTTTCCTGAGTCCAACATATCATCTTCGCACAATGAAAAAATGCTTTCCTACAAAGGTTTCAGCATTTTCAACTACACTGAGATACCCTTTACTAAGATGTATTTTTCCCTTTTTAGTAAAGGTTTTAAATTCATTCCCCACTAAAAGCTGGGTATACCTGATTTAATGGTGGAACGAAAGTTATTCACTAGGAAACTTAATTTTCAACTTAAATTAACTAATTCCTGTATACCTGTGGAATCTTATAATCTTGTTCTAAAGAAAATAAGCACTTTCATCCCTCCCCTCAACTCTACAGTATTGATGTTTGAAAATAGGTGTGAAAAGGATTTTTTAATTTATATAAAACATACTCACACTGACATTATAATTTAACCAAGGAAGAAAGAGATGTTTTATATAATTTAAGTCATGCCTCCACTTTGAGAGTAATGTAACCTGATAAAGGTGGTGGTATCATGTGAGCTGATAGGACTGACTGTATATGTCAGATTTCTAATATGATACAAGATTCTTCTTCTGGCTTTTCCCGGTTAGGGGTCGCCACAGCGGATCACTTTGTCTGCACATTGACTGGCAGTGGAGTTTTACAGTGTTGAGTTGCCAGCCCGGCGCCCAACCTTCACAGAAGGCACACTCACACCTAGGGCCAATTTAGAGTGTCCAATCCACCTGAAGCATGTCTGTGGGATGTGGGAGGAAACCGGAGCACCCGGAGGAAACCCACGCGACCACAGGGAGGACATGCAGACTCCGCACAGAAGGCACCCCAGCCGAGGATCGAACCGGAGAACCTCTTGCTGTGAGGTGGCAATGCTAACCACTGCACCACCGTGGCCGCCCAATATGATACAAGATTCTAACAATTATAATTCAGTTTCCATAAATGAGATTGCTATAGCATATAAGAAGATTGACTTATTCCTGGAGGATTCCTTGATGCAGGGTGTTATTTCAATGGATACGTATAAATGTTTGTATCTCCAACCCTTTAATACCGGTGGCCCTTAGTATACCAAAGGTTCATAAATAATATTTTAAATCTACCTTATAGGCTGATTGTGGCTGCCTAGGGTTCTAAAACCTATTCACTTCCAGTGTATATTGATCACACCTTGAAAAACTCACTTTTCCCTGTTAATCACATCCTCAAGGATTCCTGGGATTTTTTGTCTAAGATTAAACAACAATACTGTAGTGATCAATGCAATTTATTGACAGTAGATGCTGTGGACCTATTCACTAGTATACCACATCAAACAGGTTTGGAATTTTTTCATTCTGCCATCATGGAATTAAATTCCCTCAATGGTTGCCTTGTTAACTTTATTATATCTCTTATGGAACTTATTTTACACAATAATTTTATATTTTTGGATGGGGAGTATTTTCATCAAATCCATAGAGTGGCTATGGGAGCAGTTTGTGCTCCTATTTATGCCAACATGGTCATGTATATGTGGGAGAAAACTTATATTTTTGATTCTTTATACTGTGACTGTTGGCAAGTATATTTATGTTATTTGGATGATAATTTTATTTTCTGGACAACATCCAGCGACAAGATTAGTAGATGTTTTCAATCTTCTGTATATAGGAAACCTACTTTTTTCAACTTTTATCTACATTTCAACAGTTGTCACCCCTGGTTTTGTAAAAAAGAAAATATTCAAAGAACAACTTGTCAGATCTGCCAGAATGAGTTCCAACTTTGAGATTTTTAATAGAGAATGTGACAATATTTTTAATGTTTCAGGAGAGGGGTTACCCATTTAATTGTTTATATTCCATATGAGATAAGGTATCTAGGGGTTGGGGTCTCAGATGATAGGAGTAATAATGCCAAAACATAAAGCTGGCACTAGAAGAAAAAGACAAAACTATAGACCAGTCTGAAAAAAAATCAGTTATGGGAACATTAATAAGAAAAATGCCGAGGAAATATAGTACAGAATATTAATCAGCAGCCTGCCAGCTGAACCTGATCGTACACTATTATCTCAATATATGGGTGAGGATAGGGGCAACCTGACTGTTATCTTCAGCAAGCCCTTTAGCTCAGTATGTCACAGAAGGTAGCTGGGCAAAGTGGGTGGACACATGGTGCAAAAGGGGGACACAAAAATTAATGTTGAGTTGGAGTCTGTGAGCATATAAGGGTAGTTCTTAGTGTTATGCCACATGGATCAGTGCTGCAAGCAGTGTTCTTTAATGTGTTTGTTTCACATATGAGAACAGGCATCAAACACGTACACCACCTTTTTTGCATATAGCACCATATCAGCAGTATTAGTTAAGGCTGGGATCAAGACCAACAAGCCATCCGAAAAGATTGCTAGACTGAACAAGAAAAATGGTAGCTGAGGTTTATTGCAAGACAGTACAGAGTGTTGCAGTTTGAGTGCAGCAACAAATTGATGGTGATATCTCTCAGAAGACTGATCAAGTAACAGTCTGGGAGTATTAGTAATAAAATAAATGAATCACCAGGTGCAAAGCAAAAATGCAAAATCTACTGTTAACTGATTACAGAGTTACAAGAGGGAAAAGACTCTAGGAACAGCTGGTTATCACACAACTTATTAGGACCATAGTAAATCCATCTCTGAAGTACTGTGTGCCATCTTCGGACCACAGAGATAAAGAAATATCAGTAAAAGGTTTAGAAGAAGTGAATGAAGGGGTGAGGGAGATGAGGGAAGAAGCTGGGGAATTCAGACTTTACTTGCTGGAAGAAAAAAATGGGGACATAATGTGTGCTACAAACACAGAACAGCTAAATTGTAAAGTGGGATGGAACTCAATGGTAATCCCAGCAACTAATTCTAGCAATTGAGCTTAGATGCCAGAGGCATAGGCGCCGGAAGCTGTTAAAGACTGGGGGAAGGGTGATAGGGGCACTTAGTGAACTAAAAAGGGTCATTTTTTATAACTATTTGCTACCACAACATTGGTTCACTTGCAGGACATTTTAAGCTTAGCCAATTCCCTTTTGGTGCTTGAATTAACATTTTCTGATTGGTCTTAGCTATCCTCATGGCTGATATTTGTATATTAGCCCTAGTGAGAACAACTGTGATCATACCATAGATAATTTGAAGGGGTCATGTAATGGATGCAGCATTTAGGAACTGCCTCTATCCATTAGTGGCATGGGGGAAATCCTGGAGTACATTTTCTATTACCTATTCTTAGATCCAAGTTGCATTTGAATATGGATGGATGAGCTTTGATTTATTTTTATGGATAGTCTGTTCCAGAACAGTGGTAGCCTCTGTGATATATATCCATCTCTCCACAACATTCAGTTTCGATACCTAGACTGAGTATTTCTGATACCATTTAACTTGCTGATGTTTAGTAGGTCCATCTGCATTATGTCGGAGGATGCTTTGTATGCCAGACATGTCATCTCTAAGCACTCTGTAGGATACTGAGTATAATAATAAATCTTTGAGGTGGTCCATGCAAGACCTATTGTTTAGGACATGTATCCTTTTAGTAAGGTATCTCTGAAGGTATTCCAATTGTTGCATGGGGCTGGACAGATACATGCCAAAGTGGGCATTATACAAAATGATTGACATAATGAGGGCTTTGTAAAGGGGGACAACAACATCTCTAGATCTAGTCCCAATCAATTTGTTCATAAGCTGTGCAATATAGAAAGGCTTTCTTATGAATTTGGGCACATGTTGGTCAAAAGTTAGGTCTCTGTACACACAAGTTCCCAAATGCCAAACAATTGGATCAGTTCTCAGAGGGCATTGTCATAATTTTGACACCAGTTATTATTTGGGACAAGTCTTCCTGCATGATGGTTAAGTCATTTGGGGATTCAATAACTTCTCCTAGCTTGCAGTCATCTCAAACTTAGTTGGCCAAAGCTCTTTGGTATTTCATTTTACTTTTGAGATGTATATACCAAACAGAAAAAGTCTCAGCACTGAACCCTGGGGGACTCCATTGGTGACTGGTCTCTTCCCCTGTTTTGATCTCCTGTATCCTGTGAGCCAAGTTGGCAATGCAGCTGGTGATGTAAGTGTTTGCCCCTGCATTATTCATCTTTTGTACTACACCTGAGTAGGGGATTGTGTCAAAAGGCTTGGCCAGGTCAAGGTAATGTGGTGTGAACTGTTTTACCATCATCCATTGCTAACAAGAGTAAAACTTAAAATTTGCCCATGAGTTTGAGCCTTTCACACTTTCCTCTGGGCTGTTTTCAAACACATTTTTAGGGCCATGCATACATGTATGCATTCCTTGATTCACATTCCTGATTGTATTAAATTATATTCCTTGTATAATACAGCACATTTGTTAGACTTAAGTTAGAGTGCATTTTAAATGTATTGTTTAAACATGTTTCCAGTAGGCAATGAAACAAAAATGCATTAACCAATAATGACAAAACTGCCCCATTCAGAACATTTCCATCATAAAGGTCTACTTCCACATACAACTGTATTTTAAATTTATTGTGTGAACATTTTTCCAGTATGCAATGAAGCAAAATGCATGCACCAGTAATGACAAAACTGCCCTATTCAGAACATTTCCATGATAACAGTCTATTTCCATACACAATTGCATTTTAAATTTATTGTTTGAACATTTTTCCAGTTGGCAATGAAGGAAAATGCATGCACCAATAATGACAAAACTGCCCTATTCAGAACATTTCCATGATAACAGTCTACTTTCACACACAACTGCATTTTACATTTATTGTTTGAACATTTTTCAAGTAGGCAATGAAGCAAAATGCATGCACCAATAATGACAAAACTGCCCTATTCAGAACATTTCCATGATAACAGTCTACTTCTACACACAATATATAAATACAGAATCACAGTAGAGTGTAAGCCATAGGCATGTTGCACAGCTTCTTGAACTTATAGGTTCATAGGTTTATACTAGGCTATCTGCCCTAAGGCATTTATTATAAGCCCAGCCCATTCCAAGAGGCTTACCTTCATGAAAAAAATAAAAAACCATTAGTTTTAGTAGTTTGTTGTCAGCAGTGACCCAGAGAGAGAGAGATGATTCCTAAACTCGATCTCACCCATCCACAGGTCTCTTTCTTTTGAACAGAGTCAGCGAGTCATGCTCTATCACCTCACATGGATTTTTATCCATAGCATAGGGAGTCTGAGAGTGATAATCTATAAAATCCATCCTCCTATTATCCGTATTATATTAAAGTGCTAGTCGCTTCTAGTGGTGGGGGGTGGGATTTTTGGTTTTGAGGATTTCCATTGGAGCATGTCCATATGGCACATGGCTGTATGTGTCAGTCACAGTCACTCTGTGCAGACGGTATGCGACTGAATAGGTGGCATTGGGGGCTCTATCATAGAGGGATTTTGGAGTCCTTTGGTTTTTTTCCTTTTTTCTTTTGGGGTCTCTCCAATTGCTGCTGATGTCGGTGAGATACATCCACAATGAGATATTGTGTGGGGTCCATTTGTCTGATCATTGGTCTGATAAACAGGGAGAATAGGACCTAGATAGATCTGGATGATCGGAATCACTAGAAGATCTTGATCAGGTGGGCAATGTTCTTGGGTCTTTCAAACTGTAGTGTCAAAGAAGAGGCCACTGTCAACCCTGTCCCCAGGTCCCTGATAACCTCCTCTGTCCCTAGTGGATTGCCACCCTATGTAGCTTTGGGGTTACTTGTTGTTTTTTTTCATTGAATTTATACATTTTTTTGGCTAACTTGCTTTTTTGGCCTTGTGGCACAGCTAATATTTCTGTGGTTCTGTGCAGGGAGTCTCCTGTGTCCTATGCACTTCGATGCTTTCATTCCAGTCGCCCAGTTTGCAGTCATGCAGCAAGTGTCATCAACAGTTCTCCCATGTTGGCCTGTACTTCAGAAGTAGATGCCAAACAATAGGGGCCAAGACCAGTGACCTGGAACCAACTGTGACCGGCCGCTTGGAGTCTGACCACCAGCAACTTAACCCTGTGGGTGTCTCTGTAACAGTTGTTTGCATCAACCATACATGTGGTTTTTACATTTACATGGTAGTTTTTTTTAATACCCGAGTGTGTGTTGTGTGGCCAAGGGTATTGTAGGTCAAGGTCTGCCTTATGTAAAGTCCACTGCCTTTCCTCATTCAATCATATCAATGACAGAAGAAGAAGAAAAAAGGAAAAAAACCAATGAAAAGCCCATGATCTTCCCAAGTCCAATGTCTGCAAGTCGGGTCTGTCCTTGCAATATGCTTGTATATGATCTCCTCTATCTCCCTCTCCATAACTTTGCAGACTAGGACTGAGTGGGATGTCAGTTGGGTAATACCAGGGTCGTGGGAGTGGGACCTGCTGTGGGAGGGACCACAGTTGCCGCACTGCCACCCTTTGGCACCTTCCTGAAAGGCTGGCTGAGATTAAATGCCCTATGTGCGGGTTTAATCCCTCCTTTTAGCTTGCACACAGCCAGGACACCATCCATCCCGGTCCCATTGTGCTGTTGTTTTTTAGGGGAGAGGGCAGAGATCACCGAGTTTATCCGATGTCGGGGAGGCTACACTTTGCACTGAACCTGTTCTCTCTTGGGGGTTGGGGTAAGTCTGGCACTGAACCTGTCTGCTGTTAATTTGGTGGATCTGGGTTCAATTTGGGTTTTGTGATTTTTGTTCCTGTCTGAGCATATCTGTGAGTTTCCACCCAGGTTCCTAACATAGCTGAAATTGCTCTAAAGGCCCCTTGAATGATTTTTCCTTTTGTTGCAATTTTTTTCTTTGGCCTGTATTTGAGTTTATAATGATTTTTGTTCATTAATTTTTTTTAATACTAATATTCATGTTGGATGGACTTCTTTTATATGTAGTTTTGAGATTTGTCCTCTTCCACCAAGTTTGATGGTTGGGTCTTTCCATTCTGGAGAAAGGTGTTATTTGGGATTGCCTGTCTTGGTTTTATCTGGGCCTGTTCATCCAAGGGTGAAGGTGGGGCTTTGAAGGAGCTGTTGGGGGTTTGTTATGGGTTGGCAGGGTTTTGAAGGATACCACACCAGTTGAAGGATACCACACCAGTGGATTAGAGAGTTCTTTATGTTTAGATTTTTTTGTTTATATGGTTTTTTTTTTTTGGAGGGGGGGAGCATTTTCAATGGGGGGAGGGGCAAAAGGCCAAAAACCAGAGACACATTTTAAACATTGTGTGTATCATTTTGGAATGTTGCTTGCATAAAATGTTGTTGCCATCATGCATTTCACTGCCAAGTCTTGAACCCAGATCCCTGTGCACTACAGTCAGAGCAACATACCACTAAACTAAACAAGCAGTTTCTTGAAAGACAGGAAGACCAACTTAAATGGCTATCATATCATTTAGTGAATTCAGTTCTCGCATCTCACCATAGCTCTCAACCTCTTAGCACAAAAATACAGAACAAAGCCAATAATGGGGGAATACAGCCCCCAAATAGGGACATAGTCCAAATATTGATTTTATAACCTTAGAAAATTGCTAGAATGAAAGGTTTTGTTTTACTACTTTTGCAAATCAGAGGAACAGAACAAAAATATGAGGCATAAATTAACAACTGATGGTGGCTAGGGTCTTTGGGCTCTTTTTACCTGTACCCAAGGTACATGGTTTGAGCCTGAGTACCTTTAGCCACCAGATGCATCCTGCTGGGGGCATTTTCGCACAGACACACACACACTCCTCTGCAACAATATACAGTCCAGCAGCAGTGTACTCACTCTGATAGACAACAGACTCCATCCTCCAGTAGCATTCAGCTTCTGTCCATTCCCGCTCCACTCTGCAATTAAATCCTGTCATTCTTGCCCTACAGTCCAGGTGCAGCAGCTAACCCACTCCATTACAAGCTTCTGAAAATAAATCCTTTCTGTTTCTGCAGGCAGCAGCTTCTGAATAAATCCATTCCCGCTTGAAATACATGCGCTGACGTCATCGCGGCAGTTGGAGGTGGGGAAAATGAAAGGGACAAAGGTATGGATGATCTGCAAAAGTGGGGGACTCCCCCCGCCACTCTATGGTTCCAGCACCCATGGCCAGAGGGACTGGCCAGGAACGGGAATAAGTAACAGGAAAGTAAAAGGTTCAGATTTTGAGTAAATGCATCAGCTTATATTTTACATGCAATACTAACTACTTTATGAGTTTGCTTGGGAAATATATGGAAAAGCATGAGCCACAATAAATGAATAAATGTCCTACCTCATCTTGACTCTTGCCCTCACTATCAGCAGACCAAAGTCATTTGGGTCATGGGGTGATTAATACATCACTAGAAGGCAGGGTAAATGGTTAGATGGCATGGTAAATGTACAGAAATAAGATTACAAAAGGAATGTAAAAATGAACAGAACTCAAGAAGATGGACAGTAGGTGGAGACAGAGGGGTGGCTAACTAAAAATACAGTAAAGAGTGTCTTACTCTTACCTAAAGAAACATTTATTTGCAGAATTTGGACGTGTAGAACATGATGCTAGAAACAGTAGTGGGACACAAAACAACAAACTTATTCAGAAGAGCATGGGTGCCCAAAGAAGGGAAGTGGTCGAGCGAGAGGTGTAGCTAAAAGAGACAAATAATATAGACTGATCACAATAGCTAGGCTGCCTCCTTTTGCTGGTAATACGGTGATGTCATGAGAGTAGGAAGTCTAACTGGCATCATACTAAAAGAATGTATGTGAACAGTGGCAGAATGATTTAAGGAAGCCATATACAGATGGAAGGGAAGTGGGAGAGTAAAGCATAGAGATAATCATAACTGTCAACCTCTTTGTGCAAGAAATCTAGACAATGCCTGACAAAATGGGGGATAAAGGCCCAAAATAGGAACATATTTTAAATATTGCTCTTATAAACTTAGAACATTGCTAAAGTAACATGGTTTGTGTTAATATACATTTTTATGAAGGAACTGAAGTCTGAAACTCAAATATATGTGATTATTTAGTGACTTCAGTCCTCAGATCATCCCAGTGATTTGCCAGAAAACCACAAATTTTATGAGGATTAGGCTAAAAATATGAGTCAAAAATCTGCACAGTGAAAATCTGGACAGTTGAGAGGTTTGCAGATGGAGTGTGCAAAGATGTTCTACTTTACTCTTGTTTTTTGCATTTCAACACTGAAAGATATTACTACGGGAATTGATTAGAACCCATCTATCAATATCTATGTTCTTGTATGAATATGCATTTGTTATTAATGATATAAAATAAGGGTACACCTGGAAGGAAGCTTTATGACTTGCTGTGTGATGCTTATACCCTGTTTTGATATTCTTATACATTAAAGTTTGATATATTACCTTAAAGATGCAGATTACACTGATATTTTTGGAAATACAGATTACAAGACACTGCATGCTGTTTTTTTATCATTTCAGTTGCATTTCTGTCTTTGTAGAGAAGGGATGTTATTACTTAAACAACCGAAGGCAGCTGCAAGCATATGCCAGTAAAGAAAAAAAAAACAGTTTCTAAGCATTAAATAGAATCACCAGATTGGAAGTATTGAAGTATGCTTACTAGATTTATAATAACTATCAAATCTATCAACAGATTCCGTCATCTGTAATAACATTAAAGAGGGCTCCTGCCGCATGCTGTCAAACTCAGTGGAATTCCAGGTGTATGCCTTAAAGGCCAATACATGCTTAGCAGCATTTGCCAAATCCTACTAAAACCTATACAATTTTACTTAGATACTTCAAAGAAAATGAAAAATATAATGAAAGTTACTTCCAGTTTTATTTTCTTTTAAATGAGATAATGTTTTTGGAAGCATAAGACTGTCATCTCCTAATCACTTTTCTTTTACGAGCAGTTTGCGACCTATTTTATTTTTAGAACACTACAGCTCAAACATAAATTTTATTTTGAGCTTCCTTTACATTAAAACAGAAAACAATCTCTAAAATGATTACAGTGTATTAAAGGTATATAAATTATATAAGAAACTGTATGTAAAATGCATATGTGTATAATATATATATATATATATATATATATATATATATATATATATATGGATTCCATACATTTGGTCGAATTACACTTAGTCAAAAATGATACCAGGCATTGCACTTCAATGAAAGCTCACTTGGTTGGAAGTTCATTTGGCTGAAAATGGAATATAGCCCCTGCCCCACTGCAGTGCAACCCTGGAGTGAGAATATTAAATAAGGGGATGTGGGGGGCACAGCCCCCCACATAATTTTAATATATTCACTATTATAAGAAGGTATATCCATTAGAAATGCATTAATATATATATCTTTAGTAAAAATTATTGGCATAATAGCCCCCCACACCCCCCTTATTTAATATTCTCACTCCAGGGTTGCACTGCAGTGGGGCAGGGGCTATATTCCATTTTCGACCAAATGAACTTCAACCAAGTGAGCTTTCAGTCAAGTGAAATGCCTGGAATCATTTTCAAGTAATTTTAAGTGTGATTTGACCAAATATTTGGAATCCATATATATATATATATATATATATATATATATATATATATATATATATATATATATATATAAATATATATATATATATATATATATATATATATATATATATATATATATATATATATATATATATATATATATATATATATATATATACCTATGCTAATTAGACAACAGCTGTGGAATATCAGCTTTAACATTTTTATAATCCAGCTCTTCATGCAATAATTTGATGGTATTTATTTGAACAGAATAAATAGTGCAGACTATGAAAGTGACATGGAGTATGAAAGTACAATATGACTGGTGAGAATGCATGATTTTCATTTTCTGAAGTAGTGAGTAGCTCTGATTAATAGTTTCCCTGTATAGTGTCCATTTCTTAACCTTGTCCTGAAACACCCTATCTATTTTTAGTAATAATCAAAAATGACTGTTGTGAAAACATATTGCACGGAGCAAAAAGGAAAAACAGTTTTTAAAATGGATAAGCAGCTTAGTTATGAATAAATGACACTTAAGTGGGAAAAATATTTGGTTCAAAGGTTCATGTGTGTTTAGTAGGATAACAATCACAAGGGCCTTTTTAAGTCTAGCCATGCATCCCAAATCTCTGACAATTTCTGGTACCCTTGATAAGTGTAAGCAGGGGCTTGGGAGATCAAACACTTACAAGTAGGGGCCTGGAAGATGAACCATTTACAGGTTACCTGTGTCCATTAGAGACATAGGTGCCAAACCAGGGATACATTTCCTGTTCCTCATCTAATTGTCAAAGTTACAGTTGAATTGGGTTAGGGAGCATCTCGGCTTCACATGGATGGAGAGCCTGTTCCAGAGAAGCGGTAGTCTATGGGCTACATACCTGTCTCTACAACAGGTCCTATTTATATCACAGTTAAAATATAAATATTTAGAATGGGTAATTTTGGTGTGGTTTGTTTTGTGGATATGCAGGATTTCCATCAGAGTGGAGTCTGACAATGCCTTATATGCCAGGCATAGTTCTCCCCTCAACAGCCTGTAGGAGACAGAATACAGAGATAGGATCTTGAGACAATCTGCATAGGACATATTACTTACTCCCTGTATTCTTTTAGTGAGGAACCTCTGTGGACATTCCAATTGTTGGATATACCTGGTTAGGTACATACTAAAAGGGGCATTGCTCTCAATGGTAGGTCTGATGAATGCTGAATACAGTGAAATAATGACTTCCTTGAATGTAGATGCCATACCTTTGTTTATAAGTTGCACAGCATAAAGTTATTTTCTCAGTACTGTAGACATGTGATGGTCAAAGGCTAGATTACTGTCTGTGTGTCCCCAAGTCTGTGACTACTAGGTCATCTCTTAAGGGTGTGTTATCAATATGATAGTTACTAGGCATGGTTGACTTCCTGAACGATACTATTATGCATTTCTTGGCATTTAGTTTTAGACCATGGGTCTGACACCAGTGGTTTGTTTATGTCAGCCCTTCCTGGAGAACATTTGTGTCAGTGTGGGATTCAATGACAGCTCCTAATTTGCAATCATCTGCAAATCCAGTCAGCCAGAGACCACTGACATTGGCCTTGACTTCAGAGAAGTAAATGCCAAAAAGCAGCAGTCCTAGGACCAATCCCTGTCTTACTTCACTTGTGACTGTCCTCTTTGTAGAGGTGGACTCCCTAATTTTAACTTCTTAGGTCCTGTCTGTGACCCAGCTGGCTATCCACTTTGGGACTAAAGGGTTTGTACCTTAACTCTTGAGTTTGTGAACAGTGCCCAAGTGGGGTATTGTGTCACATGCCTTGGCCAGGTAAAGGTAGGCAGCATGAATCATTTTGTCCTCATCCATTGTGTTGGTGACCTTCTCAAAGAAGTCCATCAGGTTGAGTAGGCATGACTTGCTCTTGACAAAATTAAATTAGGTTGGGTCTAGTGTCTGGAGATTTCTTGTCATTTTTGACCATTTCCATGATAGTTCTTTCCATGGCTTTGCATATGAAACTAGTGAGACTTATGGACCTGTAGTTTCCTGGGTCTGTAGATGGCCCACCTTTGTGTAGAAGCATACTAATGCCTTTCGGCCTTTCCAGGTTAGGGGTCAGCACAGTGGAACTCCGGTCTGCTAATGATTGGCAGTGGATTTTTACAGTGCTGAGGTGCCAACCCGATGCCCATCCTTCAAAGAAGGCACACCCATTCACGCACACACCTACCTGAATGTCTTTAACATCACTCAACCGCAGGGAAGACATGCAGATTCCACACAAAAGGCACTCCAACCTTCAAAGAAGGCACACCCATTCATGCACACACCTACCTACATGTCTTTAACATCACTCAACTGCAGGGAGGACATGCAGACTCCACACAGAAGGCACTCCAGCTGCGAATCGAACCAGAGAGCCTCTTGCTGTGAGGTGACAATGCTAACCACTGCACCACCGCAGCCTTGGCCCTTTGTGCAGAAGCATGGCTGTTGCTATTCTCCATTCCTAAGGCACAAACCCTGTTTGGAGAGTACAGTTAAATAGCAAGTCTAGATGGCTTGATAGGTTATATTTCATGCTGTTTGGAAGGCATTCTGAGATATTGTCTCGGATAATTGATGCAGTGTTCTTGGTCTTAGACTGAGCGTTAAAGACCTGTTCCCTAGTGATAGCAGGGGGAGTTATATTTGATGGTATTTCCTGAGGGAAGGTTGCAGGGAAAGAGGAGTAAAGTTGGAGCTGAATTTGTCAGCCAGTAGGTTTGCCATACATTCTGTCTCAGTATAGGTGACTCCATTAACAATGAGCTCTGCACACAATTATTGCAGACATAGCTAAAAAATACCTTGTGGTTGTCCTTGGCCATGGAGGCCTCAAATTTAACTTTGGTAAACTTTATTTGTCCTCTGAGTTGCTTGTTTAGTTTGATGACAGCACTTTTATCCTGCTGGGTCCTGCACCTCCTAATTTTTGCCATGATTTTCTTCCTTCTGTTATACAGCCTATTGATGCTGTGATTCCACCAGGGTGGTTTGTTTTTTGAGTTAATTCTGTACTTCTTTCAGGTGGGTACAGCTGCCTTTGTGGAGCTTTTAACATGCTTGTATAGGGTTTCTGTGAACAGCTCTGTGTAGGCAGCAGTGTTCTCAGGGTTTATGGGGGATTGAAATTTTGCCAGATTATCACTTAATAGTATGAAGTTAGCTTTGGAGTAGTTCCTGAATATTCCAGGGCTGGCTGGTGCTCCAGATTTTACCTTTACTTCAAAAGACACCATTTTGTGGTCTGACTTTTCCAGAGAAGACATTAAACTAGGGGCTATGCAGCATTCTCCCATATTAGTGAGAATAAGATTCAGTATAGCTGCTCCGCTGGTTGGTGTACTGAGTTTGTGTTTACAAAATCTAGGAATCTCTGTGCCCGTACATTTGGTGCTGTATAAGATTCCAATTTAATAGTGGTATAATTAAAGTCACCCATGAATATGGTATTGGGGTTGGATGGCGAGTATTTCTAATAAGTTTAAATACATTGTATGGGTTTCCCAGGTCATAGAGGGGGACCTATAGCTTGCAAGGAAGTGGTATCAGATTTTGACTATGGTGATTTAAACTTGGAGACGGTCAAATGCATTGTCCTATTTGACCAGCCTTGAGGTATATTTATTTTTGATGTAAAATGAGATACCTCCATCTCTGTTCCCTGTCTGTGTAGTAGCTGGTCTACATGTGTGGAAGGCATTATAATCCGGCACTGTTCGTGTGCTGCTTGTGGCTTTAAACTATGTCTCAGTGACCGCACAGATGTCAGCATTCTCTAGGGTGAAGAGATCTTCTAAGGAGTGGAGTTTTTTGTTTAAACTCCTGGCACTGAACAGTAACACCTTTAGATTTTCTTGGTTTTGATTTGCTATCTGAGAAGTGCTTTCAGTTTGACATTGCCAGAAAAAGGCACTATGGGGGAAGGGAATGTTTTAGCTAATATTCAAAAATCTAGAGGGAGAAGTGCAGACCATCCCTGACAAAGCAAAGTGGTCTGTTGACCATCTCCGTCCATTCTGAGAAATATTGCACCCCCTTAGGATGACACAGAAACTAAGGCAATTATTAAAGTCAGTCATCTTTTGTGCTTGTAATAATATGTAATAAGTAATAAGTAAATACCAGTTGCAGTACTGTTCGCAATTCAACACAGAAGTGTAACAGATATGTCTCACATAAAATGGTTGTAAATAGAAGCATCTTGCAACTGACTGTAATGATTAAATGTGCAGTGTGAATGAGTAAGTCCTCTACTTGAATGGCTCATGTTAAAACAACAAATATAAAAATCAGCTACAAAAAAACAATTCCAAGTTATGAGAGAAGTGATTTGCAAGAAATATGATTAGTAATTAATGATTAGCATTCATTCCATGAACAGAAATAATATATTATATACCAACTCTGAGACTGCACTACAGTGGCAAGGCGCATGTTCCCTGATATCCACTGTGCTGCTATCTCATGGGATCATAGTTACTAGGCTAATGGTCCAGGGGCCCTTACAAGCCTAGCTGAGTTATGTGCCCATACTCCCTGTCAAGCAGGGTCAAAGGTGGAATCCTGGGGGTGAACTTTCTGTCCCCATCCAGTCATCCAGGTTTCATTTAAAGCTGACTAGTGAGAAGCTTTGCTTAACTTGCAGGGAGAGCCTGTTCCACAGATGGGGAAGCCTTTGGGACACAAATCTGTCCCTCCAGCATGTTCTATTGATATTGCAGGCCAGGTTGAGATCCCTAGTATGAGTTACCTGTGTCGTGTTGTACTTGCAGATATGCAGCATTCCCAATAAGGTGGGGTTAGAGATAGCCTTGTAGGCCAGACAGAGATCGCCTCTAAGCAATCTATATGACATGGAGTAGAGAGACAGGGACCTTAGTCTGTCCTCATAGGATAGATATTTGAGGCCCTGGATTATCCTAGTCAGGAACCTCTTCGGTCTCTCCAGCTGCTGTTGATGTTTGGCGTGGTACACACAGAAGGGGGCAATGTACTCAATTATTGTCTGGATAAGGGAAGAGCACAGAGAAGTTATGATTTCATTTTTCCTGGATGCTATGCCCCCGCTTATGAGGTGGGCCATAAAGAATGCCCTCCACACCACAGAGGCGACATGATGGTCAAATGCTAGGTCACTATCTACTTGGGTACCCAATTTTCTCACTACAGATTGCGTACATAGGACATTGCTGTTTATATAGTAGTTTGTGGGGACCTTGTTCTCACCAAAGGAGATAATGACACACTTCTTACTATTGATTTTGAGGCCATGTCTTTGGCACCAATCATTTGTTTGGGTGAGACCGTCTTGGAGAATGTCCACGTTTTGTGGAATTGATGAGAGCTCCCAGTTTGCAGTCATCAGCAAAGTTGGCCAGCCAAAGACCTTTGGTTTTAACCTGTACATCAGAGAAGTGGATACCAAAAAGCAGCGGCCCTAAGACTGATCCCTGAGGCACACCACTAGTAACCAGTCTACTACTAGAGGTAAATTCCCCTATTTTGACTGTGTGTATTCTATCAGTGAGCCAGTTGGCGACCCATCTCATGATGTATGAGTTGATGCCTAGCTGGGTGAGTTTGTCTATTATGCCTGAGTGAGGGATGGTGTCAAAGGCCTTAGCCAAGTCCAGGTAGGCAGTGTGCACCTTTTTTCACTCGTCCAAGGCCTTGGTGACTGTCTTGAAGAAGTCCACCAGGTTTAGCTGGCATGATCTCCCCTTAAGAAATCCAAACTGGATAAGGTCAAGTGCTTGAGGACTGCCAATGTTCTTGTTTATGAGGTCCATGATAATTCACTTCATGGCCTTACAGATCAGGTTGGTCATGCTAATGGGTCTATAATTACCTGGGTTGGTGGAATCTCCACCTTTATATAACGGGATAACAGTGGCTGTCCTCCACTCAGTCAGGACAAACCCAGTGCTCAAGCTATGATTGAATAGGGAACCCAAGGGTGCTGTGAGTTTCTGCTTGAGTTCATGTAGGATGCAGCCTGGGATGTTGTCCAGTCTCATGGAAGCAGTATTTTTAGCCTTGGAAAGGGCATATATGACTTACTCCCTGGAGATAAGGGGTAGTGGGTAGGTGTTAGGGATGTCCTGATTTATTGTCGGGGGATAAGGGGTGAAATTTTCACTGAACCTATCTGCCAGCAGGTTGGCAATGTTAAAGGAGTTTGTGTGTGTGATGCCATTGACAACCAGTTCTGTACAGATTTGGGTTTTGCCCTTGAGTTTACGGATGTAACTAAAGAAGGCTTTATGATTGTCTCTTGTTGAGGAAGCCAATTTGGACTCATAGTTTGCCTTGGAGGATTTCACTAGGGTCCTAACTTGTTTGTTCAGGCTGAGGAGAGTTTTCTTCCACTTAGGGACTTGCTCCTTTTTCCCCTCTGGACAGCAGTTTTTTTTCTTTTGTTATAAAGTCTGTTAATGGCAGCAGTCCACCAGGCAGATTTGCTCTTCCTAGAGAAGCATGTTTTAGTCCTTTCTGATATTGCTGAGTCCATACAGCTATATATGTGCTTATACAGAGCCTTGGTGTAGTTCTCTGCATAGGTGACTGGTTCCTCAGCAGGGGTGGGAGCTACAAAGCCATTTAGCCCTGTCCGCAGGAGGTTGTAATCAGCTTTGTAGAGATTTTTTTGTCTGGTCACAGATAAGGGGGTAGTCAGGGGAATGGTGACTTCAAAAATGACTGCCCTGTGGTCAGATCTTACCAGGGATGATGATGCTACAGGGGTGCTGCACCGAACACTCATGTTTGTCAGTACCAGATCCAAGATGCTGTCGCCCCTTGTGGGGGTGCTGACCATCTGGTGCAAGGTGTTAGAGTTGACAAAGTCAAGAAATCTTTGTGTGAGAGCATTCTGGGATGAGTAGTTTTCCCAATCTATGGTAAGATAGTTAAAGTCACCCAGGGCCAGGGTGTTGGGTTGAATCTTGATGGAGTCGAGTAGAACCAGATAGGAAGAATGGGCATCATGATTCATGGATGAGGGCCTGTAGCTGGCTAAGACTTGAATCAGTGTTTTGTCAACAGTTAGTTGCAGTATGTGCTTCATACTGTTTGACCAGTCTGGAGGTGTGAGTATCTTTAATGTATATAGATATGCCTCCACCTCTAGCTTTATAGCCCTCCAATTGGGGTCTGAATGCATGGTAGGTGGAGTAGCATGGTAAGGCTAGGGTGCTCTCCACAGGCTTGAACCAGGTTTCAGTGACTGCACAGATGTCAACATTCTCCAAGGTTAGGAAGGCTTCCAGTGAGTGTAGCTTCATGTTCAGGCCCCTAGCATTTAGCAGCATGACCTTTAAGTTATAATTTGAAGAATTTTTTACATTGGAGATTTGGTCATTATGATCTTGCCTAAAAAAAAGCACTATGGGGGAGGAAAGAGCCTTTGCCAATAGCCAGAAGCCCAAAGGGGATAGATGAAGGCCATCTCTGTCAAAGCATCAAGGCCAAGCTATCATTTCATCCCAGGCTGTCAGGTACTAGATCACCCTGGAATGACACCAAAAACTAAGCCAGTTGTTAAAGTCAATCATTTTCTGCTTGTACTGAGGCATCATTCTTGGTGAAGGTAAAATGCTGCTCAAGGCTAGGGATATACCCGCCTAGGACACATATTCAGTGAGCTGTATCATGTCTCTCTTCATATAGTCCAAAGAGGTACATCTCAAGTCGTTCACACCAACATGGATGATGACAGAGTCATAGCTGTGCCCGTTGTTGAGAGGCTTGAGTGCCTGCGTGATATGATGAATTCTGGCACCTGACAAGCAACTCACTTTGATTTTCTCCTTATCCAACCTAGTGAGTGGCACATCTGTGTGTCTCACAACTGCGTCACCTATGACTAGTATGTTGGGTTTAGTCTTTGGCCTTAGAGGTTGTGAGACACTGGTGTTGTGCGATTTGTTGTTTTGCAGAGTGTGCATGTGTTTATGCTTGCGAGTTCTCTTGGGTTTGGGTATGTTCCTGGTGAGAACTTTAGTGTATGCAGGTATAATTTGCATGGAAGGTGGTTGTGTGTGAGATGCTGTGCTTGTGCTGACAACCTTCTCTGTGCCAGGTGCACTGGCTAGAGAGTGGGAGAGCTTGGATTCCATGTTCTTAATGTAGACACATCTCTTGTAAATTGTGTTTATGGGTGCTATAAGCAGAGGGCTGTCTGTATACATGAGGCAATTGTCACACTGCCACAAGATGCCTATGTCAACCAGGGTAGCTGGAGAAACCACAGGAAACTGTCCGAACATGTTTGTCAGAATAGGAAGAATGGACCTAGAAAGGCTGCTGGGAATAAGGGGTCGAGGGTCTGAAGGATGTATACAGCTACGTGTGGATGCTTGCAGGATGGGCTGAGTTTGTTGAACACAATTGCCGAGTGAGATGTGCTATCACAGGATCGCTCAGATGCTGTTAAGGGGGAAATTTAAGAAGGAATACCTTGCTACTGGTTACCACAGCACAACAACGCTGAGCAACGCTCAAACAAGTGCAAGCTGTTAATTTTCGAACAAATGAATTTTACCAACTTTTTTTCTTTTTGACAATGTGCACTGTCATTCAAGTTTATGACCACCATACCTATCTGTCTACTCCTCTAGCTATTTACCTATCTATCTATTTATCTATCTATTTACAAGTACACACATCTTAACTATAAATTCCAAGGCTGCAGCTCCAAAGCAAAATGTGAAATCCCTATGTGACTTCACAAAATAGCAAACTCTAGTGTGTCAAAATATTACTGCATAACTTTTGTTGTGCATTGTTTTCATATGTACAACAAGCATAAAAAGTTTCCAAGAAGATTTGTTGGGATAAGCTGAGTCAGCTTAAATGGAATGGCTGCTAATCTCTGAACTCTGAATATATCCCAGCATGAAAGCTGAATAATTTCCTTGGGTTAGAAAATAAATTAAAAATGAAGATTGGAAAAGTGGATATTGTAGATGATCAAATGGTGAAATTTATGGTGATCCCACAAAAGTAACAAATAAGCATCTTACTCTGCTCCTACACTAAGTCTGGGAAAAAAAAAACACTTGTATCAGAACTTTACCCTCATTTAAAATACAAATAAATAAATAATTAAGAATTTGGCATGCACACCTGAAAATGCTAGATCAGTGAAAACAACAATGTGTCAGCAACAATGGAGATCAACCGTCTGAAAGAGAGACATTGTATGATTTAAAAGAAGAGGGAACAGAACAGCACTAAAGACGGAGTTAGATGAGCAAAGCAACAAAACGGGTGTTGAAAAAATATGAAAATGGTTTAGTATCGATTGCTCTATCTGCTCTACACCTGAAGCCTCATGTCTGAGGTTAATCAGACCAAATGACATCACATTCTACCTGAGAATCTAACACAGTACTCCAACACCATCCCCACTGTATTCAGGGATTTCTCTAAGGCCAGTCTGCTAGCAGTTTCTGACATAATACAATTTAAAACTTTTCCCTCAGGTGATCCAATCACAAAAGTGGTCATGACACTAATGTTTACTCCCACTTGAATTCTTGCATTGCATTATCTTTCCCCATTAACCACAGGTGTGATAGCAAATTTAATAGTAAGCCTCTGTGGATGGCAAAAACATTTTCAACCTTTGTATTGCCATTTTAGGAAAAGTCAATCTCCTATTCCTACCAACCCTGTAGTTTCAAACCATGCTAATATTAATACAGAAATGCTCTATGTTAGAAATTTAAACACAAAGTTGTTGTTAGCTTCAAGGTCTTTCTAACCCTTGAAAACACCCTTGAAACCTGTATAATTAAAAATGTGGTTCCAGTCTAGTGACAGCACTCTTTTTCTGTTTGTAGTACCTACAACTCATGGCTGTTTCTGGTATGACAGAGTCTGTTTTTATTAGAAATCCCATTACTTCAAGTCTTATCCAGCTATATGATAATCTTGAACTCCTCCGTATCTAGTAACTACTAACAAGTGCACCTTCTATATCATGGACAGTTACAAAACACCCTCCATATTGCCTGCAGTGCATGAAAACCTACCTCAACAAATTAGAATCCCGAATTACTGAACCTAGCACAATCATTCTAGGTGATTTCAACTATCTACTTATAAACTGGATAACTTTCATTAGAAATTACAAATACAAACAAGTCCGCACCTCCCCCCATGATTATATCGGAACAAGTTTGGCTTAATCACTGACCATTAACCTACATTCTAGTGTTATTGATAAACTAACACTGCTAAATATAAACCCTTACATAATTCAATGGGTAGAAAAATGGTTAACAGACAGAAGGCAAACAATCAGAATTTGTGGTACACTTTCCTCATAAAGGCTCATTGCAGTGTTGTCCTCCCCTTGGGCAAAGGCATAGGTTCATTGGTTCATAGGTAGGTACTAGGCTATCGGCCCAAGGGCATACGTAAGCCTAGCCAACAAGGTACCCTGGCTTATGCCACCCAAGAAAGTTATTTTCCTGTGCCACTGTCGAGCAGAGACACAGAAGTGATCCCCGGGGTGTATTTCCTATTTCCCATCCACTCATCAAGATTTTTCTTGAAGAGCGCTAATGAAGAACTTTGCTTGACATAGATGTGTAGCCTGTTCCAGAGTATGGCAAGTCTCAGGGACAGCAATCTATCCCTCCAGCATGTCCTGTTTATTGTGGTGACAAGGTTTAGGTCCCTAGACCGTGTAGCTCGGAGGGACTTGGATTACAAGTCTATTCAGTTCCTTAATCCTCAGACAATGGTTACATTTAAAAAATGCCACACAAAGCACAGCTAAGTTGAAACTGCTCTCTAGCGTCATTGGTGAGTATGCTGTCCCCTGCTGGACCAAATGGCCTGACAAAAAAAGTCATGCATAAGTAAGGAAGGGAAAACACCCATCTGTAAAAAAATTCATAAAGATATCTAAAGCTAAGATCATCTTTAAACTGTGTCATTAGAATGTCAAGGATAACATATCTGTTACATTTACAAGGAACTGTGAGCAAAAAAAATGTAATTTACAAGCAGATGAGATCTTTAATAGCAGTCGCAGGACAGTGAACTTAATTGATAAGATCAATAGATCACTGGGCAATAAAAAATAGTGATTCATTTTTGGACACTATATAGGAAACTCCAACCTTGCCACCTTTCCTGGCTCATGTCCAGGTATTATCTCTGATGATATGACAAGTGTGCTGAAGAGAATTAAAGTTGATGCAGCTGTGGGCTCTGACAACTTTAATGTTTTTGTCTAGATTAGGTTGGTGACAAGTTGGTTTCAACTTTAGTACACTTATTTTAGGCAAGTCTCATATCAAGCTATGTTCCTGATATATGGATAGAAGCGGTTGTTATTGGTGTGTCCAAGGGTAGCAAGGCAGATTTGTAGGGAACTATAGGCCCATCGATCTGACAAGCATATTAGGAAAAAAAAATTATGAAAGAGAAATCTGTGAAAGTATTATACAGCCTAATGATGCAAGCCAACATAAACTCTTAAATGAAGCTTATGCTTAACCAAGTTGCTGAACGTTTACACCAACGTAGATGTTAGATCAAAGAATACATATTGATACCCTCTACTTGTATTCATCCATGGGTTTGACTGAGTCCTTCACAATGTGATTGTAGTGAAAATGGACAATTTATTAATGGATGCATAATTAATTAGTTGCATGACAGGAAATGGGTTAGTATAACTGAGGTTTTACTCAGACCTGGTAGTTATTAATAGTGGCATACCTTAAGATTTGATATTGGGCTCATTCTTATTTAATATCTTTATGACTACTCTGCCAGTTACTGAAAGAATATGGTCAACAAGCTCACAGATGATTCAAAGACTGTGGCTTTTATCATTAATAATACTGACCAGCACAGAATGCAATTTTATTTGGGTTCACTATCTGAACATAAAGTCTTGAACTTTGAGAAGGATAATAGAACATAACAGCATACCATGGGTAACCAGCTGCTACCAACCACAGAAAAAAAAAACAAGATTTCAGGGTGCTGATAGATGACACCCATGAGTTAGATGTTACTGTAACAGTGACTGTAAGAAGATGCTGCTGTATTCTTGATGACAATCTTATTCAGATGAAAGAATCTATTATTTTCTTTTTTTTTAATTGCATAAGGCCTATTATCAACTATTGTGACACAGTTTGTCCATTCAATCAAGACCAGCTAAGGAAGCTAGAAAGAAGGTAGAGAACATTTACAAGGAATATTAAATATCATGAAAGGTTTCATAATTTAGGGCTGTGCTCTATAAGGCATAGAATGTTTAGAGGAGCTCTGATAATGACCATTAAATACCTTAAAATGCTGAAATGGCATCCACTTTAGGTACTACTTTTACTTCACATATTCTCAAATCCAAAAATAAAAAAAAAATAAATATTTCAGTAGCAAGTCCTAACTTTCCATGTACCGGCATGAGAAGGAGATTCCTGTCAAGGGGTTGAAGTGTGTGGAATAAATTGCCATTAGATGTCAGACAAGCACCAAATATCAAAACCTTTAAAATCTTAGTGGACAAAAGAGTAGGATGCAGGGGATATGACTCTCTATTTACCACCAACAGCTTTAAGCTAAGCTTACATGAGCTGTGAGCCTGTGTAACTGAACACAGCAAAACACTAGTGATCATGTTAAATACAATTCTAGAAGAGCAAGTGACAAGGTTGCACAAGCATGCCGAGTATCTTCGTAACTACAGTAGTGCTTTTTTCCAACCACATGGAATGATGTAGACTGATGAGCCTTTTTTGTCAATCACGGCCCATTGTCATGGAAGCAGTCTTAAAACTAGTGCCCCTAGTTAAAAGAAAGTAAATAAATAGCTCCTGTACCAATGGGTGAATCGAGTAATACTAGCCTTTCTGTCAATGCCTCCCCATAGTTAGCTAACCAGTCTTGAAAATTAACAGAAAATAAAAAAAAAAGCTCATTACAAATAATAGGCTCTCCACAGTTTATAACTGATATGGACATAATAAGAAAGCCCCCAATATACTGGGAATCTAGACATATACAATTCAAAAATGCATCAAAAAAATTGTAGGGGGTCAATTACTGGAGCAACTGTTGCTAGGCAATAGGTCTGTAAGGTGGGACAAATCAATTTTTCCTAACCTTAATGATACTTTAGCAAAACTGAAACTTAGAAATGAAGAGAAAATGGACTGTCTGCTTTGTGTCCAGTTTTATTTATTTATTTATTTTTTCACAATAGAGTCGAAAAACTATCTTAAAAATGCATATTAAGTAACATTTATAAAATCTAATTAACAGTGGAATTGAAAAAAAAATAAAAAGTTTAGACTTATCTGAGAAAGTCAGAGAGAGACAGTGGTGGAAATCACCTCTGGACAATGGCCACATTTAATTTTGTCTCCCTGATAGGCAACTTGATCCCACAGGTTTTAAATTTTCTGACTGGCAGTGCTTATTTATATTTTTTATGCTTCTCCTAGATTAAAACTATTTATCACTGCCTGCCTGGATTGCAAGGGGTTCTTTGGGGCTGGTTGAACATTTTTTGGACATACTCACAGTCATAAGAGTTTTAAAGGGATTTGCAAGGCATTAAACAACAAATTATTTTCCTCCCTAGTCAATTATATTGTCATTATTTCTTAACAGAGGTATATTTACAGTTAGAAGTCAGAAAATCATTTTTTACATCTGACGTGCATGGCTACGGAAACAAACACATGGCAATGAAAAAAATAAATGGAATAGCTCATACAGTCAAAGAAAAAAAAGGCAAAAAATCTGTAAGTTTGAGCTAGCTGTAGTTGAAGAGAGTCAGACAGACACAGACAGAAAAACAACATAAATGGATACTCCGGTTTCTTTCCTAACAGGTGAGCAGATCTTTAAAATAAATATTTTAGCTGCCTGACACGTGACAGTTGTCTGACACAAATATCAGAACTCCCAAATCACATATTGTTATAACCTGATGTCTCTGGAAATGACTATTTTCATGCACACATGGTCTGAGCCTTATTGTCATTCTGTAAAATATTTTATTCCACAAGAAAAACTGGACTCGTAAGAGACTTTTGCAAATTAAATTGTCCTCAGAAATTTGATGAAAAATATTTATGTTGCACTGTGTTTATGATTGCTACTGTGTTTTGATATCTTCTGTTAAAGTATTCTGTTAAAAAAATGTAGACTGGAAGCACATTTTATAACGGAAGTTCTGCGAAATGCATCATGCTTCTAAATGAAACACAAAAACCATATACAAACAAAGTCCAAACAAAAGCTGGCTCAGGTGAATCCCCAGTAAACTTCAATTTATTGAACTTTAATAAACACAAAATAAAAAAGATTAGCGCTTTCGTTAACTTCTTATGAACTTCATGATATGATGATCTAAGGCAATTCTTGGTTTGTTGAAGAAGCAAGAAAATTTTAAAACTGAAGTATTCATTTCTTTAATACATATTTTAGATGCAGGTAAAGATAATGATCGAATAACATATACGATTTTTGGTAAAATAATTATTTTGATTATAGATAGTCTCTCTTTCATTGTGAAGAAAAGTTTGTTTCATTTATATATTGAATTCTTTATACTGATTATGCTATTAGTATAATTGTAATTTATTATATTATTAATGTTATCTGTTAAAATTATCCCTAAATAGTTCATTTTCTCTCTTTGACAATGCGTTTAGTAAATCTATCATTGTCCTATCAATACTGGCATTTATGGGTAGTATTTTGTGTTGTGATTATTAAAGGAGAGACCAGATTTTTTGGAACACATCCATTGCCTTAAAAACAGAAGAAGGGAACTATCACTGTTACTCAGTGTCAGAAGAATGTCATCAGCAAATAACTGGATTTTAGAAACTAAATTTGTATTTATACTAATTCCTTTTATGTCTAAATCTGACCTAATAAAATTAGCGAAAGATTCCATAATTAGAGTGAAAAGTAGGGGTGAAAGAGGACATCCCTGTTTAGTTCCATTCAAAATTTGTATTGAATCAAAAGTAAAAGTACCTATTTTAATGCATACAAAACAGTTGTCATAAAGGAGATTTATAAGATGTGTAAAATTAATTGAAAAATTACAAGCCTCTAAGACTAACAAAAGCTATTTTCAATTCACAGAGTCAAAATCACTATTAATGTCCAGACTCATTAATGTTAGATTCTCTTTTGTTTTATTTACCTAGTCAATTACTGTGATTATTCTTTTGATATTGTCATAAGTGTTTCCATTTAGAATAAAACCAGTTTGATCCTCATTAATCATGGAAGGTAGAATATAGTTTAATGTATTAGCATGAATTGCCATGAATAATTTATAATCTACATTTAAAAGTGAAATTGGTCTGTATGAAGAGCATTCAGTTAGATCTTTGTTAGTTTTTAAAATCGGGGAAATGAGTATATTTCCTGGATGGAGGAGCTTTTATTAAGTCTTTAAGTATAAACAAATGCAGACCCTCCACAGAACTAACCAGTTACCGCCCCATAGCTATTCTCTCTCCACTCTCCAAAATACTAGAGAGATGCATACACTCTCAGGTCTCAGGCTACCTCCTTACTAACAACCTCCTTTCCAATACTCAGCATGGCTTCCGACCAAACCATAGCACCACCACTGCCTTACTCTCCTTTACTAACACTATCCCTCAGCATAAAAACAATGGCCATCTCTCCTCTGCTACTTTCCTAGACCTATCTAAAACATTTGACATGGTCCCACACAAACAACTTATCTCTGTCCTCAATAACCTATCCTTCTTTACCTGTCTGACAGTTACCTGTCTGACGCCAACAATCCATTGTATGGCAGAATGACATATCTTCCCAACTACCTGTCTCCATAGGGGTTCCCCAAGGATCCATCCTTGGATCCCTACTCTTCTCTGTTTTCACCAATAATCTAGCCTCTGCCACCAAACATGGCACACTCATACAATACGCAGATGACTCAACCATCATCTGCTCAGCCCAGTCCCTACCCAAACTGCAAAAAGTCACACAGGAAGCCTTTTCCTCTGTTGAAACTTGGTTATCTGATGCCCAATTAATACTCAACCCAAACACAACTAAACTACTCATCTTTCAATCCACCAAACATACTCAAAACAACTCTCACTTTAACATCACAGCAAAAGACAACACCACTATATACCCAACTGAACACACCAAATTGCTAGGAGTGGAAACAGACAATAAATAAAATTTGACATTCACATATCCACGACCATAAAAAAGTCCACAAAAAACTAAGAGCATTATATAGAAACAAGCAATTTCTCACCAAAGCAGCAACGATTTCAATAGCAAATTCCCACCTTATCTCCACCCTACTTTATGTCTCTCCAATATATACCAACCTAAGGCAATGTGATCTAAACAAGCTAGAGACTTGCTACAACAAAATCACCAAATTCGCCACAGGGGCATCTTACCATAGTCACCACTGTCTCTCACTTGCTGAGCTGGGCTGGCTTGAACTCCCTCACCTCCTTCAATGGTATCAACTCTCACTCGCCCACAAACTAGTAAACCATCCACTAAATGTCCCATCCCTCCAGATTCCACTCCAACCCTATTGCACCACCAGATCACTAAGATCCAGCAACAAAAATCAACTTGCAGATCACTAAAGCCAATAACTCTGCTGGTGAAGCACTATTCTCTTGCACCATAGCCAAATTATGGAACTCCCTCCCACCCAAAATTACCTCCGTACCATCATACACCCACTTCAAAACTTTACTAAAAGTGCACCTAAAAACATGCTGGCTATGCCCTTGCAACTCCCACTCTAATATCACCCACCTCATCCAACCACTACCTTTCTTTCCACTCCACTAACTACCTTGATTATAGCAAGCTCAGATGCTCATAAGCCTAGTACTTATTATACAGCAGGAACTTCTTATTGTAACATTTGTTAATGTCTGTTATGTACTTCACAGATAAAGATTCTAGTTGTCTACTGATGTACTATGTTCTTCATCTTTAAATATGTTGTAAGTAATTGCTATGTTAAATTGTTAATCACTATGTAATCCAATGTAACTACTGTCTGTTTATTTTAACTGTGGAACTTTTCTCCCCGGGCCTCAGCTGAAAATGGACCTACGTCCAGTCGGACACTCCCGGTCAACAAATGTAAATAAATAAATAAATAAATAAAGTATAGAAAAAACTTTATGTAATATCTTTAAGGCTTCATAGTAGCTTGTAGAGTTCTGGTATAAATCCATTATCACCTGTTACTTTGTTAGGTTTTAATTTATTAATTTGAGTTAAAATTTCAGCCACTGAGATAAGTTTATCAATTAATTTCACTTGGTCATAAGATAATTTATTTTTTTATATTTTTTGATAAACGTTTTTATTATCCCTTCTGAGTCTGTTATTACATTATATTGATTGATTTTATTGTAATAATTTCTAAATTATTTTAAAATATTTTTTATTTCCTTCACTTTTCCTTTTTTCTAATGTGAATAAATCTCCTTAATATGATTAGACTTACTAAGTAATTTTGTTCTGTTAGCTAACTTAAGCATAGATTTTGGGTTAATAGAGAAATTAATTATCTTAAACTTATCTAGATTAATCCTAGTTTTACAATTTCAAATTTCCAAATTCTTATTATGTATATTATTAATCTCTTCTACGTTATTATTGTTACCTGTCTGATTTTCCAGTAGACAGAAATATCACTTACCCGAAATTCAGATAACCGAGATGAAAAGGCTGACAGCATGAGAACACTGATGTCCCGGAACACTGGCTCACCACAACAGTTAAGTAAATGCTTGACCATCCTGAAAAAACAATGAAACCGAAGAGAAGCAAACCCACCAATGTGAGGGGCTTCAACCCCCCCACCCCCTAACTAAATATGCCAAGTCCAAGATCACACTGCTGCAGTGGTAACAGGCAAAGTTCAACAGGATGGCTAAACATTTACTTACCTGGAGTGGTGAGTCAGTGTTCCGGGACGTCGGTGTTCTCATACTGTTGGCATTTTCATTTCAGTAATGTCGGCTTTGGGTAAGTGGTATTTCGGTCTACTGAAGTAGACCCCTTATATCTCATACAGTTCTTTGTCCCATTGTTTTTTTCTTTATTGATAGCCAATTGGTGAGTCTACCAAAAAGATATGCTTTTAGTGCATCCCACAGATAGATTTCTGAAATATCTCCTGCATTGTTAATTTCTATAAAAGAAAGAATTTCTTGAATAAAAAAGTCTTTAAAATCCTTTAACAAGTTATATATGCTGGTATCCTCCTGATCTTGATGTTATTGATAAATTTTAAAAACAGCTCAAATGTTGATTGCATTGTGGTCTGAAAGTGTGCAAGATACCTCTTTAACTTTGCTTAGTTTATCTATTATTTTCCTATTTTTGAGTGAGTCTAGATATACGTTTGGAGTTGGGCTGTACTTGTCTGTGTTCTGCATTTTGCATTAACCTTTAGTTCTTAGTGCATGTTATCAATATTGTAGACTTAAAGGAATTGTCATAGCTTTTATTATGTTCTAAGGATGAAGGTACATACGTGAACTTTTAATGACATACCAAGAGTGTAGCCAAGCAAGTCTCTATACAATACACCAGATTCATGTTTTTTATGACAGCTTTTGTCTGAGATCTGCTATTAGGATAAATATGAATCTCAAATATCCCTGGAAGTAGCAGCATGCTGTGGAGTGCAATTTTAACCATGTGAGCTTTGATTTATTTGCACCTTGTCTTTACTGGCAATGCCTGCTGGTTACAAGTGACCTGTTCCTAAGGCAAGCCATATGGCAGTGGCAACAGTATACAACATGGCCATGGGATTAATATTATAGCAAGGTTATTGTCTTTAATAGCACTAATTACTGTCACCCTTATTGATGTTACCCTAGGAAAATTAAACTTTAAGAGTCATTAAAAGTCATCTTTCACGCTTCTGTTTTCCCTTTTATCTACCATCCTCATTTCCCTTGCAGGCTCACAATTGCACTCACCAAATCTATAGATCTACATGCTACTGTCAAAGGAAAAATATACTTTAAAAATGATCAAAACACGGTAGGTTCAGGTTAAGGCACTTTAATCTTGCAGCAAGGAGACAAAAACGTGCTATTACAGAGTTTGTCTAACTAGAAACAGGAAATACTTTCATTTTTATACACTTTCTAATAAGACATTGCCTACCAAGCTGACGTAGCAAGTTACAAGTCTTTTCATCATCACTTGTTGACCACCAGTCTCATGAATTTCTGCTGATTTATCAATTTTTGTGAGAAGCTTCCTAAGGAAAACAACGTGGCCTTGGTTACCACCGGTTAGATACATGTTATGTTACCATTCAAGGTACTATGGCTAATTCAAGCACAATGCTAGCAGTTCATTTCTCTAATAATCCTTTGTCTACTTTATCTCTAAGCTTCTGCAGCTGTACATGTTCTCATACTTCGAACAGAGCTGATTGTTTAGAATCATTACATGTACAGAATATAGCATTGTTCATTCATTCGTTCCTGACCTAGCAGATAAGCACCTGCTTCTCAAGTACATTTCCAAAAGGCATAAACATGAATACTGCTGTGCTAGCAATTACTAGGTCAGAGGGCATCTTGCAAGTTTCAGAAAGCACACTGCAGTTTCAAAAAGCATCTTTTTCAGTTCCCATATGAAACTCAATTTATATATAAAACAGTGCATATAAAATAGAATGAAAAATGTGTTAACTCTTTTAACTACTAATTAGCATTAAGCATACACACATTAATACATATTTTTCTAACATTTCCCCCCTGTTAATACTTTTTAATTCTATTTTCAAAAAGAATAAACAGTTTGCTTTTTTTTCTTAACCTCTTCCAATCAGGATTTGCAGTTGAGAAAGTTATTCAGTTTAAAACTTTATGAAAGTGCTTCACATTCTAGCAGCTCTTCAAATTCAGTACTCTGATACATAGTCTCAGAAACTGATATGTCTATAAATTCTTTGATTAATTTCTTCATGCAGGAGATTCCACAACAAACACAAACTCCTATTAGGAGTAATCCCACCCCAATGGCAATCAAAATGTTCATTAGGATGGAACCCCACCCCCCAAACAAATTCTGGAAAAAGTCCGTCAGAGGGTTTGGGTCTGATTTGGTCATGGCCGACACTTGCTGAATTACCTCAAGATGGTCATTAATCTTGTGCTGATGATCTGGAATAAATGCACACATTCTTCTTTGATTAAAGCGCACGTCCCACCCCTCGCCGCTAGGGTGAAGTCAAGAGCCATTCGGTTCTGGAGCACTACAGTTCTCATTGCATTCAGTTCATCAGTTATCAGTTCAAGAGCAGAAAAGGTTGCATTACTCATTACTTCGAGAAGTTTAGACAGTTTTCACAGCTCCCAAATCGATTTAACTGCGCCATATGCAGGTAATATGCCTGCCCACGATATGACAGTGTCACTCAAGTCCATGTGCGTAAGTTTGGTTCCCACACTATGATGGTCTTTCCAGCCCACCTCGATCTGTCCCACTGGATTCTCAAGTTTTTTAACAGTCTTTTTGGTTACATCTCGGGTATTTCGAATATTTCCCTGAGGCAAGACTGCAGTGTGTCGTATGGCCGGGACCAGGTATCCCAAAAAACAACTGCCGGACCAATTCTCAGGTAACCATTTATATGCTTTTTTACCACACACAAAATAACAGTCCTCTACTTTAGTGGTTACTTTGTTACGAAATGACTGCCCTGCATGAAACATTTTCCTATGTATCACAGATAACTGTTTAAAAAGTACAGGATTACGTTGTACCTGATCAAGAGTCTTATGCATAGATTTAAGAAATGAGTTATAATCTGTACTACAAGATCCACCTAAGTCGTTTGCTTTTGTATAACATTTATATTGTACGGTCACATTACACTTGCTCCAACCCACTTGTATGGTATCATTTTTGTAAAAACATACAATTCCCTTTTGTGTCACAGGCAAATACAGTGCTACCTTATCATATGCTTTAATAGCTACAGTGACAAAAAACAGATTTTCCCAGGTCTCATTGACCCCTAGGGGGATAGCAGTCATTAATAACCCCCCGTATGTTGTTGGTATGGCCGTGCAGATCCAGCAGTTTGAAACATTAAAAGTCTTGGCATACACATGTGTAATCGCCTGATAAGTGTTAAAGTTCGGATGCCAGTCTATGTTTGGCCCATCACGTTTAATCAGTTCAACTTTTGTGGCAGGAAAAAGGAAAGGCCACAACAAAAAGAACAATGTAATTAGCATAGCTATCAAAATGATCATGAAAGTTTTCTGAGGTTGCTCAATGTCTCTATTCACTCTATACCTGGCCATTTTGTTCTCGTTGTACAACAGTAACAAGGTTTTTGTCCAGTTCAAAGTTCTTAACCAATTTACAGTGTGTTAAATGAATCCAGGATGCTCACTCCGCGATCTTGACTGCAGTGGGTGTCGACAGTAGTACTTGGTATGGCCCTTCCCACTTTGGAGAACACCAGTTCTTTTTCTTCACAATCTTCACCCAGACCCAGGTGCCTGGGGCTACTGCTGCTTCTGATTTCGGTTGCTCTTCATCTGAAACAGAATTTAACTGCAAAAGTTTGTTATTCAAAAATCACCTCATATACCCTGCAAGTGAACTGTCAGCCTCCTGCTCTGCAGACATGAGAGGTTTCCACTGAGGTGTATAATATGCCCTCCCAAACAAAATTTCAAAAGGAGTTAATCCCTTTGCATTTGGAACAGTTCTCATGCTCAACAGTGCTAGAGGTAAACAGTGCACCCAGTTCTTTTGTGTCTCACTAATCAATTTCCTAAGCTTATTCTTCAACACCCCATTGTGCCTCTCTACTAATCCTGCAGATTGGGGGTGATGACAGATGGTTTTTTTTCAATGATATCCAAAATAGCGACTTTGTTGTTGTTGTTGGTTTTTTACAAAAATATTGTCATTATAAATCTTTTTCCTTTTCCCGCTGGCCAAATCTGGGTATTTCTTTAACAAGGGACCTTTGCAGCAGTAGCTGCATCTGGATTTTTTTAAAAAGCTTAACCCATTTTTTGGAAAACACATATATATAATGAAGACAGTGCTTTTTTTTTTTTTTCAATTTCAGTTCTATAAAATAAACATACAAGTATATGGTGAAATGGATACAGTGGTGTAGGAAACTCCTTAGCTTTCTGCACCCTGCATTATGTGCTATGCTATGAATATGCTGCACAAAAAATTTTTTATAATTAGTAAATCCAACACAATCCACCATCGATTCACTAACATCGATTCACTAACTGTACCATCCCCCTCTATTGGCACCGCAACCTCCTTCCACTAACAAAAAAGCTGCACATTAGATGGTAGAATTTGTTTCTTTTGTCCCTTCCTCTTTTGTGATTGCTCCTCGTTTTATCCACTTTTTTTTTTCATTTTTTTGTTTTTCTACATTTTGTTTTGTTTTTAATTTCGTATTTCTAAATCTTGGTTGTATTCTCAATCTCAGAAACCTCACTCAAAGAAAAAACCTGTGCCTGTTTGCAAGCTGTTTTGCAGCTGTACCTTTGACTCTTATCCTGTTGATCCTGTTGCTTATCCTGTTGCTTGGTAAGCTACTGTTTGAGGTAAAACTTTGTAGTAACTAAAAATATAAAAATAGATCGAAAATATATAAAATAAATGATTAATTGGTTTATTTTTCTTCTGTTTTGTTTCTATTCTCTTCCAACTGCTGAAAAGTCAAAACAAAATACAGTAGAGTATACTGCTTGCTAGTCTAAATAATCTGCTAAGGTACTTGCCAATCTCTACATGCAAGGCAATTTGTTTGTGCAAGATATGCTGCTTGTGATTTAAAGACTTAGAAAGACTAAAAACATAAAACTTCTAAAATTGGCAACCTCCAAACTACTGCATACCTGTCTAGATTCTGTCCCCCTGTCCCTCACATAGTATGTCACCCACTGTCAGTCACCGGCATCATAAGGAGGGTTCTAGGTAATGGTTGTCTCTAATCTCCTGCTTTGCTCAGTGTGCAGGCAGCAGTGCAAGGGTTTTTGCCATAAGGTTGGGCATGAGCAAAGTTGGATTTGGCTTTCATGTGCGTTGCTAGTCATATATGAGGTTGGCTCAGCTCAAAAAGATATAGCAAAAAGAAGATGTCAGTAACTGATTGTAACTTGGATTTCTTGCAGTAAAATGATTGCTGATTGTGTGAGCTACTGGAAATGTGAGAGGGTGGAACAACACTACTGCACTGCCTGCCTGCACTGCCATTGCAGCTGCAACTACTGCTTGTACACACTGGGGGATAAAAAAAGGGTGGGTGTGCGCCACTGTCTAATCTGGTGAATGATAGTGTGGTATCCCATGCTCTGCTGTCCACACTGATGTCATATAAATGACCATATCTGGTTAGCTTTAGTTGACAAAAAAATGAAATCAAGGTAAAACTAATGGTAAAAGCTGAAACTGTTCTAGTGTGCAATTTGCTGAAATAGCTTCTGTAATCCATCTTCTGCTTCTGGTGTAGTGTGCTGCCAAATTTCAAATTTGCCATTTGCATCTAGTCAAATTAGTTCCCAGCATCAATCATTTGCATTAAGTAGTTCCAACTCCAAGGTGTCTTATATCATGTGTTCTTTCTGTTTTTGTCTGTTAGCCTGTCTCTTGGCTGTTTTATTTTTGTTTCTCTTTCTATATCCCTTATTTTGTTGTTTTTGATATTTTTTAATCAGT
>NC_056737.1:1869049729-1869304729 GCF_019279795.1 Protopterus annectens
GCAGAGAGAAGAGCACAGGAGTTGATTATGCTGCAAAGTTTATTAAAAAATGGCATCTCTCCTCCAGTTGTCGTGGTGTGAGCATAGAGGAGATTGAGCGGGAGGTTAGCATCCTGCAGGCGATCAAACACCCAAATATCGTTACTTTGTATGACATCTATGAGAATAAGACCAATGTGATTCTTATCCTGGAGCTTGTGTCTGGGGGTGAACTTTTTGACTTCCTGGCAGAAAAAGAGTCACTTACTGAAGAAGAGACAACACAGTTCTTGAAGCAGATTCTGGATGGAGTTCATTATTTACATTCCAAAAAGATAGCACACTTTGACCTCAAACCCGTAAACATCATGCTTTTAGACAAAAATGTCCCTAATCCATGCATTAAGCTGATTGACTTTGAAAATGCACACAAAATAGATGAAGGGACAGAGTTCAAAAATATTTTTGGCACACCAGAGTTTGTGGCTCCAGAAATTGTCAATTATGAGCCATTGGGTCTGGAGGCAGACATGTGGAGCATTGGTGTTATCCCATACATTCTCTTGAGTGGAGCTTCACCTTTCCTGGGTGAAACAAAACAGGAGACCAACATCTCAGCAGTTAACTACGATTTTGATGATGAATATTTCAGCAATACCAGTGAACTTGCTAAGGACTTCATTTGAAGATTGTTGGTTAAGGATCCCAAAAAAGGAATGACTATTGAGGACAGTCTGCAACATCCATGGATTAAGGTGATCAAGAGGAGAAACGTTTGACAAGAGGACAATGACAAGAGATCTGATAGACGGCTGAAAACAACACGACTGAAGGAGTACACCATTAAATCTTACTCCAGAATGCCGCCTAATAACACTTATGTCAACTTTGAGAGATACACCAAAGTCATGGAGGAGATCAACTGTGCTGAGGAAAGCTTGAAGGAGCTGGAAAAGAGTAAAAAGTCTTTCCAGGATGATATTGAAGTGTTGGTATCTATCTATGAAGAAAAGGAATCCTGGTACAATGAAGAGTTTCCTTCCTGGAAACTGTAAATAAAGCCAGAGATTCAGGCTGTATTGTATCTACCCTCTTTCTTGACCTCTCTAAAGCCTTTGATACTATCTCTCACAAACTTCTCCTAACTAAACTATCTAACCTTAACCTATCCACCCCTTCTCTCAACTGGTTCACCAGCTATCTCTCCAACAGGCAACAAGCTGTCAAGTGGAAAAAATCCATTTCCACTTTCCTTAACACACCCACTGGTGTCCCCCAAGGTTCCATTTTGGGTCCTCTCCTTTTCAACATATTCATAAATGACTTCTTCCACTCAATTCCTTATGCTAAACTTATTCAATATGCAGATGATTCTACAATTATCTGTGCAGCCACTTCCATCCCCACTCTCTTAAAACTAACTCAAGATGCCTTCACTACCACAGAACAGTGGATGAAGGACAATCATCTTGCACTCAATGCATCAAAAACCAAACTCATGGTATTTACCCCCTCAAAAAACAGAACCATTGATAAAAAGCTATTCTCCATAAATAGTCAAAATAACACACCCCTTGAATTGGTATCTGAAACCAAACTACTTGGAGTCCAGATTGATGAGCAACTGAAATTCAACAGCCACCTACAACTAAACATAAATAAAACCCACCAAAAACTAGGTATGCCCTACCGACACAATCGATTCCTCACCCCATCTACTAAACTCACTCTCGCTACTACATTTCTCATCCCTTCCCTTCTTTATGAAGCCCCTCTCCTTACAAACCTGCAATCATCTCTCAAAACAAAACTGTCCTCCTGTTATAATAAAATTGCAAAATTTGCCACAAGCCACAAATCATCTACCCACCACTGCACATCTCTTCACAAACTTAACTGGCTAGAACTCCCCAACTATCTCACCTATACTCAGCTAACTTTCGCTCACAAACTAATTTTTCATCCCTCCCTCTGTCCTTCTCTCAGCTCTACCTTTAAAATGCACCTACCTCAAAGACTCCTACGCTCTAGCAACCAAAACCTAATTGAGCTATACAAACCCCTTCATACTCCAGGACAAAACCTCCTATCCTTCAGTTTAGCACACCTATGGAACTCCCTCCCTCCATCCGTACCACCACCAACCTCCCTGGCTTTAAAAGTCACTGCTCTCACACCTAACATCCTCATGGGAATGCTCCTGCTCCCATCCCTCATAGTCTGTTCTCCACTTCTTATAGGCTTCTATATCATACATCAACAGTTACCAAATAATAAGCCAACTGCAACAACATCTTATAATTCTCTAATCCTAAGATTCCTCTCTAGAAACTGTATATTTACCATAGCTATGCTCTGATATTTCTACAAAATTTAACCTAAAGAATGTTTTACTGCACCTGCTTAAATCTTTGTTTTCAACAAAATGAAATATAAACACTACATTATAAATGCTTAATCTCTGCCTTGTCTTGAGTCCACAACTGTTTGAATTTTAACTTCTGAAATCTTTTGTTACCACCATTTTAAAGCATTGTCTTTAACCTCCTAATGTTTGTAATTGTAAACTACTATAACATTGTTTTTGTAATCAAAAAATGCTATAATATTCGTTGTAACCTTTGTTTTGGAGCTTTTCTCCCCAGGACTCCATTGAAAACGGGTTCTCTTGGCCCAATGGACTATCCTGGTAAACCAACTCCAAATAAATAAATAATAAGAGAATGAGAGTAATTGCCAGGACCTGCAACAACTCCATGATGACTTAATGAAGACTCAGTTTATGAAGAAGCAGACACAGGATGACATCAAGGCTGCTCAGCTGTCTGCCAATTCATTGAAGCGTCATTTTGGGAAAATGGAGAACCGCTACAAAGCCCTGGCAAAGCAGGTTGCATCTGAGCTTAAATGGGTGGAAGAACTAGTGAAATCATTTGAGCAGGAGAGGATAGAGAGTGAAAGTGAAAATTTTGGGCTGTGTTAGCTCCAGTTATTCTGAAATTGAAACAGAACCGAATACTTTTAAATGCCACTTATTACTGAGATGCGCTCAGGTGTAGTCTAGAAGTCAAAATGGACTTATTTTAATTTACTGTGGCTTTGGGATGTCATGAGAGGATGCTGTCTCATTTTTTTTTTACACAGAATCCATTTAGTTAGAATGTATACATGATTTCAAACTAAGCAGCTCCTGATTTTTGGGGTACTGTTTTTGCTGCTGTTCTTCATTTTTCTGTCATAAAATATGACAGGGATTTCATTTATCATATGTAATGTAGCAAAGGCCCTTGCTAATCAGGTTGCCCAGACTGATGAGCTTCATGCTGCTGTTGAATAACTGGGAACTAACATCAAGCAGCACGATGCCAGGGCACTTCTATGGGCTAGGCTTGTAAAGGCTCCAGGGCCATTAGCCTAGTACAGATCTATGAACCTAATCTATGAACATATGTATCTTATGAACTTCTTTGAGAGAGTTGCTCATGCCATAGACTATGGACAAGCTGATAACACAGCATACTGTGATCTCACTAAGGCAGTCAATATCATACCACATGCAAAATATAATAAACAAATTGGAGCAACTCAAAAATTACCTGTATGTGGTTAGGAGACATCTGGCCTAGAGACAGAGGACACATAGTGAGAGTGTGGGGTAGGGACATTCCCTGAGAGCATGAAGGTGACTAGTGGACCTCTGCAGGACTGTGTCTTGAGGCCTCTGTTTGGTTCTACTTCTCTAATCTCCAGTTATCAAATGAGGATATCTGGATAATGAAGTTTGTGGATAATTGTTAGTTAAGAGACTTTATGTCCCTCTCTACAAAGGTTTACACATGCTAATTGCCAATGGACTGGAAATGGGCTCAAGCCTATTGCCAAAAAGTACAACACTGTAGCATTTGGTAAGCACCCTCATAGTTCTTGCTAATGTCATCAGAGATCTGGGTACTTGGTGAATCTGTGTTACATTTGACCATCACATTATAACAGTGGTTAGGAAATCCTTTTGCTTTGCACAGCTGATACCTAAATGCATTTCTTCATGATCAAAAGAAGTCCTCACCTCCTTTTACTCCACACTGATTAGGCCCATCATTGAGGACAATATCCCCTTTAGGATATACCTTACTAAGCATATCAAGCAATTAGAAAGACTACTGTTGCTTATAACTAAAATGACCAAGGACCTACAGACTTTGACTACTAAGAAAAACTGGAAGCTTTGTCCCAATACTCAATTTCATATAGACTCCTTAGGAGGGATTTGGGCTTTGCTTATAGGTTTATAAGGGATCTCATATAGGAACTCTTATACATTAATAAATCAAGCAGTCTAGCTATCACTACAGCCATAGCTGTAACTCTACTCCAATAAATAAGACAAGGAATAGGGATAGATTTGTCTTGCAGGACCTATCCTTTCTCAGAAACAAACTTCCTCACAAGTTAAGCAGTTTGCCACATTGTCTGCCTTTAAAACAAGCTGGATAACTGGACATGCATTCATAAATTCACTTCTGGTATGGCTGGCTTGGCTGTCCTTGAGAAGAGAGGCACAGTCCAAGGGTGAGTACTGACAAGGCAGAAATGGCCTAGTGGCTTATTTACATTCTAACTCCTATGATTCTATGAGCCTGTATACCAAGTTTAATTCAGTTGCAATATCTAAATCATTAAGATGAAGAGGTTCAGTAAAAGGAGTAGGAGACAGTATTACAGAAGCATATGCAGTTGGCATCCTTAGGAGGGAATTCTTTCAAAGATTTTTTTAAAACGTCTAAGGTGTGATTCTTTTTTACCTTGTTTGGAAGGCAGCTTCACAGAGCTGGATTAGTTTTAGAAAATGCTTTTTCTCCTATTGTTTGCTTGAATAATGGCCTAGAAAGTGGGATAATGTTGTCTTGACTACTCAGTGGGTAATATTATTCTCTTAAAGGGAGTTTTCTTTTGAGTTGAGGACAGATCCCATGTATAACATTTTGAATGCAAGGATATCAAGTAAGAAAGTAGCCATGTCAGTTTTTGAGAGCCAGTACATCACAGTGATTGGAATTTTGGGTTGTCAAGATGGCAAAGCTGCTTGTTTTTAATTTTCTGGTTTGAAGTTTCTGAGAGTGGTATGCTGAATGCATGCTCATTAGTGGAAAATTATGTTAAGTTTGGGTATTAGAACATTTCAGGCTGCTGTATTATGTGAGGCTGGGATACAAAGGTGGGAGATGGAATAACACAATTTTAACTAAGCAATAACTTTTGAGGTGATGGATGTCTGTGTGATTAGCAAAGATCAAAGGTGGGTTAAGCATTAGGCCAGTGTGTTGCTGCCTCACAACAAGAGGCTCTCCGGTTCGATTCTCGGCTGGAACACCTTCTGTGCGGACTCTGCATGTCCTCCCCACGGTCAAGTAATTTAAGACATGCAGGCAGGTGTATGCATGGGTGTGCCTTCTTTGAAGGTTGGGTGCCAGGCTGGCAACTCGACATTGTAAAAATTCACTGCCAATCATTAGTGGACCGGAGTTCCACTGTGGCGACCCCTAACTGGGAAAAGCCGAAATACAGTTTTATTTCTGTTCCATCTCATTAGGAATGGTAAACGTCAAATATTGCCCAAACAAACTCAAAAGGAAGCCCGCAACACAACTGGATACTAAGATGGATTTACTGGATCAGTTCGAAGTAACACACCAACAGGAAATAACGCAAATATCCTAGTACGTTTTCGACAAAAGTCTTCATCAGAATCATAACAACAAATTAAAGTTAATTACAAACATATATACCCTGTCCAATTCATACTTTAATTAACAGTCCAATTAAAAACAGCAAACAATTAGTGCAATAAACCCATAAAGGAAACAGACTCATTTCTTAACCTAGTACTTAAAAGCACATATTTAAGATTAAAGTTAAAAATGTGTATATAACCATGACAGGTACATGATTATTACCATTAAAATTAAAAAGCATATAATTCATCACAACAATAAATAAAACATTTAAAACAACCGATTAATCCAACACAGGTTCCAAAAATATATATATATATATATATATATATATATATATATATATATATATATATATATATATATATATATATATATATATATATATATATATATATATATATATATATATATATATATATATATATATATATATATATGTGTGTGTGTGGGACAACACTGCCATTTTGTGACTTTAGTGGGAATCACAATTAATTTCTCAAAGTTTAGCTGATCTCAATTTGAGAACTGGCTTTATAGATAAAAAATCATTTAAGCCCGGAGGTTTATTACATTCCAAAACTATCTGCCAGTATAATTCCTTGTATTCCAATTTGTCCTCCCACATGCCTCCCCTTATGTCCTTGGGGACTGAATCCAAAGCAAAAAAGAAAAATACTGCTTTGGAACAAGTTGTTTGGTGTCTGTACAATGCATTTTTGGTATTCTGTTTTTTGATTTCATACAGATGTTCATAAATATGACACTTCAGTTTTCTTTCTGTTTTCCCCACATAAAAGGAGGTACATTGGTCACATATAGCCAAGTATACTATTCCACAGCTATTACAATTAAAGGTTTCCCTGCTGGTAAGTAAGTTATGATTCTGATGAAGACTTTTGTCGAAAACGTACTAGGATATTTGCGTTATTTCCTGTTTGTGTGTTACTTCGAACTGATCCAATAAATCCATCTTGGTATCCAGTTGTGTTGCGGGCTTCCTTTTGAGTTTGTTTGGGCAATATTTGACGTTTACTAGTGACATATTATTGCCTTCATCTCCCTTTTTTTCATTAGGAATGGTGTTACTGTTCAAGTCTTTAAAAAGTTAAATTGGTAAAAATGGGAGTTTCTTTACACTTGTGAATAGTATGAAGTTGATCTTGGTATAATTAAGTAGAAGTCTATTTGAGAAAAGCCAGCTAGAGGCCAGTGAATTGTGTTATCAGATTAGCTTGCAGAGACTGATGTATTTTGCCATCTTCCAGTACAAGCATATCACAGGCATACATTATAACATTTGGCTTAAGTAGGTTGAGGCAGATGTCACTGATAAACAGAAACAATAATAAAGGCATAAAACAGAGCTTTAAAAGTAGCTTCACTAAAAAAGATATTGTTAATTTTTTAAATATTTTTATTTGGTTTTAAAACAATAGATAAACACATCAATTATAAAACAAATAGCTATTCACATAGGTCCACAGCTGATCAATATGTCAAAGTTATACATATCAACAATTAATACTTTTCAAGCAAGTCTTTAAGTTTAAGCCAAAATTTATATGAATGTGTAATATTAGAATTTCTCATCTTTATAGTACGCAGTTCACTTCTGCAAACAAGTTTTGCCATACTAATAAATTCAACACAAGGGTGGTGACTTTACTTTTCCAATTTTAAGTAATTACTTTTCTGGCTATAGCAAGAATAGACCAAAGAAGAGGCACTCAGGATTTTGGAATTATCTCAGGAAATGGAGCATTAAATAAAACTAATAAAACTATAGATTTAAAAATATTACATCTATCTGAGCATGCAGCTTGAATGATGTTATTAATTTCTTTTCAAAATGTGGTGATGACTTCATATTCATATACCATATGCATCTAATCAGCTATTATTTCAGAATCACATCTCCAGCATTTAATTCTATTTGATTTATACATAATTGCAATTTTGTTAGGAGTGACAAAAGTTCAGTGTAAGGATTTTCCAAGTGAAAATGTTTATTTATTTTATTTTCAGTTTGATTACCAGGGAAGTCCACTGGGCCAGAACGTGCCCATTTTCAGTGGAGGCCTGGGGAGAAAAGCTCCATAAGCAATACAATGCAATAATGGTTACATAATGTTAAAAGTAAAATACATGTATAAAATTCATACAGTCAGGAAATGCAAAATGCATAAAATGTACATCATAAAACACAGTTAACAGATAATAGAGAACACAGTTTACAGGTATTTCCATTCAGCGCAGCATGATCAACTGTCTGTAATATAAAGATCTGAGGTTTCTTGTGTTTTTACATTAGAAGGGGGGGCAGTTAGCATGCAGATGTTTTAGTTTAAGGTAAAAAACTTGCTGTGCAGACAATAGAAATACTGTGATATTTACAATATTTACATACTTGGAGTCAAGTGAGAGAAATTGCTTAATCAGTGACTGTTAGCTGAAGTCTATTTTAGGAGAATAGAAATAATAGTTCGAGGGTAGAGTGGAGCAAGGAGTATGGAGAGCTCATTGGGGAAATTTGCTTGAATTTAGGTAGGGTGTAAGCAGGAACATTTCCGTTTGGATGACAGGTATGAGAAAAGGTGGGTCTTGAAGGTTTCTGAGTTTGGTATAGTCCTAAGTGAAGGAGGGAGAGAGTTCCATTTCTTACCTAGAGAGAAAGAGAGTAGAAGCTGGCCAGCAGGACATTTGGGTTTGTGGATAGAGATTACATTTTGGTGTTCAGATCTCAGAGATCTGTTTGGGATGTATGGGGGAAGGATGTTTGTTAAGGCTGGGCATTTATCTGGGTAAAATATTAATTTGTGAGCGGTGGTTAGTTGAAGATAGTCTAGGTGGTTAGAGAGTTCTAGCCAGTTGAGTGATTGTAGGGTAAGGCAGTGATGAATAGAGGTTTTGGATTTAGTTGCAAATTTAGAGATCTTATTATAGCAAATTTCAAGTTTTGAGGTGTTGGGAGAAGACAGATTAGTTAGAAGAGGGGCTCCATATAGTAAAGAAGGTAAAAGGTCGGTAGTTGCCAAGGTATGCCTAGAAGAGTTGGAGAGAAAGAGGTTATTCCTATATAGCATACCTAACTTTTGATGGGTTTCCTTTTAATGTTTTGTTGTATGTGGATATCAAATTTAAGGTGTTCATCTATGGTAATGCCAAGAAGTTTTGCAGAAGGGACCACTTCTATAGCAGTGTTGGTTTGGCTTAGGACTTTGAAAGCATTTTTGTCATAAGAGAAAGCCCAGGTTGGAGGGAAAAGTAGTATTTTAGATTTATTTGAGTTGAGAGAGAGATGGTTTTGGTGCATTCAGTTCTCAGTAGTAGAAAATGCTATTTGGGTTTTAGTCAGTAGTTCAGGAAGGTTAGAGACGGCACAGACTAAAGTTGAGTCATCAGCGTATTGGATAACTGTTGTGTCAGGGATGACAGTGTGAAGGTTATTAATGAAGATGTTGAAAAGCATGGGTCCAAGGATGGACCTCTGGGAAATGCTGGTGGGTGTTGGTAAGAAGGAGGAGGTAGAGTTCTTCCATCTGACAACTTGAGATCTGTCTGATAGGTAACTGGAGAACCAGGTTAGAGTATTAGGGGAGAGATTAAGGTTGGCGAGATGAAAGAGAAGGTGTTTATGGGAAATGGTGTCAAATGCTTTAGAGAGATCTAGCAGTACTGTGGATACTAGTAGTCCAGAATCTCGGGCTCGATTGACTGTTTTTAGGAAGGATAGTAAGGCAGTTATGGTGCTGTGGCCAGGGCGGAAGCCATGTTGGGTGGGTGTTAGGAGTTGATTCTGGGTTAAGAAAGGCATAAGTTGGTGGTGGACACATTTTTCTAGAATTTTCGATATTGGAGAGAGTAGGGCAATGGGGCAGAAATTGGAAATATTGGTGTTTTTGCCTCTTTTGTGAAGAGGAAGAATGTAGGCTGAATGCCAGAGTTTGGGTATGTATGACTCTTTTAAGGATCTGTTAATTAGGATACTGACTGGGAGAGCAATACCATCAGCAGCACATTTGAGGAGGGAGGAGGATATGTTGTCAGGGGCATTAGACCATGGCTATGAACCTTTTTATAATAATGGTTGAAAATGGTTTGAGCTGGAAATTAAGGAGACAGTTATTAGGGTTGTTGGGTGTTGAAGAAAGAGAGTTGTGTGGATTGTTGTTTGGGAAAGTTTTGGTTAGGTTAGCTATGGATTCTGTAAAGAATGAGTTGAAATGAGAGCTCAGTTACAATTGTGCCAGGTCAGGGATTATTCCTGGACCCTGGATGGAGAAGGGAATTAAATGATTTCCAGAATTGTTTTGGGTTCTTATTATTGTTGGACTGAAGCTTATTGTAGTAGTTTTTTTTGTCCATGGTGATTCATTTTTTACATAGTTGTGGAGTTGGGTGTATTGGAGCAAGGTAGTAGGCATTTTATTTTTCTGGTAAAGCTTCCAGGGTTTGTCCCTGTGGTGCATGATTTGTTTTGTTTCTTTGGATAGCCAAGGAGCAGAATTAGCTTTTACTTGTTTGTTTCTTAGAGGGGCTAGGGAGTTAAGAGTATTTAGGAAGACGGAGTTAAGAGTATTTAGGAAGACAGAGTTGAAATGTTCTACAGCTTTGTCAAGGGGAAGAGTATTTAGGATTTGCCAATTAATTTGTTTAAAAATGTTTGAGAAAGTTGTGGGATTGAAGTTGCTAAGATTACGAGTGGGAATGTAATGGTGTTGATATTGGGTGGAGTTAGCTGAGTGATGAATGAAAGCAGGGAGATGGTCACTAAAGGTGTCTGGGATAGTGCCAGAAAGAATTATTTTGTTTGGATGGGAGACTAGGATCCAGTCTATGATGGATCCTGGGGGTGATTTTTGTTAGGACGGGTAGTTGAGTGGATTACTTGGGTGAAGTTGTAGAGGTTAATGGATAGGGAGGGAGTAGGCATGTTGATTTTATTCCAATCAATATTAACGTCACCTAGAATGTAAGCTTCATATTTTATTTCAGTTGAGGCCCAATAAAGAATCTTTTCAAGGGTAGAGATGTTGTCACCCGGGGAGATATATAGGGAAATAATGCAGATATTCTTATGTTTATTCAATTGTAGGAGACTTGCTGTTAGTTCAGAATTTTTGAATTGTGGAGTTGGGATTTGAAGAGGGATTAAGGAAAGAAGGTTAGAGTAGATTAGAGTAGAGCCTCCACCTTTTTTATTTAATAGGTCACTGCTGTGGATATGTCAGAGTCAGCAATAAGGGGTTTTAGCCAGGTTTCGGAGATGGCTAAGATGTCAGGTTGGTTGTGGTTAATCCAAGCTTGTACTTGGTGTACTTTGTTATTAAGGCTCTGGGCATTGATAGTGAAGAACTTAAGAGTGTTGATTGAGAAGGCAGAGGAAGAAGGGGAAGGGAGGAAAGGGTTAAATGTAATGGGAGAAGTAGGTGGTGGGGGAAGGAGTTGTTTGTAATGAGACAAGGGCCAGGGTTGGGATGGATATCTCCAGATAAGGCTAGGACATTACAGGAAGTAACTTTTAGCCTTTTGGGTTTGCATAGTAGGAAGCTGTTTGGGGCTGTTCCAAATGTTCCAATATAATGAAGACATGGTTTTATCTATAGATTTTAATATTATTTTTTTGTATTCTTCAGAGAAGTCTTTATTATTCATTTTTGAGGAATAGTTCCAAAATTAATTGACTTTAGAATTTTATAAATTTATGACAAATATGATTTATTTTTCATTGCATTATTACTGATATTTATTAAGAATTCCAATAATTTGGGGAACAATTTCTTATCTAGATTAAATATCTTATTTATCTCTATGTTTACAAAGTCTCTAAATATTTGCAAAATTAATCAGTTATCAGAATCTTGATTGCATTTGGACCTTACATTTTTAACAGTATATATATCAGTGTCATTCAAGAATTGATGCCAACAAATTCAGACACTTTATTGTTTCAATGCTACCATTTTGTTGAAGTTATGAGTTTCTAAGCAGTCATTTGTATATGCAATTGGAAATATAAAAATATTAAGTCTTTAATACGATGGTTAGAATATGTGAACTTTTTGAAAGAGGAAATGATGTTATTTAAATAGGGAATTTGAGAAGAGGGTGTACTCCATTTACACAAAACTCTCTTAATGGCCAGATAAACCTATTAGGGCCTATTTGTTTATGACTGGTTGTGATATACTTATTATTTAATAATAATATTGATTGATGTATTTCTTTCCATTTTGATTCATAAGATGAATTTATACACAACACTATAAATTTTACAGTTCTTGAGGTACCATACAATTCAATATCAGGGAATCCTATTCCACCATTATCCCAACTTTTTCTGTGCCAATCAAAGGAAACTCTTGGTTTATTAGGATGCCACAAAAAATAAGTCAAATATTATTCATCTTCTTCACCATTTTTTGGTGGAATTAGTATTAAAGTTTGTAAGACAATATTTTAGGAAGAATTATCATCTTAATAAGCATTAATCATTCTTCCATGGTAAAGAAGAATTTGTTCCAATTTGTGACTAAACCTAACATTTTATCAACACCCTGTTGGAAGTTTGTTTGCATCATTTCTTTACTATTAGATATAATGGACATACCAAGGTATTTCATTTGGTTGCTGTTCCAATTGAAGTTGGACTATTTTTGTATGTTTTTTAAAATGTTTTATTAATTAACAATCTACTTGTTTTATTATGATTATGTCTTAAGTTTGAGCTTTCTTCAAACTGACTCATAGAACTTATATGTTCCAATGAATTTTCTATACCTCCTATTGTTAGTAAAATATCATCAGCAAAGAGGTGAAACTTTAGTCTGAAGTCTTCTTTTATTTTGATACCATTAATGTTCTTAACACTGTTAGCAGAAGGTTCTATAGCTAATGCAAAAAGTAAAGGTGATAATGGACAGTCTTGTTTTGTGCATTTCATAATTTAAAGGAATTAGAAAGAAAATAACCTATTTTAACATAATCACAAGAGTTATTGTATAACTTAGAAATTAATGCAATTAGCTCAGGTGAGAAATGATATACTTTAAGTGTTTTAAACAGGTATGAGCAATTAACTGAATCAAAAATCTTATCTAAACTGAGGCCAATGATAGAAAGTTATTTTTATTTTTATTTGCATAGTCTATTAATGTATGTATTCTTATTATATTATCATATACTTGACTATTTAAAATAAACCCAGTGTGATCATTGTTAATTAGTGTAGGTATAAGTACTTTAATTCTATTAGCTAAAATGGACATGAATATCTTATAGTCCACATTTAAAAGTGAAATGCATTTGCATGATGAATACTTTGTAGGATCTTTATCTTGTTTTAAAATATGTGAAATCTTTCTATGATGGGGGGAACTTCAGCAGTTGTTTTTATTTCTCTGTAATATTTTAAATGCATCATCCAGTAGTATTTTATTTCTGGTATAAGACCATCTAAGCCCAGCACCTCAATACCTCATCACCTCCCTTTTTTATTTGATCTTTTATTTCTGGTAAAGTGAATCGTCTATCACTTTTTTATTTGTTCACTCATTATTTTATTATTTATATTTTCCCTCAGAAAAGTTTCAACTATATCATCATTATCAAGGTTGTTTGTATTATTATTTATATTTTCATAAAATATTTTAAAGGCCTCAAGCATACCTTTGATATCTGTTCTACTTTCTTTTTAATTATTTATATGTGTTATAATTTATTTCATATCATATAGTTTATTCATTTTCTTTGATCTAAGAGCAAGTTTATGCAAGCTTAAAGGGTTTACTGAATATGCCTGAAGTTTAGGTTTTTCCAGGTCTATTGAAACTTTACGATTCAGAATTTCAACATATTTTGTATTTAAATTTTTAAGTTCAGACTGACTGAAAGTGTCATTTGGTTTTAGATTTAACTTTGGTGTATCTATTTTGGCCAATTCTTTGTCCCATTCTCTTGTTTTATTAATATGCCAGCTTGTATCTCTTCCATTTAAGTAAGCCTTTAGTGAATCCCACAGAATAAAGTCAGGTACTTCACCATTCATGTTTATTTCTAGGAAATAGTTGATCTCTTTAACATAACAATCCTTGAAGCCTTTTATTTTAATAATGTACTCTAGTAATCTCCTGTGATGTATTAAATAATATTAAAGATTATAGCAGTATGGTCTGATAATGGACATGAAACTATTGAAAATTCTGTGATATGTGATAGATTGTTTGAGACAAGAATTTGATCAACATTTGTGTTCCATGTTTATATGAATAATGGGTAAATTGAAGTGAGTTTGTTTTCCTTAGCTCATATGTATATCCTTTAAATTCATAAGATTTAAAAATGCATTAAGTGTTTAGCTGAAGATGTGATTCTCAGCTTTTTATCCATATTGGAATCTTTGATAAAATGCAATTAAAGTCACCAACCATTATGATTTTACCTTTCATGTAATAGGCTATAGTCTAAGTAATTTTTTGCATCTTTAGCTCCAACACCTGGAATTCAGTAAGAGTTCATCAAAGTATATAGTTATAACAATGCTTAACATACCATTTTTATTAACATAGGTATCTTTTACTTTAGGCATTACTGGTAAGTTTTTCCATAAAATTAGGGTGCCTCTTATTTTAGCTTGACAGACAGAACTTGCTAAACCAAATAATTATTTAGTAAAAGTTTATTTACATCTTTATTAAGTAAATATGTTTGCTGTAGAAATATTATGTAATTGCCAGTACTTGAACAGACTTTCCCTCTTTACTGGATTATTCAATCCATTAATATTAATAGATATGCATTTAAAATCAGACATTTATATAGGAGCAGAAAAAACCCCAGGTATAATGAAATCACATTTATGTACAGAACGTATTATATACTTTATATATAACAATATGAAATCTTCAGCTATGGACAAAACTTTTGAAACAAGTAAAAATGACCAAATGATATAACCTTAAAACATTCTACCATGGAATAGTGTATTCCCAGTTTGCTGAAAAAGACAAACAAACTACCTCGCAAACTTTCCGTTAGAGTAACAACACTTATCTCAGGCTTCTGATTCCTATTAATGTGTCTCATATATTTATTTATGCATCATCTTAAAAAAGTCCATCAGTGAGTTATTATGAATAAGAAAAGTTAAAGAGGTGTTCTTAATCTATATTATAAGTTGACCAAACTGAATATCTCTACAGTCATCTTTCCCTGTACCTCAGATTATTTCTGTGGTCTACTATAGGTAGGAAGTCAGTTGTTATTTTCATATTTATTAATTTATAAGTCAAAAAAAGTCCAACAACTGTAGCAAGAGAACAGAGGCTCCAAGTGGAAAAAACAAGAAACAGGAACACACCAAATCCACTGGATACACCACACAGAGGAATCCACAATGTAGAAAACTTCTTTAATGAAGAACTGGAACACACAAGCGCTTTCGCATAGTAACACTATGCTTCTTCAGGTGTAATAAAACATGAAATTGAGCAGCCTTTTATACAAAAGCTCTTGGCGCTCAAAACTGGCTAATCAGAACACTAATTGAATAATTATAGCATTCATGCTAAGCTAGTTTAAAGGGGTATCATTAACAAATTCAAAGATGTTAAACATAGACAAAAAAAGAGAATAAAAAACATATGAAAGAGCATGAATAAAAACAGTTAACATAAAATGTGCCAAAGCGCCTTAAAACAATTATGCTGTCACACCAAAAAACAGCAACTTCTGGCGTAAGCTGACAGTGCAAGCCAGCTGAAGACTCAGAGTTGCTTATAAAACAAAGCAGCAAGTGTCAGTGATCAAATACATAATATGGTCCACATTACAAAAAGTTCACAAAATATGAGCAAAAGAACCACGAATACATTAATAAAATACTTTAATAAAAAATAAAATAGGTAATATCCCTAGAGGTAGAATCGCTCAACAGAGTTCATCGTGAGCCCCTTACCATAGAGCAAATAATCAGAGCTAATGCATCAAAAACACCAGATGATCATATTGTTGTATCAGTAAGGGCAAATGGTATTGTCAAACTCTGCCTAGCAGAAATATCCATGTAATAAATATTGTCAAGAAACGGCAGTGTAGTGTCATTAATGAATAGTGAAGAACATGCCGGTTAATAAAATCAGCTTAATATCGCCTTCTTAATGAAAAAACATCTATAGAACCTACTAATGCACAAAATCCTAGATCTATATAACATAGTTGACTTACACAAAAGGTAAGTAATAAAACTCACCAGTAACGGCAACAATGAAAATAGAAATAAAACCGTTGTAGCATCCTGTATGCACGGAAAGCCATGTGACGACAGTCAAAACAAAGAAAACTGGTCCGACAGTAAAAAACATCCTATTACCAACAACAACTGTCGGACTAAACAAAGAAGGACACACCTTCATCATAACCATCTGATCAACGGCTTTACGTAAAACCAGAAAAACCAACAACTAGATCCAACTGAAAAATCAAATACTGAGTATTGATACAAGTATATGAAAATATATAATAAAGCATCAGAGGATCTGGCGGAATGCAAAACACTGTTTGCCACTATAAAGATGGTGCACATAAAAAGTGGCAGCGTAAGCCGCCCCAATAAGATGTAGACACGCAACGGGGATCTCACCATAGCATATAAATATAGCGACTGAAATATGGTGTGAATATAATACAAATCTACCATAATAACAAAGGCAACGAAGAGAGACACAATGATTACAAGGAAAATATATATAAAGGAATATATAAAATGGATACGTATACAAGATGTAAAACCAACTGCAAGTTAACTGCACACATAATATTGTCCAGTTATACAAAATACCAGAAGACTTATATAAGCCAAGCAGCAGTATGTAATAACATGAACTGGAAAATGAAAAATCATAGATGTTATGGACACAATATGGAGGACTTAGCAGTGCACGCAACTGGTTAATAAACAGGTGTAGTATAATGTGGCACTCCTAAACTTACCTAAAGCCACTATGACATAGAATATGCTAATTAATAAAATTGGAACATGATGAACAGTTATAGGGAGTCAAATCATAGTTCAATCATGCCTCAAGGGGGCCTTAGCAACATCACATTAAACATAACTAACAGATAGGTATGTAAAATTACGGACAAACCTAAAACTCAGTGTAAGAAAAAATGGAAAGTGCATGGTACATGCGGCATCACCAGGAAAAGGTGAACCTATGGGAAAGCACTAAACAATCTCAGAGAGTATAAGTGCAGAACCAAGATGCACTAAATAATGTATCAGACAAGGTAACCAATAAACTTATGCTTACTTCCTCATATTGAGAACTGGTTTAACTGAGACATATTGGTTAATGCCTGGATGTAAATGTGCTTTCAGGGTAAAAATCCACTGTTTTAAGGCGCTTTGGCACATTTTATGTTAACTGTTTTTATTCATGCTCTTTCATATGTTTTTTATTCTCTTTTTTTGTCTATGTTTAACATCTTTGAATTTGTTAATGATACCCCTTTAAACTAGCTTAGCATGAATGCTATAATTATTCAATTAGTGTTCTGATTAGCCAGTTTTGAGCGCCAAGAGCTTTTGTATAAAAGGCTGCTCAATTTCATGTTTTATTACACCTGAAGAAGCATAGTGTTACTATGCGAAAGCGCTTGTGTGTTCCAGTTCTTCATTAAAGAAGTTTTCTACATTGTGGATTCCTCTGTGTGGTGTATCCAGTGGATTTGGTGTGTTCCTAATTTATAAGTCAGATAATTTTATATTTTTCTATTTTATTTACTGTGTGTAAAGTTGTTGATATGATCATAACTTCATAAATTAGGAAGCTAACTGCCCTTGTGGGTTACTCTAAGTCAGCCAATTACCCCATGGGAGAATCAAACCCTGCACCTTGTGCTTATAAGGCGAACACTTTAACCACTACATCAATTTCCAACCATGGTAAAAATAGCCTTATTTTTTAACTATATACACACATACATATATATATATATATATATATATATGGGTCTACTTTGGATGACCGAAACGCCAGTTCGCTGACACGCAAAACACTGAGACCAAACAACCGAAAACACACAATACCGACAACTCACAAAACCGAACACCATTACACCGACACACAAAACGTAAACTACACATTACACACAATTATATATCTACTAACCTTAACCCAAACCCTAACCCTAAGGACCGACTCTACAGCACACTTACCCTACCCGCACCCTAACCCTAACTCACTTAACCCACCCCTAAACCTAAAGTCCGTCACTATCGCACACTTATCCTACTTGCACCCTAACCCTAACTCACTTAACCCACCCTAAAACATAAGGCCCGTCACTATCGCACACTCACCCTACCCGCACCCTAACCCTAACTCACTTAACCGACCACTAAACTACAGTCCGTCACTATCACACACTTACCTTACCCGAACCCTAAGTCTGACACTACTGCACACTCACCTTTCCCACACCCTAACCCTAAATTCCTCACTATTGCACACTTACCTGTCCGCTTCCTAACCCTAAATCCCTCACTATCGCACACTTACGAGTCGCTCACATTGCCCATGTCGGTCTTTTGGCTGTCGATTTCACCTTGTCGATCACCTTCGTTTCGGTTGTTTGGTCTCGGTGTTTTATGGTGTCGGCGAACTGGCATTTTGGTCATCCAAAGTAGACCCATATATATATATATATATATATATATATATATATATATATATATATATATATATATATATATATATATATATATATATATATATATATATATATATATATATATATATATATATATATATATATATATATATATTCTATTCTGATCTCTTTCTAGTTCTGTTTTTATACTATGTGTTGTACTATTACTATTTTCCTAGGTTTTATATTTTAGCTATAATCCTAGTGTAGAGTATCATATAATAGAACATTTATATTTACCCTTATATATTTGATACTCTTTAATACAGTACTACTGTTAGAATCAGTCCTATTTTTCCCTTAAATGCTATGTCTAATAGTATCTGAACGAACGTCTGAAAAATCTTCTCTTTTAATTTCAAACTTTCCATAGTAAATTATTTGGAGATATTAAGTTTGTTATCATTAAAAAGAGACAATAACAGAGAAACACAATCTTATTTTTTTATCAGAACTGACATTCTATGGGCTAGTATATAAATTATCCTTTTGTTATACTGCAAGCATTCAAGACTATTTAATAACTGGCAGTGGTTTAGAATGCAATTCACGGACTTTTGCTTATTATCTAACTTCTATTCATTGACATCTTAGCATATGATTCAAAATATTATGATTATTTACTTTTAGAAAAGAAACAGTAACCTGGACAGTTCTTAGAATTTTCAGAAGTCCCACAGCATCACAAAAGTGCTCATGACTCTGGTTAAGCTGCTTCAAGCTGGTCCTCATGACAAGGGCATGCAAATGAATAGTTTACCAGCTACAATTCACACAAAAAAATTCACAAGTGAATCCAAGTCATCTTTACTTTATATACCAAGCCCCCAAACCCTTCCAAACCACTAACAAAAACAGCAAAAAATATTTCAAAGTATGTTAACCACTAAAACGCTATTGTATTTAAAGAAATAACATTTAATGATTCAGTAAGCACTATTTGTATAAGATGTTTAATATAAAGCAGACTGTCATCACAAAAGTGCTCATGACTCTTTAGTTATTTCAAGCTCATTTTCATGATAAAGGCTTGAAAATGAACAGTCCATCAGTTACAATTCACACAAAAACACTCACAAGTGAATCCAAGCTACCTATACACGACACATCAATCCCTCAAACCCCTCCAAACCACAAAAAAAATCTCAAAGTATCCCAACCACTATTTTATTTATTTATTTATCATTTGTTGACCGGGAAAGTCCGACTAGGTTCCACAGAGCCTGTTTTCAGCAGAGGCCCGGGGAGAAATTCTCCAGATGCATGTCTTTGGAATGTGGGAGGAAACCGGAGTACCCGGAGGAAACCCATGTGAACACAGGGAGAACATGCAAACTCCACACAGAAGGCACCCCAGCCGAGAATCAAACCGGAGAACCTCTTGCTGTGAGGTGACAATGTTAACCACTGCACCACTGTGCCGCCCAGAAAAAAAGCCATTGCATTCAAAGAAATAACAGTTAATGATTCAGCAAGCACTATTTGAATGAGATGTTTAATATAAAGCAAACTGTCATTTTTAAAGGAGGCATAACATATAAACTTGAATTAAAAGAATGATAGTTATGTGTGATCCAGGTTTAACTTGTAAAAGTGTGAATGTTACTCTAATTATTTGATAACATTCCAATAATAATTTTTATATATGTAAAAAGCTATATTTTTTATACTTTGTTTATGACACAGCATGTCTTTCCTGGGTGCTATTGTATGTCAAGTATACTATCAGTAGTACACTACTGGACCATTTTAAGAACCCAGAATCTAACTTAACATGTCTCTTTAGTATCATTTGTTGTATCTTGTATTGTATTTAATAGTGCATTACTCAACTATGCCAAGATATCAGGAAGTGTGCCACCTAACATAACTTTCATCATAGTAATGATTAATTTTTAATAAAATAAATAGTTTAACCTTTTAAACTCTAAATGAAAATAAATGGCTTTTTATTCCATATATAGCTAAATGAATCAAACTCTAACATTTTAGAAAGGGAACTAGTAACCATTTGAAGTATGGAAAGAAACAAATAATTCACCTTGTAAAAAGAAATATTCAGCACCTGCTAATAGGTATTCAAGTACTTTTTTAGAATAGTAAGAATTCATAACCATGAAATGCATTAATTGTCATTTATCCTTTAGTTTTTTACTGCTTTTGTCTTTTATTAACCAACCATCTCTTGTTGCATTTCTCTTCAAAGATGTTGACAGATTCCAGTCCATTTTTTCTAGGATTTTATTTTTCTTTATAAAGTCCATTGCATCTACTGGAAGGTGAATCCTTATTTTGGCTGTAAACAAGATCTGTGCTTTAATGTTGTTTTTCTTTAAGCTTTTAACAAGTGGCACACATGCTTTTCTGTTTGACATCATTAATGTAGAATAAAAGCACAAAATATGGTGTTGTAGAATGGTATATAAAACCAACTATAAACTTAGAAAGAATACCACTGGGGTCAATTTAAATGTAAAATCACTTCATTTATTAAAATAAAATCACAGAAATGAGTGCTTTCATCCTACTGCTATAAGAAGTTCATCATAATTCAATTAAAAGCCAATACAAACCCCTTTTATACTAAAGAACCATCAATTAATTAACCACATGACACATTCTTAAAGAGGTAAACACAAACTATTCCACATATAAAATAGTACCACTTAAAAACTCACATAAGACATCAAACATTTTTTTAAAAAGTAAAAAAGTTACTTTTCTATAACTTCTATATCTAAGATTGGATTTACCCTCTAAAACTGGTTGTATTGAAATATTTTCATGTATACCTGGAGGGTGGGAAGCTTGCAACTTTATTTGCCATTTTAATTCTGCCACTTCTAATTTTGACCTCAAATCGCCATCCCTAGGATTTGCTTAAACCTTTTCAAGAATCCCAAAGTTGAACTTATTGTAAAATAAGGGCACTCTGTAGAGTGTTTATAAAGTGCTTATTTGTGTTTGCCTTCCTAATCTGATATACATGTTCGTAAATTCTTTTCTTTAGAGGTCTCTCCGTTTTCCCTACAGAAAAAGCAGGGCACAATTTCCTTTCTCAAAAATAATGGTGGATTTTAATCTATTCTCTAAAATTACTTTGTCCTTTGCTGATATGTAAGAACATTGTCCACATCTTCCACATTGGGTGGTACCAATCTTATTGAATCTTGTACCCCCAATTGATCTTACCCACTTTAAAAACTCTGTTTTAAACTGAAACATGTTTTAAAAACAAACTTGTGGTGTCCTCCTAATGCATTGTGCATGTCAGGGTTCACTGTCAGGCATACCTCTCAGCTGTCCAGATTTTTGCAAATGTCCAGATATTTGGCTCATATTTTTCATCTGCTCCTCATAAAATTTGTGGTTTTCTAACATATCACTGGGATGATATGAGGATTGAAACCACTAAATAATGACATGCATTTGAGTTTCAGACTTCAAATCCTTTAGAAAATGCATGATAAAACAAACCCTGCAAATCTAATAACTTTCTAAGGAACTTTCCAAAGGAAGAAGGACTAGAACGGTTTAGTAACAGTGTTCAGAAGTATATGAACTTTGAGTGGGAAAAGACGAGTTTAATTTGTGAGTTTATATCCATTGTACTGGATTTCAATTACATCTGGTTTGAGGGTGAATACTATAGACAAAAATGTGGGGTGGCCATGGGGGTGGTGTGCGCCTGCATATATGCAAATGTGGTGTTACTAGATTGGGAAAAGTGAATATATTTTGGATAGTCAATACGCTAGTAAATGTATATGCTACACTAGGTTTTTGGATGATATTTTTATTTTATGGGATGGTACAACCAGTGAAGTAGATGCATTTGTGAAGTATTTGAATGACATCAGTAGTTATTTAAAGTTCACTCATAGTAGTAGCACGACAGGAATAGCATACCTAGATACCTCTGTATTGAATGGGACAGCAGGATTCAAATCCAGAATATATAGAAAAGAAACATTCAGTAACTCATATTTAGAATATACTAGTTGTCACACAGCAAGTAAAAAAAAAAGAGTATCATTAAGGGTCAGTGCATAAGAGCTGCGAGAATGACATCTGATTTCAATGAAATGAAGAAGGAGTTAGAATATATAGAAACATTATTTGGGGATAGGGGTTACCCCAGACATTTAATAGACAATGTCACTCAATATGTACTGAGAGAATGGGGAAAAATATAAACCACTTCTTGGTATTGGGATGGAGAAGTATAGGGGTGAATATGAGGATGAAAGGCAAACTTCTTACCATAGGGCTTGTGCTGTGGATTATTGTCCATATGCTGAGGAGATAAAGAAAATAATGCAACAAAACTGGAATATTTTAAGAAGTGATGACTTGGTTTACAGTAAAGTGGGCACAGGGCCTATGTATGTGTACAAGAATGGGTCTAACCTAAAGAATAGGTTTGAAAGAGTGAAAGGCAGAACAAAGGGTGACATTGGTGAAGGGTATACTAAAAAATGTGGGCAGTGTCGGCAGTGCAAGAAGATTATAGAAGAGAAATTAATCACATTAGGGGACATCAACCACACTAGAGTAAGGTTTGAGAAAGGGAGTTGTTTATCCCAACAGTGCATATACTTGGCTAAGTGTATGACATGTCCAAGTTATTATATGGGAAGACGGACAGAAAAATTGAGGAACAGGGTATATGATCACATCTACTGTATAAGGACAAATGATACAAATAATGCTTTGTGTAGACACATACTTAAATATGATGAAAGCCATATGTTTAAATTTGGGATTTTAGAACAGGTAAAAGTGGACTTAAGGGGAGGAAATGTCAAGGTAAAATTAGCAGAAAAAGAGGTCAAATGGGAACTCAAGTTAAATGCAACCAAGGAACCTGGGTTGAATGAATATATCCCCACCAAACCAATCTTGGATGCAAGGATATGAATGACATGTTGAAGTAGGGTATATGCATGTACAGATTAAAGCCAGAGACAAGTAAATATAGCAAAAAGCTGGTGCAATGAGAAATGAGGTAATATGTTAGGATACAATGTTCAAATAATAAAAGAGCAATATTGTGTTTCAAGGATGTGCATATTTTTTATCATAGCACAAATGAGTACTTTTACATATTATAAATGTGCTTTTTTACAAATGTATAAATGTGTTTTTCATACCAAAATGTGATATATGTATATATATATATATATATATATATATATATATATATATATATATATATATAGATAGATATAGATATATACATATACACATGCTATTGTTTTACAGGTATATTTAAAGACTGTAGGTAAACAGGATGTAATACAAAACTGTGGAGGTTGAATGAGCAGAATTAATGAATATTCATAAGGATATGTTTTATTCATGAGATGGTTAATTGATTGAGTATTCCCACTGGATCTTGATTTTTTTAAATGTATTATATAAGGGGGAGATACACACATTTTGCTGTTCTGATGAAGTCTGCAGTTAGCAGATGAAAGCGCTTAACCTGTGTGTATAATATTTTTAACCCTCAGGGGTTAGTTTTTATTTATTTTCTATTAAAAGTGATTTTTGAAAGTAAGCACTTGCAGTGAGCCACGGTCCTTTTCAGTGTATATTTGGTATATAGTCATGGTTGTTTGGTCGTATATACACTTACAACTTGGTATTTAACTTTCTAAGTTTATAAGAGCAATATTTAAAATATATCCCTATTTTTGGGCCTTTGTCCCCCGATTTTGTTTGGCTTTGTCCAGATTTCTTGCACTAAGAGATTAAGAGGTATGGTTTCAGGATGTTCCAATTTTTTTAAAATGACATTCTTTATTTCTTGAGATTGTGGACCAAACTCTAAAATAAAAGCTTTTCTATAGTCTTCTGTCAATTGATCCTTATGATATTATATACCAACCCCCAAAAGTGGTTTATACCTATTGCTCCATTGAGACAACATGTAATTTTTGGTATCTTGCACTATACCTAAACCCATTTTCAGAATGCTGAACCCATGTATCAAGATAATTAATGCCACATATACTAAAATTATAATTGAACTTTAAAAAGGTTGATGTATTATTAATGTAATCCAAAAACTGTCTGTTCCCTTCCATAAAATAATATGTCATCAAGAAATCGAACATAAACATTGATACATTTAGAAAATACACAATTAAACACATTCTTCAATTTCCATTCCAGGAGAGCTAGGTTAGCAAAAATGGGGACACAAGAGGCCTCTATCACTACCCTTCTATTTTGCTTGAAGTATTCAACTTAAAAATAAGTATAATTGTAATCCAAAGCTTCTTCTTCTTTTGGCTTTTCCTGGGTTGTCACAGTGGATCACCTGTCCACTCATGATTTGCAGTGGAGTTTTACAGTGTCGAGTTGCCAGCCCAGCGCCCAACCTTCAACAGAAGGCATATGCACACACGCAGTCATGCCTAGGGCCAATTTAGAGTGTCCAATCCATCTACAGCATGTCTCTGGTATATGGGAGGAAACAGGAGCACCCAGAGGAAACCCACGTGACTGCAGAGAGGACATGCAGACTCCACACAGAAGGCACGCCAGCCAAAGATCGAAATAGAGAACCTCTTGCTGTGAGGTGGCAACACTAACTGCTGCACCACCACAGCCACCCATAACTGTAATCCAAAGCTAATGCCATTAAATCGTTAATCAAATTATTTTTGTCATTGTTGAAACCCATTACTTTAACAATACTATTATAAAAACTTTCCTTCCATACCTTCATCTCTGGGTATTGAAGTGAATAAATCTACTACATCTATAGTTAAAAAGGAAATATCTTCTGCCCATAGTTCATTCTTTAGTCTTCCAAGAAAATCCCAGAAATCTATTAAAAGGTGTTCAACCTTATGATAAATGGGTTTGAGACATTTATCAACAAATATTTCTAAGGAATATGTTTTTGAACCTCTCCCAGAGATGATTGGCCTAAAAGGTGGCTTTTGTAAATTCTTTGTAAATGGTTGCCACTGTTGGATTTTTAACTCTTAAAAATTATATATATCTTGGGAAATTCTCCGTTCTAATAAATATTGCTCCAAAAATGAATCTATCATTTGATAACTTATATTAATAACTTCAGTTTTGAGGCTGGTGTGTAACTTTCAACAGCAGTTAAGAGTTCATATATAGCCCTAGTATAATCTAAAGTGTAATATAATACAATCCCCCCACCCTTCTCAGGTTTCACAATATGTATGGAATCATCCTTTGTTAGTTTGTCAAATAATTCTTTCTCCTTCTTAGTCAAATTCCTGAATTTCAAACTCATGTCAGTTTGTTTCACATATAAACTATAGATATCTTCAGTGATAACCTTTTCCAAATAATTAAGAGTGGGGTGTAATGGAGGATTATAAACACTTTTCTTTTTAATCTCAATACTTCTACTATTCCCCCAATTATTGTCTCTAAAACGGTAAGATAAATTGAGTTTCCTCAATCATAATTTAACTTCAATTAAAGTGTCAACCAAGTTAAACTTCCAAGAAGTTACAAACTTTAAACCTTTTGAAAATAAGGTGAAATATTCATCAGCAATGACATAAATAGTATAATTATAAATATTGAAGCCATTTCCAGAATTAACTATTTTGTTACTGACATGTTTTATTGGGGGTACCATGTTTTCCTCTCCCTCTGTGTTTACTGGGCTTGGAAATGGTATTTCAAATGACCTGAATCGAAATGTCTCTGATTTTCCCTTATTTCCCTCCGGGGGGGGGGGGGGGATGTCTGTGAAAATTTTGCAGATTATGGAAATGGGAAACATTCTGACCACCTTTCACTCTTTTGGCCCTTTGTTCTTTAATTATGTAGGCTCTTTTTATCTTTGCATTGCCTTACATCCCTTCTTAATTTCTTTTGATTCTTCTCAAAAATCTTATCACATTTCTTTTCTAAATGAAACAACTATTTATTATAAAAACCTTCCTATTCAGGAAAAAAAAAATAATTTCTTATATATCAGAATTCACCTTTTCAAATCTTTCAATAACAGGCATAGCTTTTCTTCATTATAGTTCATGATTTTGTTTAATGCAAAGCCATACCTGTCAAACATTTCAGTAAAACCAATGTACATTCTTTCATTATAGTCAAATCCAAAAGGAAAGGTATATACTCTCAGTTCCTGTGGTACTATTTTTAATTCAAGTTATTTCGATAAATAACTATTGCCCATCTGTAACTTTTTAATAGTAAACATTTTCCTTTCAAATGAATGTAATAGTTTTTTTCAGTGAGCTCACTGAGGCTACCAGGTCTTATAAAATGCATTTCATTAACACCAAAATTTAAATTCCAGTTTAAAAACTATTCAAAGTTATTTTATCAGTCACAACTCTCTCAGAGTCTGTATTAACTGCACGGTGATTTGTATTCATTTTACTGTTAGTGGTAACTTGCCTGGGATTACTGGAATCAACCCTATTATTAAAAATGGTACCCACACCAGCACCGTATGTTTTAATAGACACAGTACCTTTGGGTCTTGTTCCACATTTTTCGTATTTTTCATGATAGTCATTTTTCATACTTAAAATGACCACTCCATCCACGATAGAGTCACTAAAATACTGGCGACTTTTATCTGGTGTTTTAAAATCAATTCCTGCTTCATTTTGAACAGTTTGATTCATTTCACCACTTGGAACAGACATAGGGGAAGCTGATTGCTTCCGCATTGAAAAAACCCCACTGGATTGGCTGAGCAGGTCAATGAATCTTGTGAGTTCCCCCTTGACTATCTCAATTTCAGAGTGTAGCCTGTTAAATTCCTCTCTCTTGACTGGAGAGAAGAGAATCCATAAGACTGCAAAACACCAACTGCCGACTAATAAAAACACAGAATACGGTACTGTAGAATGGTATATAAAACCAACTATAAACTTAGAATACCACTGCAGTCAATTTAAATGCAAAATCATTTATTAAAATAAAATCACAGAATTGAGTGCTTTCATCCTATCGCTATAAGGGCTTTATCAGAATTCATTCAAAAGCCAATACAAACCCCTTTTATACAAAAGAAACATCAATTAATTAACCACATGACGCCTTCTTAAAGGGATAAACATTAACTACTCCACATATAACTGGGACTAGGAACTAATGTTGGGCGAAACAATGCCAGGGCACTTCTATGGGCTAGGCTTGTAAAGGCGCTTGGACCATTAGCCTAGTACACACATATGAACCTATAAAACAGTACCACTTAAAAACTCACATAAGACATCAAAACATTTTTTTTGAAAAGTAAAAAAAGTTACTTTTCTATAACTTCTCTATCTAAGACTGGATTTAACCTCTAAAACTGCTTGTATTGAAATATTCTCATTTATACCCGGAGGGTGGGAAGCTTGCAACTTTATTTGCCATTTTAATTCGGCAGTTCTAATTTTGACCTCAAATCACCACCCCTAGGATTTGATTTAACCTTTTCAAGTATACCAAAGTTGAACTTAGTAAAATGGGGCACTCTGTAGAGTGTTTATAAAGTTCATTATTTGAATTTGCTTTCCTAATCTGATATAAATGTTTGTAAATTCTTTTCTTTAAGGGTTTCTGTTTTCCCTGCATAAAAAGCAGGGCACTCCAAGCACAAAACAAGGTATACTACTCCATTAGAATCACAATTTCCTTTCTCAAAAATAATGGTGGATTTTAATCTATTCTCTAATACTACTTTGTCCTTAGTTGATATGTAAGAACATTGTTCATATCTTCCACATTGGGTGATACCAGTCTTATTGAATCTCGTACCTCCAATTGATCTTACCCCACTTTCAAAACCCTGTTTGAAATTGAAACCTGTTTTAAAAACAAACCTGGGGTTGTCTCCTAATGCTTTGTGCATATCAGGGTTCACTTTCAGGATGTTTCAATTTTTTAAAATTATATTCTTTATTTTTGAGATTGTAGACCAAACTCTAAAATAAAAGCTTTTCCATAGTCTTCTGTCAATTGATCCTTAAGATGTTCTATACCAACCCCCAAAAGTGGTTTATACTTATTGCCCATTGGGACAACATGTAATTTTTGGTATCTTGGACTATTTGTAGCGGATAACCCTGAGTCAAAAACATATTTGCCACAAACTCCAACTCCGTCACTACATCCACATATGTGAATGTCATTCTGGCACCCCTAATACACTGTCCTTTTAAAATACTCTTTTTTTGACATAATGGGTAGTAACTAGAGTAATTTAAATATGAATTACTAAAGGTGGCCTTTCTATAGATTAGGTGGCCTTTCTATAGATTATAGATCTAAACCCATTTTCAAAATCCATGTATCAAAATAATTAAAACCACATGTACTAAAATTATAAGTGAACTTTAAAAAGGAAGATGTATTATTAATGTAATCCAAAAACTTTTTTTGCCTGAATGTCTGTGTCTTTCCATAAAATAAATATGTCATCAAGAAATCAAACCTAAAGTTTGCTAAATTTAGAAAATACACAATTAAACACATTCTTTAATTCCCATTCCAGGAGAACTAGGTTAGCATAAATGGGGGCACAAGAGGCCCACAGTGACTTCTGCATAACAACCTTCAGTGTAGCGATTTAAACACTGGCCTATTTAAGATCCAAAGTGGGATTAAGTAAAGGTATACAGCTAGTCCAAACTTCTGTAGCTTTCTTGTGGATATCTTAGTTCTCAGCATAGATTTCTTCCTATAATAAATTATATAGAATATAGAATGAGTATTAAGCTCTTCACAAGTAGGCATCTGAATCCAATGATCAGCTTTCATAGCATCAACTGATTAGTATACCATTCCATTGCTTTCCTGTCTGCAGACATGTAATTCCAACCTACATGACTGATATTTGTAGAAGTTTATCAAAGTTTGAGGCTGTTGCCCACTCTTGGTAAATCTGAGGTGCATTGTCAGTCCATTTAGTGGGTAAACATGGAAAGAATCAGACATCTGCATTAATTTGGAATTACTATTCACTAGCAGCAAACATATTGAGATTCAAAACAGGATCTGGTGTGCTAATGCACTTGTTGGAAACTATATATGTATGGCTTTTCCATCAGTAACATACAAAAGGACACTAAATACACATGCACATTTTGGCTTTCATCTTATTCTCTATTGTGGATGTGAAGCCTTAGTGAATTATTAGTACCATCAAAAGAGTTATTACTAATGCTGCCACCAGGAAATCCCACATATCATTTGGGATGGCTGCCACATCGCCACTATTGTCCTTATTGAGACCATTAAAATCAGTGCTGATGCTGTAATCCTGAGTTCTAATGGGCTGGAAAATATGTGGCTGTCCTTGTCCATCCTCAAAGTCAGTTTGAATTAGTTCTATATTTATGTCATTTTCCATATAATAATAGATGGTGGCTGGTCTGCTGAGCATATTAGGCAATATTATCTCACACAAAGAGTGGTGGATAACTGATGAGCCTTTCTGAAGAGCTAATAACGTCAGAAGTTATCAGGGAATTCAGAAATGTGTGGCACATAAATGTCACAGTTGTTATGATGGATGTCTTAAGCTCTGTGGGAAACATTGTTTTCTATAGCTATGACCTAAAACTTGTCAGACAATAAGGGAGATCAGCAGAATAGGTGGGCAATTCACTGTTTACCGTAGCAGTAAATAAATAAACCCTATGGAGCATATAGCTTTTGACATCAAAACATTGCATATTTACAAAAGAAAATCTATTTTGTGTAAAATCACAGTTGAACATTTGCATCTCACACACAAACATATAAAGTATAAAGTTTTTCACAGCAGTGTTCTCTCTATAGTTTGTCAAATCCACAGATATGTTTTTTATGTGTATACTTGTGTAAAGGTGTACAGACTGACAAAGGGATACACAGACAGATAACTTGAGAAATATATATATATATATATATATATATATATATATATATATATATATATATATATACATATATATGCATATATATATATATATATATATATATATATATATATATATCTATGGTTCCCCTTCATATGATCGAATTTCTCTAAACTCTAAAGTCCTAAACTCGAAACCAGAATCTCGAATTTAGAGAAACTCGAACATATGAAAGAGACAAAAAAAAATTAACACCTTTAAAATGTTTTCTTAGGGGGGGCTTTGCCCCCATGCACCCCCCACACCCCCCTACTTAAATATACCTACTCTGAGATTGCACTATAGTGAAGGAAAGGGAAATCTCCCATTCTGCACTAGATGCATAAGCGCAAAACGGCAGATTTTCCATTCCTCCGCTATAGTGCGGTCACGGAACAGTCACATTTAAACTGCTAGGTTAAGGGGACCTGGCCCCCTGCAATAAGGTAAGTTAACTTTTCATTTTTTTAAACCTAAGGCTCCCATTCACAATTTTGAGTGAATGGAAGTTCGAGATTCTTGTCTCAAGATTATGAATTTCGAGCTTCCATCCATTCAATCTTGTGAAGGGGATATATATATATATATATATATATATATATCTATAGGGTTCCTGTTATTTAATAGACTGTCCTAAATGTCGAGTCTTGGAAGATCGAATGGGGAAGTTCGAAAAATAGAAATGTCGAAGCTGCGGAAATTCGAATTCTTTCCTAGGGAAATAATTTGGTTGGCTGCTTCCATGGCTTCGACATTTTCTGTACTGTGGTGCGGATGTTTCAGATCGGGTTAAGGTAAGTGTGTGATGTGACGGATGTTGGGGTTAGGATGCGGGTAAGGTAAGTGTGCGAAAGTGATGGACATTAGGTTAGGGTGCGGGTAAGTTAAGTGTGCGATAGTGGAGTACTTTAGGGTTAGGGCGCGGGTAAGGTAAATGTGCGATACTGACGGACTTTAGCGTTAGGGCGTGGGTAAGGTAAGTGTGCAATAGTGACGGTCTTTAGTGTTAGAGTGCAGGTAAGTATGTGATAGTGATGGACCTTAGGGTTAGGGTGCGGGTTAAGGTTAGTGCATAGATAGTTGTGTATGTAAGGTGTAGTGTAGGTTTATTAGGTGTTGGGTGTGCTTGTGTTGTGTGTGTGTTTTTCGGAACAGCAAATTTTTTCCCTGGGAAAAAATTCGCTGTTCTGGGGTTTCATTGTTGTCATATTTCGAACTTCCAAATTTGAACATATGTTGTTCAAAATTTTGGAAGTTCGATTATATGACATAGACCCGATATATATATATATATATATATATATATATATATATATATATATATATATATATATAGACCAGATAAATATTAACAGAATGCTAACACATATATTACTGTACTCCTTCCCAGATGCAGTACAGGAAATTACCAAATGTCACAGTCAAAACAATAATGTTGAAAAATTAATTCTAATGTTGTGGAATAGATTAGGAAATCAAAACTATCAGCATAATATAATATTAAGTAGTAATAATATGTACAGGTATGTCAGAAGATAATATATTAAATATACACCATGCAGAGAACTACACTTCCCTGTACCTCCAGTAATGGTTGTATTACATTCCAGTATACTCACAAACTAAATATACTAACTCTAAGATCATGAAGATATTTGCAAACAAACAGCACAGTGTGTTAAACAAACTGGCATGGTGGCTGATACGCAGGAAGAGGGTGATTCAGTGGTAAATTTATCATGATTGTTCTAGTGGGAAAATAGTGCAGTATGCCTCACATGCAAATGATCCCATAATGACATGCAAATATGTGTCAAAATTCTAATGAGAACCATTGCATATGTGAATGTTAAAATCAAATATGATAGCACAATTCATTAATGTGTCAATTTAGTGTGATAAGCCATGATTCCAAAAAACACACACACAACACAAGCACACCCAACACCTAATAAACCTACACTACACCTTATATACACTATGCACTAACCTTAACCCGCACCCTAGCCCTAAGGTCTGTCACTATCACACACTTACGTGCACCCTAACCCTAAAGTCCGTCACTGTTGCTCAGCTTGTCTAAACATCATCATTTTGTGGTGTCCAGATGTACTGATCACTTTAAGATGCAAGTAGTAGCATCTGCTGTAACTGGTCATCACGTGTTAGTGGCCACCTTTGGAAGCAGTGTCCACAATGATGTGCATTTCTATCCTCCAGTTCACAGAAGAGTCTCTCAGTGGCTGACTTACCATCACCACCATGACCAGAACATTGTTCACAACTACTGTGTGGACAAAGAAACTATACAGGACTTAGAAGATGTGCTCTCATATGGAAACAAAGGATATGCATGGAGCATCTATCCAAATAGGCACTAAGGTTTGTACAGCATTAACCCTCATATCTACATGGGCTTATCAGTTTTTTGTCAGGGGATAAACTGGTGTTTTAAAGGCACCACCCTTGTGATTCCTACAGCAGTTTCTTGATGTGATGCTGCAGCATGTGGAAGAGCATGTTTAGTAGAGGAGAAAAACACTAGTATGGCAGATTGCATAACAAGGCCCATTTCACTCAGATCCTAGGACCCCTGACTGTACTCACATTGCTATCAATGCCCCAGGTGCTCCACATAGTGTCTGCTATATCAACCAGAATGGGTTGTACTCAATAAACTGCCAGTTGGTGAGCAGTGTATCGTGTATTATACACAGCATGTCTGTGTGCCATCCTGGCAGTTCCTATGATTCCTACATCTGGCACATGATTCATATGAGGGCGCATGGGTGCAGTGGTAGCATTGTCATCTCACAGCAAGAGGTTCTTTGGTTCAATTCCTGGCTGGGGTGCCTTCTGTGTGGAGTCTGCATGTCCTCCCTGCATTCATCTGGGTTTTCTCTGGGTGCTCTGGTTTTCTCCCAGATTAGAAAGACATGCATCTGGAGCATTTCTCCCTGGGCCTCCTCTGAAAATTGGCTTTGTTCCAAGTCAGACTTTCTCGGTTAACAAATGTTAAATAAATAAATATGAGTTGACTTTACACAAAGTCATCTAGTTTGGAGGTATACTATTGCCCACTACAGAATCCTAGATTTTCTGTTCCCATGAACATTGGTAGCAGGCCACTTATAAAGGTGTCCACTTGTCTATATTGCATGTAATGTAGGATGCACCTTAGGGCTGTAGCTGATGACCTCATCATCAGTCCACAGACTATGGCAAAGATTACTTTTAACACTGCACTGCTGCAGACACATAACATCATTGCATGTGTGTTTGTAGTGAAATCTCACATCCACTGTTTAGTTAAATCTGGTGACAAGAGACCTGGAACAAGATATTTGTGGTTTGTGCTATGCTTCATGATGTAGTACTATGAAAATGGATATTAATATCTAGTCAACAACTATGGGGCATCACAATACAACACAGGATAAACATAATGTATGCAATAACATATAAGAGGCTCTGCAGTATAATGTACTAACTAGCCATGCTGTGTATTAGACTTTACCATATGCACACAAACTAGATGGATAGGCAGGACATAGTCTTCAACATTTACACAGGTGGGGTGGGGTAGAAAATGCTACTATAATTACAGGCATTATGAGTGGTGAATATACTAACCACATACATGGCTATGGTGCAGATGGAGTCAGGAGTTATATCCTTCAGAGATTGGGATGGAGTTTCTATGGAGAGAATTCTGGCAGGGTGTACCATGTGACAGTATGGTATCAGGACAATAGTCACCATGTCCAATAGATGGCATATCACATTGGGTGCTTGTTTTGGACATCCATCTTGGCCCCTGCTGGGGTATTCCATTAGAATGCTGGCACCCATCACTCCAATAATGTGAACAGGTAGGTGTTACTCATGGAAAGGCAACAGGAGATTGTGATGGCATTCAGCTATGGACCCTCACTGACTGTCCAGGTGATGCATGTTGACTGTAGAGCTGGAAGAGCATCTGTCTTATTCTTGTGAGTGTCCATGCAAAGCTATGGACAGTACGGACTTTAAAGCTATCTCTGGAATGGTGTGTGCTACCTGTGTAAACATGGCATGTGATCATTTATTGCACATCTATTCTCTGGCAATGCCACATCTGCCTGTATTCACCAATGGCTGATAACTGGGCCTCCACTGCTCTGAATAAGCATGTCTGATTCCAGTCCCTGTATAATATGTCATCTATATTGCAGAAAGCCCCACAGTCCCTGCAGGGACTGTGGGGATTTCTGCAAGTCCTCACACAGGCCATGCAGCACACCCAGTGTCTCTGATATGATGTGAGCATTGCCCATCTGTGCCTGGGTCATTGATCTTTACATCTGCTGACTGATCCCAAGAATGACACCCAGGTCTGGGAAGCTCCTGGAGTCATGGTAACAGCCACCACCTTGTTGCTCTGTCCTACTCTGTGTGTACATAACTCTGAGGCAGTGTGGCCTTCTGATGCCATCTATGGAGGTGGTAGTATCTATGCAGCTTAACAGGATTTGTCATAGATAGAATGGTGCTAATTGAACACAGGTTATGCTGGAGGTTCATCCTACCCCTCTGCAGTTACCTCAACTGTGCGTGATATGAGTATGCCAACTCCTGTTAAGGTTACTGACAGTACCACCGTGTGATCTGTCTGTGCCATCTGCATAGTGCTACCATTGTCAGATACTGGTAACCCATTGCCATCAGGCATATTGCTGAATCTTCACCCGCTGGAACATCTCAAAGAATAATTTGGCTGCATAAAATTCCACAGGTGGAGGAAAAAGTGAACACCATCAAAAAATGACCTTCACTCATTCAATCCTATGGCAGCAGGAAGCGCAGTGAAGACATGAGTGTGGAGTGTGTGTTTGTGTGTTAATGTGTGTGGAAATTTATTTATGTGCATGTTTGTAGGGGCAAAGAATTTGTGTGTTTGCACTTGTCTGTGTTTAAAATGTGTGTGTGTGCTTGGTTGTCAGTTGGGGGCAAGGCAGAGAATCAGAAGTATGAATGTGTGTAAATGTGTGTTGTAGCATGGGTGAATGGCTGTGTGTTCATGAGTTACATTGTCTGTGGGGGGGGTCTTATTTTTTATGGGTGTGTGTATATGTGTCTGTCTGTGTGTGTGCGTGGGTCTGGGTACATGTAGTTGTGCTGCCTTTGCCAACATAATGCATATACTACCAGGGAAAATACTACTTTTTTAAAATCTGACAGTACTAGTGTTAGCTAGAATGCGGCTCTCAGATATGCTGATGGACTGATAATGAGTTCTTCTACACTGCAACCATAGCTGTCTCTGAATCACATTTTCTCACCATCATGTAAATAAACCTATGTGTAGTGGGGTCTGACTAACACAAGGCAGAAAGCCTTTGCTGTTCAGGAGAAAAGAGAAACACTGTTTAAAATGCTAATTTGTTTTTGGACTTGTGTAGAAAAGTTAATCAAAATGAGCCATTGTAATAAGCCATCCATTAATGACAAGTAACTCCAATAATAAAAACTAGGGATAGACTGAGCTTAATTCACAGAATCTAAAATAATGTGCTATTATCAGACTACTGGAGGAATGCCTTCAAATACAAACATTACTTCTGACTCCCTATACTAACTTTTATATAGTCCTAAAAATAAGGGATGAGAATCGTGATAAAAATAACAGCTATAACTAAATTTGTTAGACATGGGTTTAATTAAGAATGAAAACACCACTGAACTCCTAAATGCATATTTTCTAATGGCAGTCATATGCATCACTGTAAAAGGCAAATTTTGACATTTCTATAGAGGAAATTATTTTTCTATAATATTGTTTTTCTTTCTATTTCAAGGAAAAGCATGTCCTTCATTCTAGCTATTTCAGTGATGAAAATGTGAATGTTACTAATTCGTTTATGGTTCTGCTTAAGGACCTCAGTTTCAAAATGTTACTATTTTTTGCTACTTTTCTCCATTTAATCACTGTCTAGCAGCTATTCCTCTCTGCCATCCTATTGATCAATCCACTCCCCCAGTGAGAGCTCTACAGCCCATTTATTACAGGGGTGAGACTTGGGAGAATTGAGAGTATGATAATATAAATGGATGGATGGGAATTTCGTATTTAGCTCTAACCTTCCCCACATGTTCTCAGAAATTGCTCAGGTGGATATGCAATGTGAGGAGTGTGGGACTATGACTCATTTCCTCAAGGCACATGAGACAGAAAATGACCCACCTCCTAAGCATACTCTTGTCTCTACCAGGGAACAAGTGCACATAGTATGCTTCTGAGCACTAGTTCTACTCTTCCCAACCTAAGAGAGGTTACTGAATTGTGCCTTGTCATGCTTCTCCCATATCCGCCCCTGCAAGCTTCAGCAGCTACCTGAGTCACTACTCAACAGAGAATAGTTAGGGCTTTATTCCTCTACACAACAGAGAAAACGTTATAGTAAATTATAAAGACATGCTAAGATTGGCACAATGCATGTAGGCAATTTACACAGAAAAATAGAGTCTAGAACAAATTAACTAAAATTAGGTAGAAAAACAGAGCATAATTCATAAATGCCAGTAACTACCACACACAGTTAAGCATGATAAAACCTGAAATTTGTATCTCTTACATTGATATAAGTAAACCACCATTATAAACATAATTGTACTGAGGCTCTCCTCCAAAACATGGAAGCCAATCTGGTGGTCCCCTGCCATTAATAAACTCTGCAACAGAAGGAAGAAACTGTTGCAGAAAAAGGTAAAGTCCCAAGACTGGAAAAACTCCCTTATTAGCCTCAACAAAATGTTGAGATCCTTTGTCAAAATCTCTAAAGCCAGCTATGAAGGCAGAATTGTGGCAGGCACTAAAAACAACCACAAAGCCTTATTGTTCAAGACCAAACGTGTTCACCCTATCACTGAAAGGAAATTTATCCCTAGATTATCAGCTACATATAATAGCAATTTCTTAGTGTATTTGGCAACCTGCACACAATGTCCTTGCTTTTATGTAGGAAAAACAACATGTCAGCTTAAAGACAGGATTTTACAACATCTTAGCAATTTAAGGAATAATGTACATACAAATGCTTTGGCTGCACATGCAAAAATTACAGGACACAGTCTTTTTTATTTTAGAGTCCTCCATAAAGTTAGAACAGACAGGAGAAGGGGTGATGTGAATAATTATTTAGAGAATTTAGAAGTAAAATGAATAATAGTACTACAAGCCCATAGAGATCTGGGCCTGAATAAAAGTGTTGCAATAAAGCCAGGACTAATTAAGAGACATAGATTCTGATTTGTTGATTTTAGTAACATGATTTTAATTTGTATATATTGTCTGTTTCTTAAGCTGTTAGTTTTATTTGAATCTGAAGAAGAGGTAACCCTGTGAAAGCGCCCATCCTTCTACAATAAAGCTATTAAAAATCAAGTTTTGGAAGGTAATGCTTTATTTGTCTCTGCTCAGCTTGGTTGGTGTGCTCACATTTTGACTTGTTATTTGGAATCTATTGTGCGTTGTCAGCAACCTGTGGCAGAGTGTGTGCTTTTTGCTTTTTATCTTCTATAGTTATATCAAGAATCTACATGGCAATACCCAGGTTTGCTCTGAGTTACTGCACAATGGTACCTGCCATACTGAGCCAACATATATTGCCAACATACTGGCCGACAGATTCGGTGCCAACTCTACCCCTTCCCCCCAAAGGACCAATCACAATACCAGAGGAATACAAGGCACCCAGCATTACTGCAGCACAGGTTAAAGCTGCATTGTCCAAAGCCAAAAATACAACTTACATGGGACCCGACAATATCCCTGGATGTGTTCTACATGAACTACAAAGTGAACTGGCACCACATCGGTGTGTCCTATTCAATCACAGCCTCACTTCAGGCTTTATCCCTATCGAATGGCACACTGCTACAGTCATCCCTCTCCATAAAGGGGGAGTGACTACAGACCCTGGGAATTATCACCCCATTAGCCTGATGAGTCTGATATGTAAGGCTATGAAGTGCATCATCATGGACCTAATTCACAAGGATATAGGGAATCTCCAAACTCTAGATCCCATACAATTTGGTTTTGTGAAAGGTAGATCATTCCTGCTCAACCTGGTTGACTTCTTTGAGTCAGTCACCAGAGCTGTGGATGAGGGCAAGGCAGTTCATACAGTTTACCTTGATATGGCCAAGGTCTTTGATACCATTCCCTACTCAGGAATTATTGATAAACTTACCAAACTAGGCATCAACCCCTATATCACTAGGTGGGTTGCAAACTGGCTCAAAGACAGAACCCACAGTGTGAAAGTAGCAGACTCCAAGTCAGACTGCTTACCAGTCACGAGTGGAGTCCCACAAGGATTGGTCCTGGGTCCTTTCCTGTTTGGCATCTACTTCTCAGAAGTCCAGTCCAACAAGGAGAGACTCTGGCTGACCAGGTTCTCAGACGACTGCAAGCTGGGAGCCATTATTAACTCCCCAACTGATGCAGACATCCTACAGAAAGGCCTCACTGAGACCAATGACTGGTGTTGGAGCCATGGCCTTAAGCTTAATGCCAAAAAATGCATCGTCATCCCCTTTGGGAAAAACTCAGTTCCCACTAATTACCACATCGATGGGAGCCCACTGAACTCTGAAGGCGTTATAAGAGATCTGGGGACACAGGTTGACAGCAAACTCTCCTTCGACCACCACATTGCCACTGTGGTCAGAAAGTCCTTCTATGTGGCACATCTCATTACCAAGGGTTTTGCATCCAGGAAGAAAGAGATCATCATCTCTCTCTACTCTTCCTTCATTAGGCCATTCATCCAGTATAATGACCCATTTGGCATGTACCTCACTAGTGACATGTAACAGCTGGAAAGGCCACAAAAGTACCTCACAAAGAGCTAGCCCTTAAACACATGTCCTGCATGAACAGACTCAAAAAACTCCAGCTGTTCTCTGTCTCATATCATCTACTAAGAGGTGATCTCTGTTCGACTTACAAAGCCATGTCTGACCCAGGTCTGTTAGAAATGCTACATCTAAAGAAATCCAAATCCCTTCACACCACACACTCCAGAGACCTCAACTTCATTACCACAATCAACAGAACATGCTGGAGGGACATGTTCATAACCCACAGACTGCCCATGATCTGGAATAGGCTTCCCATACATGTCAAGCAGAGCACCTCACTGGCCCTCTTCAAGAGAAATCTTGATGAGTGGATGGGAAGAAGAAAGGTCACCCCGGGGATCATTGCAATGACTCTACTTGATAGAGACACTGGGAACTAATGTCAATGCCAGGGCACTTCTAGGGGCTTGGCTTATAAAGGCTCCATGGCCATTAGCCTAGTACACACCTATGAACCTATGACAGTACTGTAACATTTTTCATATAAGCAGAAAGACTAATCAATCATGGGAAGGATGCCAACCAGTCATATACTACATACAAGTATAAATGTAACAGGCTGTAGAAGCTCGAAGTCCTAGACAATAAGGATTCCCAAGTATGGCACACTCTTTTATTGCAACAACAACCAAAGGAATAAATGCTTTCAGCCAGCTTAACTGGCCTTCATCAAATTCATCTAGAAGACTGTCAGTAATATATATATATATATATATATATATATATATATATATACATATATATATATGAATATGATGCAGTCACAGGAAGTAGGCTGATCATTAAGACAATTAAGTACAATCAAGACAATTGAAAACTGTTTTAAACATATTTAAAGGTTAAAATGCTAAAAAATGTTGTAAAAACCTTTTGTATTCTAAAAATGTATAAAAAATGTACGTGTTATACATTCTTAAATATAATCCACACTAAAATTTCTGAATGCACCATACAATCAGTTCACCTTCATTATAATTCAATAATATTCAATTAAGTAAAATAAATAAATGAATGAATAAATAAGGTTATACATAGAATACACTGCAAACCCTAAAATTAATTAATATTCTTGCTTTTAAAATAGGTTTCAGTGATATATAATCATTTATTCCAGGGGGATTGGATGCATTTAATTTAATTTGCCATATAACTTCCTTTTCTTCCAAAATAAGTTTTTCATCCCGACCCCTAGGGTTAAAGTGTACTTTTTCTAGTATGGTAAAACAAAAAGTGCGGTTAGAATTGCTGGATTGTATATGTCTAAACAAGGCATTCTTAGTGTTTTCTTTTTTAATATTGTTATATGTTCATAAATTCAGTTTTTTAAATGCCTATCCGTCTTCCCAACATAATATGCTTGGCCAGATAAACCACACTCTTAGTGTTACAATTCCCTGTATGGAAATCAATTTTATTTTTACATAAATTATTCAAAGTAATATTGTTTCCCTCATACATATAAATACACTGATTGCAAGCTCCACATTTTGTCGTTCCTTTAGATACTTTCTTGATCCTATCACTTTTGTAATTTTCTAATTGGTATTTTATGTTCCTACCTGTCTTATAGACAAACTCAGGTTGGTAACCTAAACTATCATATACTTCAGTGTTACCTCTAAGAACATTCCAGTTTCTTTCTATAATGTTTTTTACAATAGCTGAAGAATTACCAATTCACTAATTTTCATACCTTTAGGATGTGTCAGAAAAGCCACTGAATACCCCCATAGATAAAGGAATACATGCAAACTTCACAAATAAGTCACCTCAGTAAGGAAGTGAACCAGCATCCCATGTACTGGGGGATGGCAATGTTAACCACTGTACTGCTGTGATGCCTTTATTTTTGTTTTCTTGAAATTGTGCTTCAGATCTGTGCATGCTGAGCTATTTGCATAAATATCTCTTTTATTCTTTTTATTTGGAAGCATGTTAAAATGACAATGAAGAAGACGCCCCAGCAAGGAAGTGAACCAGCATCCTAAGTACTTGGCGATACCAGTGTTAACCACTGCACTGCAGTGATGCCTTTATTTTTGTATTCTCTAAATTGTAGCCAATTGTTTCAGTTTTCTTCATAGTATAAATATTTCTCACATTCTTTTTATTCAGAAGCATGTTAAAATGACAGTGAAGGAATGGAAGGGACCAATCATTCTTTTGTGCAATTGAATAGATTTTAAATCTTATTATTCAGTAATATTTTACTCATTACAGTAAGTGATCCTCAAGATAAGTATTTTATATCAAACTGTAATAAGTGTTATGCTGAAATAATGATATTAATGCAATATTTTGAGCTGCCCGATATGCACAACACAGTATTCAGTTTTTTAACATATTCACAAACCTCTTTGAATGATGCATAAGAACTGAAAGTAGAGGGTCTATGCTTTGGGAAAAACACGATTATACACATTTGCATTTACAATTTGTGATCAAACACTGAAACACGGACAAAAAAACTGCAGTGAATGATTTGCACTCAATTTATCGAAAGTGTTTAATAGGTAAAGAGTTACACTTGTCAGTGGTCAAACAAAGAGAGATAGAGCTTGGCAATACACTGTAATCTGTACCACCTCTCTTGATTTGAGCAAGTTAATTATGTGTGGTCCCTATTCATTTAATTACTGAATAAAAATATAGCATCTGAAGCAAAGTGATTTTTGGCATTTAGGTTAATTGAATTGCATCATTATTTTAGTCAATCATTTTGACAGATTTGCTTGAAAATTATTTAAAGACTTAATTAACACCTTTTGCTAGAGGAAGGAACTTCAGTTCTGTGGCATGAGAAAGCAGGAAGTAATCAAACTGACCCAGTATGATTTTGCTTTGTTATTAATCATTGTTGCTACATAGCAGTAAAGGAAATTTAAGTTCGCCATCAAGAGCAAATGTCTAAAGTACTGATTTATCTTTTTATATGCAACTACAGCAAACACGCATATGTCTATATCTATATCTATATCTATATCTATATCTATATCTATATCTATAGCTACATTTATGTATTAATTTATTACATGAACATTGTCATTGCTACTAATTAAATGCATTTTAATCTTCAATGACATATTGTATTTTTATGTTTTAATTACACTATTTTTATTTATTTTATGGATAGTCAGGATTTCATTGCAAGAATTTAGTCCCTGAGAAATTTTTTGTTCAGATAATTGGAAGTATCACTTTGACACTTCTTGACAGGTTGCTGCAGAAAAGCTGCAAGCAACTTTCAATCTTAACCGCAGTATCACACATAAGAAAGAAGTTATATTGTGACAAAATGGTTACACATACCCTAATCATAATATCTCATATGATGCTTATTCAAATTTTAAAAGTCATAATGCAAGTTTTTTTCATCTTCTAATTCTGACTTTCTTTACTGTATGATATAGTCAATCAAGATAAGTTCTGTAATAAATCTTTGAATACCAAACTATGAGGCTATCAGGCTTTGAATAAGGCAAAAAAAGTGGTAACTTGAACTTAAATATAGGTTCATAGGTAAGTACTAGATTTACTTGCTGGTCATTTTAAACCTTTTAAAGGTGAGAATCAAACCCGGTACCTTGTGATGATCAGGTAAACATGTGAACCACTATACCTACCCCCACTGATGAAATGATGACATATTTGCCACCTATGATTCCAGTCACTTTATTTCTGGTCTAAAACAGAAATACAGTTCAGCAGTTTATCAGGGTAAAAACAAACAATCATTCAACAGAATACACTTGTTTCTTGGTAGATGTTTCACAACCTCTATTTTTCTACTGCAACCAGTGCAACATAATTAGCAGTAAAGCGGAAGGTCTTCTTGGAATATAACCACATGAATATGATGATCATAAATATGTAAACACACTTTCTTTGAAATTAGTAATATGAAGACTCAAAAGAGATAGCAATGACACACACACACACACACACACACACACACACACACACACACACACACACACACATGCAAACACAGAGTTACATGACACAAAAGTGCACCCTACTGAACATAGTGTATGAATTATCATACTCATTTTTCTTAATATATTAATGTATAATAAAATTCATTTTACTGTCTTGACTTTAATGTTCCTACACATTAAAAGCAGAACTTTCTACATGATGGATGTCTGGTGGACTGCACAATTTCCATTGCTAAATGGTAGGAAATAGCTGGAACTGAAGAACTTCAAGTCAACTATTTGGAACAGAAGTATATTTTCCCAAGAAATATCAGCAAGTAGTATTAGTAGTACTAGTAATAATAATAAAGTGTGATGATGGTATATTAAGTATGCTTGACACAAGAACCTGATTCTGGACATCTGTTATATTATAGCAATTGATAGATAGCTGGTGAGACATAACTCTCTGTACACACACACACACACACACACACACACACACACACACACACACACACATATGTGTGTGTGTGTGTGTGTGTGTGTGTGTGTGTGTGTGTGTGTGTGTGTGTGTGTGTGTGTGTGTGTGTGTGTGTGTGCGTGTGTGTGTGTGCATGCATGTGTGTTATTATTATAGAACAGGTGCTATTTGTGTACCATATAATGAGAGATATCTGTCGAAGTGGAGTTAGAACAGAGAGGGGAGTTAATACTAATGTAAAGCAACAAAAGAGCTTATTGAAAATAAATCTAATGTAGTGAAGATAAAGTGTAATAAATGCATGGGATATCATGTCCCTAAAGCAGTGCGTTACAGTGTCATTTAGCAGTCATGGTAATGTGTGTGTGGTGATCAATGAAAATAAAACTGAAGTAGAAAATGGGCAGATCATATATACAATACCCTATTATGAAGAGAGCCTGGTCTTCACAGCAGCATATTAAGCTGACAAATAGCATGGACTGAGGAGAAAAAAAATGGCCACCATTTTGTTTACAATTGCTAAATGCAAGAGTTTAGTGAGTGCATAAACAAATCAAATAAATAAAATAAGTAGATTAAAAAATCTAAAGAGGATGACTCTGCTAATGACAGTAACTGCAACATAGTTGCAAGCATTTACTGTTTTATTTTCCTTTCATCTGTCTTGGTTTAAAAGCTGCATTTATCGAGCAAGGGAAAATAAAGCAAAAGTAGTGCAGGTGCTTTCCACTGTATGTGTTTTTTCATTTATTTGATAACAATGTGACATATAAGGTTACAGACAGAAATCTGTGTATAATTTCTAGATGTGTGTGTATGTGTGTGTGTGTGTGTGTGTGTGTGTGTGTGTGTGTGCATGTTTCTACATAAGTAGATATCTATATGTGTGTGTGTGGGGGGGTATGCATCTGACTTTCTGCATATTTGTCTCTTTGCCCCTGCTTCTATTAGTGTATGTGTATATATACAAAACTCACTGTGTGTGTGTGTGTGTGTGTGTGTGTGTGTGTGTGTGTGTGTGTGTGTGTGTGTGTGTGTGTGTATGTGTGTCTGTGTGTGTGTGTGTGCAGACATTAAATACATACTGTGGGATGCATGAACAATTGTGTAGGCTTCGCGCAAAGCCTGCACGATGTTTATGTGTTAGTGCATGCATAGCAACGCTAATCACATAAACGTGCTGCTCATCATGCTAACATGGATGCAGCCACATTTTTGTGGCCAGCAACAGTATTGGCAGCCATGAAAATGTGTTGAGCAACATGAGCACACACAGTAAGCAAACAAGCTTGCCTATGGGCAAACCTGTTAAATGCGCTTGTGAGGACAGCACGAAAAGCTACATAAAGCAAATAATGCAAGCTGTACCAGGCAGGGAAAGTGTACTACATGTAATGTGCACATAATTCAAACATATTAATACAGAAATAAGCAAGAAGGTAGGGAAAACAATAAGGGCAACAGCAATAGAGGAGTTACCAGGGAGGCAAAGTGTACTGAGGACAATGTGCACAGAAATCAAAGCGATATATATAGAAATATGTAAGAGAAGAGATTAAATGTTAAATTATAGTAAGGTAATTGATGTAAAGGTGCTTAAGTCACAAAGACAATTCTGTAATAATAACATTTGGCAATACATATGTCATAATAATTAATAGTGGTCACACTTCCTGAGCAAATATAGATAAATAAAAGCAGACATGATATTATTGTATGTGACAGTTACACAAATTAACATTGTAACAGAGGGGATTACATGACATATTAACATACTGAGTTGAGACAGTCTGTAAGGGCAGTGCATACATTATGAGATATTTGCATAGTGTGTATTTCACCAATATAGCATGACAGAAATTAGGAATGGCTTAGAATCCACAATCTCTTTTTGTTAAAGTAGAACCCATCCCATTACAGTTACCACTGACCTGTGTATTAGCTGTGTATGCCACAGAAATAGACCCAAAACATATATGAGGAAGATCACCTTTGAAGGGAATTATGCACTTCAATATTCTAATGGTTTTGGAATTCCATATGTAGGCATGTGTGGTGTTACAAATGTGGGAGAAAAGTGTGACATATGTAATACCCTTGTGTAAGGCACTCCTGCCTGACAGTTATTGTGCTGACAGATAAGAACAGATGCAAACACCACACTATGATAGAATGCATTCCCCAGAGCTGTGTATTGTCTGCATGTGCCACAGGAGGTAGCTCTGAGTATAATCACAACAAAGAAATTAAATTAATCTGTGCATTAAGAAAGGATTCCTGGTAATAAATGTCATCTCAGCATATCAGGCTGACAGCAATTAAATGAGTATGTTCATGTGCACACAATTCTGTTTGTACACATACCACCCAAGAATTAGAGCACACTCGTACACCACAGTTCTCAATGCATGTGCCACAGTAGCAGCCTCATCATGACATTGGCAGAACAAATATCTACTGCCATGAAATCAAAAACTACTTTCATATGTGTTTGTGCAGCATATCAAGGGATAAGACTGATGTCATGTAATGATTGGTACGTTCAGACAAAATAAATCCCTATGCTAGAATTAAACATCAAGCTGTATGACTCCTCCAACTAACAATATAGCTATAAATCGCATGCACCACAGTGGAAGTGTGATCACAGCTGTTGAGCTCCGCCTATGTGAAGTCATTCAATCAGCTGTACTTTATTTGAATTCTTATCACCAATGGTTCGTTTTCTTCTCTGTGCTGCATGTCAGATTTTGTAAGGAGAAATGTATGACAACAGAACATTTTTAAGTTGTATAAAATATCCCCCTCCAAAAAAAAATAAAGAAAAAAAATTGAGAGAGAAGGAGTGGGGTGAGACAAAAATGAGAGAAAATTAGATCCATGGCATATCACCTGACTATAAAATTTCAGAAAGTAAATAGTTATGATTATCCATTCTATACAGCTTTGCCACATCCAGGTATGATGGGAAGGTCCTACTCTGTTATACCATTAAAGAATTGCACTGCTATGATATCATAAATATAACTATTTATTTCAGTATTGTCATACTGCATGCAATTATACTTACTACGCTTACAGTAAGACTTGATACATACATATCTGTGCCTCTCTTAGGCAAGTTACCCTCCTGGTTTGATGCAATATCTTCAGCAGCTTTACAACACAGAAGAAGAGACATAAAAGCATATTGAATAGGCTGAGTCCTGCATTCTCTATCATTTAATACTGATGGGTCAGTATATTTATACAACTGAGAGATTTCAGCAGTTCTAAACTTATCCTTCTATTGGCTAAGGAGGTCCTTCTTGCACCATTTCAGGTCATTGTAGTGGTGATGACAATTCTCTCCAATGTGTGGGATGCCAGTTGCAGTGGAGACAGCCTTTTCTAATCTGTTCAAAGCCTCAGTCTTATACTGAGACCCAGCCTAGTCCCCTTGCAGCGGCCTATGACTGTAGTGCTTTGCGAGGAGGGCCACAAAAGTTCTGGATTACTCAACACTCCACCTCTGTGCTCTAAATTCAGCTCCATCATCATACCAGCCATGCTTGCAGAAGTCAAGCAGCAAGTTGAAGCATAAAGAGGCATTTGCCAACAAAGAGGAAGGTATTTTATCAAACAGCAATGAAGGTGTAAAACATGGCAGTCAAATTTGCCATGTGTGATGCTCAACCTATTCATACTTTTTCAGATGGTTAACACTGACAAGCATAATTGCTTGTTATCCTTGGTGTTTTGGGGGTTAAATTGGATGACTTGGCACATAATGTTCTGAAATTACACACTGTAAAAAGTTAGTTGACCAGTGTGGGAATCAAACCTAAGGAAAAAAAACAATGTATAAATTTCAAATAATGGAAAAATTAGAAAACCACTACCCTTGGTAAAGAAAAAGCACTCACTTTAATGTTTAGACACTATTAAAACATAAAATAAATTAACATACAAAATTCACGGACTAAGTGCTGTCATCTGATAAAATATTAAGGCATCATCAAAGTCAGTGAAATCATTTTTAAGCTCTATTTAAATAACACCTCTGTTGTGTGTTCTAAAAAGGAGAGCAAAAGATGTTTGAATTTATTTATGTCAAGTTTATACTTGATGGATATGTTTTATCTGGTTCAAAGTGTTTACGATCTACCTTTTGCAAAGATTTGTTTCATTTACCATTTTTATAACAGGTTAAAATGGCATTCCATATATCTCATTTTTAACTGTTTTAACATTTTTACTATTTATTTATTAGAGATTTTATTCTTAATATTACATAATTTGACATGGCAGGAAATGATGTAATGACTGACTTTAAGATCTGGTGTTATTTAAATAGAGCTTAAAGATGTTTTCACTGACTCTAATGATGCCTTAATATTTTATCAGACGAAAGCGCTTAGTCCGTGAATTTTGTATGTTAATTTAGTTTATGTTTTAATAGTGTGGAAACATTAAAGTGAGTGCTTTTTCTTTACCACTGGCAGTGGTTTTCTTATTTTTCTGTTATTTGTGTTTTAAGTCATCTGTGTGGTGGTTTGGAGAATGTATAAATTTCAATCAAGGTGATTATTTATGAGTGCTACAGGAGAACTCCCTTTTCACCATCTTCATTACAGATACACTGCATTCAGTATGAATGGAAATATACTTCAGATAGGCCTGTTTGTGTGCGACTTTAGGAAGTCCTGTGAAATACATTTTCCAGAAACAGGTGTTATTCCTGTTTGCAAATGTATGTTGGATGGATAGACTTTCATGAGCTGATTAATACAGGTTGGGCTTTGAAACATAATTCACTACATACTGTCCTAATCACAGAGTCAGGCTATATGAGGAGAGAAGATGATTTTAACTTAAGTATTCTGCCCATTATAGATATGTAAGTGCATTTTTAATTCATTATCGTAATTACCCTGCTTAAACAATTGCACACACATTGATAACTAAATCATTAATGACATACACTACTTGGAAAACATTATTTATCAAAGTATTAATGAGACATTTCTTGAAGTAAACAATTACAATAACCATTTTTATGTAGTGTTACCTTCCTAATCAAAGCATTGCTAGAAATTGCATTCTGACACCCTTTGTAAACATAAATGTTATCTGGATTTGAACCCTGGATCACCTGTGTTTTATCTCTAACGTCAGTGCACTTATACTTTGTACGACAAAGACAGTTGCATAGCAACTGGATATCCTCAAATCAGTACTGCCCAGAGTGCTGATGTCTATTCATTGCTGCTAAGCTTATTTACACAGCAGAAGGCTACCCGGATAAAATGCTTTTTTTTTTGTTAAGCACATAACCTTGATAGCTTGCTACTCAGCAGCAAGCAAGTGTACAAAGCAAGAAACAGAAATAAAAGCATATGACGTTCTGATGAAAGTAAATCATAAACCTAGAGTAATAATTCCACATTCACTTCACATTGTATGGATATGATCCCCAGAGCAATTTTGTTAAGGGGCCAATGTCACTGCATTTACAGCTTCTGCCACAGAAACAGGTATATAGCATGTGCACATCACTTACTCATTATTAATACTGTGCAGCAGTGACAAAACTCTTTGCGCTAATGAAGATTACATAAATGACATTGTTCAATCTTTCCTTTAACTAACAGCCCTGTTTTTACTCTGCTAAGCAGTGTTGAAATTACCCAGTCAGAAATAAACATATATAATGATTTATATTCCACACAGCACAAGATGCATTTTCATATATGCTGCAAACATTCCAAGCAGCATGTGGCTTGAACCTGGATTCAAACCTTGCATCCTCTTTCCTATTTTTTTTTTAAAAACTTCATTTAACCCATGTGATACAACAATAGCTAAATGGGGAATATAATTTCTTCACTTACTGGTGTTCAGATCAGAGCCAGATCCAGTACTAGGTGACATAGGCAGTTGTCTAATCACCACTAGCCGGGGAGGGGACACACTGGCCGGGGGGGGGGGCTGCCAAAAAATGTAAAACTTACATTTCTTCTTTAAGAATGCACTCTGCTTGCATTGCATTTATTCTTTAAGGACACATGCAGCGTGTGTCCTTAGTAGGGTTTGTACGTCCATCTTTAGTATGACACATGCACATTTAAACTGGAATGGAGTGCATAATTTTAAGAGCAGGGACACGGTAGTCCTTGTTCCATTCTGGACAAACACCTCATTCCTGAAATAGAATAGTAGGTTAGTGGAGAATGTTGTGTGTGTGTGTGTGTGTTTTTGTGTGAAATGCCCCAGTTAGGAATGGCAGGTTGGTTAATTCATTTAGGCTCAACCCTATAGCTTCAATACAGGCCCATGAGCCTGAAAATCCTCTAGACCGACTGCCAAACTGTCATCAGCAAGAACTGTTGAGTTTTAGTGCATTTTCAAAGAATGTTGATTTTCTGTTAGTTTACAAACAATGCTGAGCTTCTGTGTGTTTTCAAGGACTGTTGAGCTTCCATGCATTTTCACGGACTGTTGAGCTTCTGTGGATTTTCAAACACTGTTGAGCTTCCATGTATTTGGAATGTTGATTTCCTGTACATTTTTGAGGAATTATTCCAAACTATGCACCACCAAAATTTGTCAGCCTTCTTCCAAAATGTAACAATACAGATGAAGAAAACAACCACCAAACTGTAGTAGAACAGTTCAATAACTGGTAAGTGCTTTCGCACAACACTTCATCAGACTATCTGATGAAGTGTTGTACGAAAGCACTTACCAGTTATTAAAGTGTTCTACTACAGCTTTGGTGGATGTTTTCTTCATCTGTATTGTTACATTTTTGAGGAATGTTGAGTTTCAAGGGAAGAGAAGTTTACTGTTGCTCACACTAAGTCTGTTTTCGGTGTGTAACTCCTTTGTTTAACAAATGGCCATCATCAGTGTTTGGAGTATGAATTTCAGAAGCATTGCCAGTAGCACAACAGATAGTATACTTGCCTTTAGTACAGAAGGCTTGTGTTCTACTCCCACACCATGTATATAGAGTGCTGATATTGCAGTGCCTCCTTTAAGGGGGTGGCAGCATACCTCTCAACTGTACTGAATTCCTTAGCATTTACTGTTTTTGAGGCCAAAATAATGCGGTTCCACTAATTCCCAAGTGGCCTCCTTAATTTCTGATTTTTTTCCAACAGCATCACGTACAGGGGCGTCATCTTTGTGAGACAGACTGTTTGGACTCCCAGGGTCCCACAGTAACTACAATAGCTGCTAACCAATTGTATTTTATTTAGTTAGCTATTTATTTTCCCAACAGGACAGAGAATGGACTATGCACATGCGATTTCATTGATTTAATTCTGTCAGTTCATGCATGTGATCAATAACTATGACGTTTATTACTCTGTCAGGTCAGGCTTCCTTCTACCAGCTATCACAGCACCTATACATGGTAATATACTTGCCACTGTCATATATACTTTATAAGCTGTGATGTAAGTTGATGTTTTTGGTTTCAGAAATGCTATTTCCTACAGAACGGACAGAGTAGTCCATCCATTAAAAGTGGGATGTTTGTGCGCAAATGTAGTACAGTTGATCTGTAGCTCTCCATCTCTGCACCCCCTCCCCTTTTTTATTGAATACCTAGTGTCTCTCAGCACTAGAATCAACCTGTTTAAATGCCACTCCAGAATTCTAACCCAAGCCACAAATCTTACCAGGATTATTTAAGGAATTCTCACTTCTGACAGGTATGATGTAGTCTGCTTGTACTGACCATTGATGATTTGATGTCACGAGTCACTGGAATTTACATTCTGCCTCAGCAGCATTGCATTTTAGATTTAGGTTGAGGCCAGTATTGGAAACCACATATGCAGTGGCATAGCCGCATAGCTTTGGGGTGGGGGGGTCTGCCAAGGTTGGGACTGTCTACTTTATTAGTTTTAATTAAAAAAAAATAAACAAAAAAAAACAAGTGTGTTATATTATACAAGGAACATAATTTACTACAATCAGGAAGGTGACTCAAAGAATGGTCCTAAATATGTGTGCAAGGAGCCTATGATTTGAAAACAGCTCAAGGGTAAACTTCATCTTCCACTGGCCAGATACATTTTCTTTGAATGTGAGTTTCAATACTGTTTCAATGACTGTGAGTTTCAAGGGCAGAGAAGTTTTAATGCTAAGTCTGTTTTCATTGCAAGACTGCATTGCTTTGTTTAGCAGATGTCAATCAATGTTTGTGCTATAAAATTTAAAATAAAAGTATTAAATGAAATACAAATAATCACTGTAGGAGTAAAGCATAAAGCAATGCACATTACAGTGTTTATGGTAAATGGGGAGAGATAGCCAAATAATGGGACACTGGAATGCCTGCAGGGGGGAGGGTTGTGTACGGGGGGGCCCATTTGACCATGATCTTGTGAGGAGGAGGGACTGCAAACTCAAAGACAGCCCTGGGCAGCACAAACTGTAGCTATGCCACTGCACATAGGTGCCGTTGTCTGGCATAGAGGACAAACTAGCTGAGTAAGGGTGTAACAGTGCACCTTATCTTAGCACTCTGTGACTCTGATGAAGGCGCAGATAGGTTTTTAAGATTAGCCTATGACTTTATTTAGCCATTTCCATATTCGGTAAAAGACTGAACTTTCTCCTAATGGAATGAAATGTAGAAAGAGGCATGCTGCATTTATTATCCACTGCTGGCCATGATTTAAGTTGTAAATTATCCTGTTAAGTCACGTATTGAGGAAGTTTGTATGCTTGGGGGTGTATACCTCTCAACCTCTTAGAGCAACAAATCTGGAAAAAGCCACAAAAATAGGGACTGGAGGGACAATGCTTAAATATTTCTCTTACAAACTTAGAAAGTTGATAGAATAACAGGTTTTGTATTAACATGAATTTTTGAAGGGTACTATGAAGCCTGAAACTCAAATGTCTATCATTATTTTCTAACATCATTCTTTAATGATTTGACACTAATTTGACAGAAAACCACAATTCTATGGAAAATGGACCACCAATATGAGGCAAAAATCTGAACATTCTGTGAAAATCTGTAGAGTTGAGAGCTATGATATATCCAACCAATACCCCAGCCACATGTTACAAAGATACTTCAAATCCATGGAAACCCAGTATTTCTGTTGCATGCTTCAGTTGTTGGCTATGTACGTATGTGACAGTCTGATACATGTCAGGTGGGCTGCCTAAGCCCCACTCCCCACCCCATCTCACTCTCATCAGCTAGTGATCCTCTGCAGCAGCTCAGCCATACAGCCCCATCTCATAGCTTTGCATGCAGCCGGTGGTGGTGCCTGGCAACTAAGTACAAGGTAAAGAATTCCAGTGTTTAATGTACTAGTGTGAGTATCACTTAACAGTTATGAAAAAGCATTTTTTGTATATTTTTATTTATTTCAAGTTTCTGTTTAAGCACTGATGTTATGCTCCTTTTTAAGCTAATGTCCTTGTTAATGTGATGCAGGCATACTTACCATTCGTAGTACTGCATTTAAGGCAAGTGACCTAAGGATGAGTGCGGAGTATCCTTTTGGTTGTAATGGGCATTTTTAGTCTAAGTCAAACTTTCAACAACTACACTATTGTAGAATATGTACTTTCTTTATTTAATTATTGTTATTCAAGCTAAGTTTTACATGTGTGCAAGTGTGTGTGTATGTGAATGCTTGAGCCACATGCATATGTGTGTCTGTGTGCAAGTGTGCTGTATATATATCTGTTTGCTTTGTGATGTAATCAGTACTGTAGCTGCTAGAGGGACCGGACTGCTTTAAATGAAAGTGAAGTACACACCAAGGTGTTTAAAATGTCTATTTATGTTCATATACTACCTACTAAAATCCTTGCATTTGGTGTTAAATGCTATTAATATTTTTGCATTTAGCTGCTTGTCATGTTACTTGTGTACATAAAATATTGTACATTATTGCACATTATTAGAGCAAGTTAACTTCAAAAAGGGGTCATGAATAATCTTGTTTGAGCCAAATGCAGTTTGTTTGCAAATGATCTGTTGCTGTATTTGCTGAGTTTTTTGTATTATTTAATATTAGTCTAGAAGCAAGCAGTTATATTTTATTTTTAGAAAAGAAAATTTTAGTTTTACACAAGTTCAAAGTTTGACGTAAGTTCATATTTTAATATAAATAAAACACTATTGTTCTGGTTATATTTCATATTTAATATATTGTCTGTTCTTCAATTTGCATTTAAAAGATGGTAACCCACAATTCCATGAGAGGGAGTGGGGTTACATAATTACACATATGCATTTTATATTAATCAGCGTACAGATTTTTGGTATGTTGTACCTACTTTTCATTGGCCTTTATCCAGAGTTTTGATGATTCCAGATTGAGAGATATAGATCACAGTGCAGTGCTTTCTTTAAGGGGGGGGGGGGGTGGCAGTGCTGCACTCCTGAGTGTGTCCTCCTTTGGATGAGATACTTGGTAACTATGAACCTGTTGCCCGTTTGACAGCCATTCCTTATTGCAATATTACCAGCTTACCATTTTTAATGTATCATGGGTAGCCACTGAATTTGTACATGTAATACTGAAATGTAAAGTTGTTTACCAGCAGCAACCTCTTCATTGGTTATAGATTTCTTTAATGTGGAATTGTTCAGATGATTTTTACTTCTGCAGACATTGTGTATATTGACTGATATTGGTGGATTATAATGCCAGAAGTATGAGTGGCCTTTTGTGGTTGAAATGTTCTGTAATGGGTAGTTTTGTCATTATTGGTTCATACATTTTGGCTCATATGTTTTGTTTCATTGCTTACTGGAAAAATGTTTAAACCCACAATTTTAAAACAATCAGGATGGTGCATCAAAGAACATATGCATGTATGAGGTATGCAAGTTCCAAAAAATCTGTGTAAGGGGTCTATGATTTGAAAACAGCCCCAAATGTAAACGAAATCCACCACTGGCAAAATGTATTTTCTTTGGTTGGAGGTTTCAATGCTGTTTCAAAGAAGTTTACTGTTCATGATAAGTCTGTTTACACTGTGAGGCTGTATTATTTTGTTTAAGAAAATGGATATCAGTGTTTGTGTGATAAAATTTGAAATAAAAGTTTTAAATATCTCTAGTCATTGTTGAAGTAAAAAAGAAAATAGTATGCACACTGGTTTGAACAGTGTTTATGGTAATTGAGGAGAAATAGCCAAGTAATGGGACACTGAAATGACTGGAGAGCTGCTGTGGGGGGCCTTGAACCATTACCCTGCCTAGGTCCCCACTTGACCATGATCTGGCACTAGTTCAGAGTGCTGTAGTAAAGCACACCTGTGCCACTCCGACATGCACTACTGACGGCATGCCAAATAAAATTACTTAGTTTGTACATTGGGCAGTGGAATCTTGTTCACTGCTTTGAAATGGTGGCATTCCAAAGTGCACACTGCCAAAATGTGCACAAATAAGGAACACACACAGGCACGGGCACACACACACACACACACACACACACACACACACACACACACACACACACACACACACACACACACACACACACACACACACATCATCAGTAGTGACAAAATTCAGGAAATAATAATAAAAATTTAGTATTGCAAAGTTTCCTAGATCTGTGTGTGCTGCAAGCTGGTTGTATACTGAGACAATACATATTAACCCTATCAGACAGCACACTATTTGGGTCTGAACCCTCAATTTAGTGCAGTAACAACATATACTCAGTTGTGCTTCTTATCCCCCTTTGCCACCAACATAGGGTCAGATAATGTTCATTTCTCATTTGCTTGAGCATATTGGGCCATTTACAGGGGCAATTCTGTGCATACAGCATACCCTGACCTGGCAAAGACCTTTGACACAATCCCACACTCAGGCATTACTGATAAACGTAGCATACTGAATGTAAACCCCTTTGCTGTAAGATGGTTTGCCAGCTGGCTCACAAACCAGTCACACACTATCAAAGTGGGTCACTCCACATCAACTAGCAGACCTGTCACCAGGGGCGTACCACAAGGGACTGTGGCTGACCAAGTCTGTGGATGACTACAAACTGGGTGCAATTATTGAATCTCCTAATGATGTCAGTATACTTCAGGTGGGTCTTATGCAGACCAATGACTGGTGTATTAGTCACAGTCTCAAACAGAATGCAAAGAAATGCATCATCATTCCCTTCGGTAAAAACAATGTGCCTTCACATGATCAAATTATCAACAATACCCCATGTACCAACAAAGTGGTAAGGGATCTGGGATCACAAGTAGACTGTGACCTTAACTTTGACCACCATGTGTTTACTGAATTAAGGAAGGCCTTCTATGTAGCACACTTGATTAGCAAAGGCACTGCCTGTAGAGCAAAGAAGGTTTTAAACCCTCTATACTCATCACTAATCAGGTCCATAACTGAGTATAATGTCCCTTTTGGCATGTACCATACAAAGCACCTGCAGAACTGGAGAGACCTCAGAGGTTTTTAATAAAGAAGATCAAGGGACTCCAGCACGTGCCTTACACAGACCAACTAATGTCCCTGTCACTATATTCTGTATTGTATAGACTTCTTAGGGGAGACTTATGCCTGGCTTACAGAGCAATCTCCAACAAAATCCTAATCAATCCACTGTACATCCATAAATCAAACAGGATTAGAGCTACCCATTAAAGGGACCTAAATATGGCCTGCAACTTGAAGAGAACATGATGAGAACATGATAGAGGAATTTGTCTCCCAGTGACTGCCACATATTTGGAATAGGCTGTCAATTCATGTGAAGCTGAGCACCTCTATGACACTGTTGAAAAGGAACCTGGAAGAGTGGATGGGGCAACATAAATTCTTACGGGGGATAGTGCACTCACCCCCCTGGATCATGGGCAGTCATTACTAATTACAATCCTGGGTACTGACTAGAGTATCTGTGGTATTACACTGGGAAGAAATGCTTTGCCTTGAAATGATCTATGGGTTGATAGCCTAGTAACCTCCTATGATCCTATGATCTAGATCAATGTGATATTGACAAATGCTTCACTCTAAATACAGCCCACATTATGTTAATGTCAGGTTGCCAACACTTTTCTTTAGTTTCTGAGCACCCCCCCCCCAGCTTAACTACAGAAATGCAATGTCATGGGCATTTATTTGCATCTTTGTTTCAATGTGTAATATAGCTGATCAGATTTTAAGCAGATGATGGACAGTGTGCTCTTAGTAGAAGGATATCAATGTTGTTAAGGTTGTTCTTGTAGCATTCAAGGTGCTTACACTTCTTATTTTAAGTCTAATATGCATGATACACACACTTCAGAGCGAAGAGTCTGGTCAGTATTGCTTGTTGTAGTCAGAGCAATCAGTACCACTTGCAAGTCATTAGCAGCTAACAATTGTCCTTGCCCCTCCTTGCAGTCCTAGGGTGTGTGCATGCAATCATCTAGCTACTTACACCATGTTTACATGCCCTATACAAAGTGATTCAGGAATGCTAATGATTTTACACCTCATCAGTTTCTTCACAGTGCTCAGAGGGCTGAATCTGCACTACATAAAGGTAATGGTGTAGCTATGGAAATGGAAGGAGGGGAGACTGATTGGATATGGACAGACCATTACTTCTAGATACTTGGAGGAGAGTGTTCTACAAATTATTGCAGTATTTCATAATGTATGTTTTTCCTCTTCATAAACAGCTTACATGCTCATATTTTTAATGTATTTTAATATGCAATAGAAAAACAAATTTTGATATACACTCAATTTTAAAAATTCACTGCTGGTATACTGCACATTTGTCAGTTCTTGCTGTGCTTTCCAAGTTATTGCAGTTATATCACAGCATTGTATCATTTGCTATTGGAATTTTACCATTTACTACACACAGTTGTATTGTGTTGATCATGAACTTCAAGTGATTGTACTTGAGTAGCTAATGGAGGTGTTAGGTTTCTCAGATGGCCCATGGTGACCTCCACAACAGTGGAGAGACCAATGGAAATTATCTGGGCAGTTGGACTTGGAATTGTTTTCTAGGTATTGATAATACTGCTATCCAGCCGTCATTTACACAACTGCTGCCATTATTACAGAAATGTTAACACAATGGATGTAATGCTAAAGTATTAATGTTTCTATTTTAGCTTGACAGTAGTTCAAATGAGCACTGTGTGTTTAATTGTTTTGTGATGAGGATGGGTGCACTGATTTGGTTTGAGGAGAATGCTTTCTTTATGTGCTACAAATGTTTTTTTTTGCTTCATGTTGGACAGGATTATAGCATCCAGACCATCTGTTTCATGCAAACCACCATTCAGTGTTGCAGAGAACAAGGTAATCATCGAAGCCTTATGCCGCCATGGATCCTTCCTGCTTTACAGATGCAGAGGTGATATGTCTTCCAGAAAAAGCATATGAGAGCAGCTCGTCGCTGACATAAACACAGTGGGCACCCATGCCAGAAGCTATGATAAAGTGTGGCATCATACCACTGATATGATTACAGCAGTATGCAGGAGGGCAGCTGCAATAGTATGAGAATAGATGGCTATAGGAAGAGGGACCTGCTATGGGACTACATTCACTGAAAATTATCATTTCCTGTCCACTATCAGAGATCCAGACTGCTCAACAGAGGGTTCACACAGACTTCTTGATGTTGGAGCTGATGTGGCAACAGGCCAAGCAGTCCTAAGAAGAAATACCAGATATGCTTTATAAGTATATGCACACACACACACTCACACACACACACACACACACACACACACACACACACACATATATATATATATATATATATATATATATATATATATATATATATAATGGCATTCTAGATATCTTTATGTGTTACTACTTCTGCATCTGAAAACATCAACACATGTGCCTTAAAAAAGAGAAGAGCCCAACAGAGATTATGTTGGGAGGATGGTCAGTCTGATTTATTGGGAGATAATCTTAAGGAGAATATAGGCAGACCATTAATCTCTTGTCCTTGTAACATATAATTTGCATTGTGTTATTAGTCTTCTTTCCAGTGACTTCCCCTTTTTCCAGGGACATCAGAATTACCATATGAAAGACCACCTACAAATGGTAAAAACAAACTTTCTTTGATTAGTAATAACCATTACTTAGATGTTAGGTTGAGGAGAGAATAAAAAGTATTATATTCCTTTAACATCTGAATTTTTTTAACATGAGTGTGCAGAACCAAGTTTGGATAATTTCCGCTCACTATTTCTCTCCTGTTTCTATTTATTGCTTATCATCACAGGTGATCCTGATAGCAGCATTGTAGAACTTGTACCACCTGATGTCAGAGTATTGGTTGCTTCTGATGATAATGGTGGAGATATAGAGGCACAGTCAGGGGGTGCAGAAGTTCAGTCTGACACTGAGCTTGTAGCTCACACATCCACTTGCTTTATTTCAGGCAAAGTCAGTATGCCTACACATACCCATTCCACTGAGGCCTCAGATATAGGACAGGTTGAGGGTGACATGGTTGATCGCGGTAGTGTGGTTACTCCAATTGCAGAGCTGGTTGAATCTAACCGTATTCACAGTGGCTTAGCTAGAGGTGCTTAGAGGAGAACTGCTATCCACTCTTGTCCTGATGCTGTTGTGTCATTATGTGCCACCAGATGTATGTATATGGCTATCATGGAGGCACAGGCATGTTCTACCAGAGCCTCAGAAGTGATTATGCTTGTCCTAAATGTGGCACATTCTGACAAGCATGACTGCCTCAACCGTGTGGGTGACTCATTGGATAGGATGGGTGTCACACTAGATCTGACAGTGTCTGTGATGGAACATGTATGGGGGACAGGCCAGCATCCATGTGTCTGCAGATTCACATCCTCTGGTATTAGCCGATGTGGCCATGCAAGATCCTGCTCCCATAATGGCACTACTTCCACTTCTCCATCAGTGATCGAGGTGTCCACATTCAGATATAGTAGGCCATAGGGTTATGGTCCTGGACGTAGTTGTGAAGAGAGCTTGTCCAACAGATGTCAATCATGTTCAAGTAGCACACCCACTTCAAACCAGAACATAGAAGTGGCACCACAACTCCTGGCACAGGCAGTTCATGTGGTCAGAAGCAATGACACTGAACTGACAACTCTATCATGAACAGCTCACACCTGTCCAAAATAGCAGGATGTAGTGCTAGCACAGAGCTTGAGTGCATTCAGTCAGACACCCACACATTTCATAAAACCTTCCCATACTGACCCCCACACATACAAGCTAAGAAAAACTTAATGTAGACTGGGATATATCTACACACACACACACACACACACACACACACACACACACACATATATATATATATATATATATATATATATATATTTACATGTGTGTGTGTGTGTGTGGGTATATATATATATATATATATATATATATATATATATATATATATATATATATATATATATATATATATATACCCCTAGAATTTAAGAAAGCTTTTTCCAAGATATGTAAGTTGTTCAATTTGATGTAACCAAAGTGCATAAAACCACATGCATTAACACTGAAAATATCATTATTGTACACCAACTGTACAGTCTAGAAAAAAATCCTTGAAATACACAAACATACATTTTTTTATCATTTTGTTTTTAAAATAACTTGCAGTTCCATTATGATAGGCTATATTGTGCATTTTGTAGTCAACTGGTTGTTTGTCTGATTAATAGAGCATCCATTTTATTGCATTTAGTGTTCTCCCTTAAGGCATTTGATAACATCTCCATTTTGCCAAACAAAGTTGGCCCAATTTCAAAAGATATGCTCTCAGTGTAATTGATAATTTATATTGAGACCGGGATGAGAGCAGGTGTTTTGCAATTTGGCCCTTGGCATAGTCCTTACACCCAAGTAAGTCACTTACACTGAGAGCAAGTCTTTTGGAATCAGGGCAGACTTACATTGAGAACAACTCTTTTGGAATCCGGTGAACTATCTCCCATGAGACATTCTATACTTTAACCCACTTTTACATTTAATCTTACATTAAATTAGAGTTTCACTTGGTTTAGTAGTCTGGGTGTAAACTTCACGAGGTCACCAATGATTAATCACTGGCAGAGGATAATACTTTGCGACTGTTTCAAAGGGGTGGACATTAGTGTCTGGAATTCTCATTTCACTTTGTCTACTCAGCTTCAAAGTGCTTGTAGCTATTTTGCCTGTATCTTTCCCAAGACTTAAGGAGAGCTGAGCTGAAACTTGTGCTGAGTACAGTTTCTCTAGTGTTTTCAAGCTTAAATGCCTCATAAAAAAGACAAGTTCTTATTTCAGCTGCACATCTAGTTATGTTGGAAATGCTGTGGTGGTATGGCGGTAGCATTGTTACCTCACAGCAAGAGGTTCTCCCGTTCGATTCTCGGCGTGGCTTGGGAGTGCCTTCTGTGTGGAGTCTGCATGTCCTCCCCATGGTTGGGTAGCGTTCGAAAGACATACGTGCGTAAATGGGCGTGCCTTTGTTGAAGGTTGGGCGTTGAGCTGGCACCTCGGTGTTTCGTAAAAATCTACTGCCAATGATTAGCAGATCGGAGTTCCGCTGTGGTGACCTCTTACCGGGAAAAAGCTGAAAGACAAACAACAACATCTAGTTATGTTGGAGTTCTCTGTCTTTGTTTATTGATTATTCTATGGTTTTGTTATAGTTTGTTTGTTTAAAGTTTCTGGCTTTCTGTCTTAATCAGTCACCCAGCTGTTAGAGTATCAGATCAAACCCCCTTCACTATTTAATGAAAGTGCTCACCCTGCGATTTTATACTTTTTTATTATTTTTTACAGTAAATTGCAGTTCAGTTATAGTAGCCTATATTGTGCATTTTTGTACCTGCTTGCCTATTTGTTTGATTAACTGATATGTTTTGTTATGCTGAATATACTGTCTTGTTACTTCATTAAATGACATACCCATTTTATTAAACAAATTATTTTCTCTGCAATTTTCCACTCTTCCCCACATTTACCTTAAATATTACATTAAAGAAAAGTGTCAGTTGATTTTTTAGTCTGGGTATAAATTTGCAGGACAATAGTGCTAATTCAGTGGCAGGATATAATTGCTGCTGTTTTTGGGGGGAGGGACATTACTAGTTGGAGTTCTAACTTTTCTTTCACTTTGTCTACTCAGCTTAAAAGCACGTGGCAGCACTTGATTCAGCACATACGCTAGGATAAAGAAGGCAGACTTCAGGAAATTAAGAGATGCTGAATGGTTGGAGTTTAGTGATCGGGCTTGTATACACATTTTAGATATCTCCCAGGATTCAAGAATATCTGTGTAGGCTCCATGTAGAGCCTACATGAAATGTATCCATGTACAAAGCAATGGTTCCTCCTTGGCAGCATGCCATACATATTAATTATGGCATGCTGCCAAGGGAGATCACAGTAACACAGATATTGAATCTGTGCAAGCAGCAGTGTGCAAGCTGTCCTGTACTTGTGGTCTGTCCAAAAAATCTTGGACAGATGGTAAGCACAGGACAATAATCTTTCTAATGTACTCTGCTATGGTTTAAATATTCTTGTAATTTTTTTCTATTTTTTTTTTTTTTTACTGTGTCTGCTTGCACAGCATGGCGTGGTGCTTAGCAAAGCTGAGCTGCTCTTATACATACAAGCAGACATCTGCCATATATCTAAATATAAAATGGATGTAATCAATTGTTTTTATTTATTTATTTTTTTCTGCTTGTTTGTGTGGCACTGCGCAGTGCTTAACAATGCCAAGCTGCACTTACAGCAGACACCTGCCATATATCTAAAAATAGAAACTGGATGTAATGAATTGTTTTTATTTTTTTTTTCTGCTTGTTTGTTTGGCACAGTGCTTAGCAATGCCAACAAGTCTTTAGTAGCACATATTAAGATACACAAGTTGTCTTCGCTGTCCAAGTAGCTAGACACGTTGAGTCATGACCTACAGTGTAGTAGGTCCCAGGTTTGAGTCCTGAGCAGTTATACCTTTTACATTTATTACTGTGAAAATGCATCAGGTGACTGAACTATCAGTTTAATTCAAAACAAAAAACTGTTACATTTAGTAAAGCTGCATGATGCTAAGCACTGCTTAAACATGGTCAATGTTCTATTCCTGTTTGCACATTGCTAAGCTGCACTTAAACATGGTTGTGCGAGTTTGCACGGAGGTAAGCAATGTGGCGCTTTTTTTAAAAGTTACAGTATAACATGTAAGGGCAAGAATGCACTCTATATTATGGCCAATAGGTGGGAATTTCACACCATTCATTGGAGTTCTCATTTGGCTGCTGATATGCCTGGTGGTGTTGGTTAGGGACAGCTCTTTCAGGTGCAGACGTGGGGTGTGCTGGAGTCCAAAGTGTTTGTTGGACTCCTGGTTAGGCACTATGAACCCTGGCTGCCACAGGGTGATTGCCAGGGCTCAGAATATAAGTCTGAGGCCTGGGATTGTTTGGCTAGGAAACTTAGCAGTGCCACTGGTATGCCCTGCACTGGTGAGCAGTGACATCACTTATGGTACTAATGGTATTTTCTCTCTCTCTCACCACAACCCTTCTCTTCTTTAATTTATTAATGTTATTTATTATTATGATTTCATATCAATATATATTTTTGTAACAACCTGTTATGTTGGCTTTATTTATACTTTTGTACTGGTTTGCTGTTAAAATAATTGTGCTAACATTACTTACTGTTGTTTTCCTCATTGTAATCCTTCATATTTCATTTGATTGCTCATTATTATGTTCTATGATGTTACTACTGATAGATTTCACTGTATTATCAGGACATTACAGACTGCCTTATGTGCCAACTTTGCAGAGTTTTGCCAGATTTCAACAGTGTCCATCATTGTTAGCCATGAGATTCCTGCGTAAAGAGCTTTTATTTACAAGAACTACAGATGTGTGTTAGAAATGAATGCCCTTCTGTCCTGCTATATAAGGTTGGGGGTTAAACAAGTCTGTAATAGTGACAACAGTGTATACAGCTTAACATATATTGCAACACATAGTACTGCAGAGCATAGTAGTGCAGGTATTAATGTACTGCTTTTTCATTCTTACCACAGGTGACCAGGGGGTTGGTCTCTGTCCCCTTCACAACCTGATATCAGTGTCTCATCAGACTCTGACGATAATGGTGGGCAAGGTGAGGCACAGGTAGGGGTGCAGGGGGTGAATCTGTCACAGAGGTTGACATCCCGATTCTGCCCTCATTATCACCATACACAGTCAGTATGCCTATGCATACCCAGTCCCCTGAGGCCACAGATATTGGACAGTCAGAGGGCGGGGACACTGAACAGGAAAGTGTGGCTACTATGGCTGCAGTGAGTGTTGATACTGGCCATAGCCAAAGAGCTGGGAAGGTTCCACACAGACAGATGGGTGCTCATAGGAGGCCTACTCTCCCTCCACCACCAGTTGCAGGGGTCTCATCACGTGTGACCTGGTGTATGTTTACGGCTATCATGGAGGCAAAGCATGTTCCGACAGGAACTTCAGATGAATGCTCAGGGTTATGGATACAGCACAGTCTGACATCCATGACTGCCTCCACCATGTTGCTGATACCCTGGATCAGTTGACTGACACAGTGGAAAGATGTGGTCTCAGAGAGATGGCACTCTATCTACCTGGGGGAGCACATTGTCTGTGTTGGTACATCTGTTTGGAGCTGAGCATCGGACCTGTGGACATAGGTCAGCAAATAAATCAGTTGAGAGCCCATGTGACCTTGCACAATCACGCCCCTGTAGTGGCAGTACATCCAGTGCTTCAGAGGGGAGTGTGCTATCCACATCAAGATGTGTCAGGCCATGGGCTCATTGTCCTGGGTGTTCCAGTGGAGGACACGGTCCCAGCAGACAGAAGTCACGCTCAGGTAGTAGCCCAGCTTCCGACCTTGGGCATGGAGATGCCAGGGCAACTCCTGGCATAGCCAGTTTCCATGTTTTGGGGTGGAGATGGTGAACTGTCAGGTCTGCCATGCATGGCTCACAGCTGTCCAATATACAGACACATTGGGCTAGCACAGAGGTTTGCTGTGTTCACACAGACACTCACACACCACTGTCACACTCAGGTGATCTACAGACACACACGCCACATTTCCATGGTCCATCTTGCTTGCTTCCCTTCCTGACTCACACACACGATTGCCAACCTATTGGGTCAGGCTAGGCCTCCTGCACGCCCACAAAGCACACTGTGCATGTGCTAATACCTGTGCCACATCCCTGTCATCCTTGTTATCCATGCAGAGAAATGAAGCTCTGTCTGATGAACAGGGTGACTATCTAAATTATTATATATTTATCTAATCCGTTGTTATCTTTGATATGCCACTTGGACTACTCACTGAAAGATATTGTATGCTGCCATTTGTAATGAGTAAACCACATTATTTTGTGTACAGTGTGTTGGATGATGTTGTAGTGGCTGTATACTTATACAACAAAAGGTGTCTCATTGAACTGTTTATGTTTCAGTTTTAGGTTGTGTAGGACACACCTATGGGTATACAGGCACAATGAACTCACTGACATCAGAACACAGGATGGAATGTCAGCACAGAAGGAAAATGTCTTCAGACAGGTAATGCAGTATAGGTGCATGACTCCATAGATTCATATGTGTATAGTAGGCTAGTGTGAACAATAGCTTCTTTCAGTCTAGTCATGCATTCCTAATCTCTGACAAGGTCTTTTATCCATGATGAGTGTACTCAGGGTTTTGGGAGCTGACACATCTACAAGCTGTGGCTTGGGAGATGAACCATCTACAATTTCCCTGTGTCCATTAGACACGTGTCCTACAACAGTTATGATTGTCTTGTTCTGTATTCTGTTGTGTAACTTGCACATGATGTACATTACTATGGAAGTGGGCTTCACATGGATGGGGAGCCTGTTACACATAGGGTGTAGTCGCTGGGTTAAATACTTGTCTCTCCAGCATGTCCTACTTATGCCACAGTCAAGGTGTAGGTGTAGAGAACAAGTACTTTGTCCACAACACCTTTCTTGGATATGCAGGTGGTACACAGTGGGATCTGACACTTCCCTGTATGGCACCCATTTACCACCCCTGAAAAGCATGTAGGAGACAAAATGCACAGTTACAGCCTTGATATGGTTGGCATAGGACATGCTATGTACAGTAAGCATTGATGTACTGTGGAACCTCTTTGGCTGTTACAGTTGTCATATATGTCTGTATAGGTACATACCAAAGGTGGCACTGCACTCAATGATAGGTGTGAAGAATGCCAAATATGGTGTAATAATGACAGTCTGGGATTTACATGCCATAACTTTCTCTACAGGTTGTGCAGCATAGACTGAATCCCCATATCTTACCGACCCTTGAAAGTCAAAGGTTAGATCACTGTCAGTGTCCATATGTCCCTGAATACTGGGTCAACTGTTGGAGGTGTGCGGACAGTACAATATTTACCAGGGGTGAATGACTTCCCAAAGGATGGTATTGTGCATTCATTGGCCTGTAGTAACTGTCAGTGGCAACAACTGAATATGTGTGTCAGCCCATCCTGGATAACTGTTGATTATGTGTGGGATTCAGTGGCAGCTCTTAAATTGCAATCATCTGCAAATATAGTCATTCTGAGGTCAATGACAGTGGCTGTAATTGCAGGGAAAGGAGTGACTAGAGGGGTAGTCCCAGGAATGATTTGTGAGGGAAGTCCACTGGTGACTGGCTTTATTGTAGTGGTGGACTACCCAATCCTATCGTCCTGGAAAATGACAGACAGATATTTGTCTATCCACTGGATGACATACTAGCTTGTAGATATCCTGTACATTTTGTCAACAATGTCTGATGGCCTAATAGTGTCAAAAGCCCTGGCAGGCCATGGTAGGTGGAATGACTCATTTTTCCCTCATCCATTGCATAGTTTGTCAGTCAATGAGGTCCATTGATTAGGGTAGGCATGATCTGCCTGTGACCCAAAGAAACTGGGTTTACTCCACTGTCTGTAGGGAAACTACATTGTTACTGATCATTTCCATGGTATTTATGTTAATGACTTTACATATGAGACTACTTTGACATCTAGGTGCAATGCTTGTCACTGCATGCTAGTTGCCTGTGCAACCCAATACTGCAGTTGATTCCATCATGGTTTCCAAGAAAATAGTCATCCAAGGTGTTTGTGTCTGTACATTGCACATGCAAACAATGGAGGACAAAATAATACATGCACCCTGTGATGGTTAGGAGGGAGTTTTTACACAGTTCTTCTGCAGTTGGACACTACTCAAGCAGTCTGTACTGCAATGACACAATTACCTTGTGAAGTATGCAGAAAAGAGGGTGGTCCCCTGAATTGCTGGTGCCTGGAAATTACCACTGCTGGTCTCACCAGAAACACTCTCCCCTGGGATACTATGCACCTATACTGTTCCTCTCACCAGCATGTGAGTACCAAGCTCTAGATGGGAAGCAGGTCACAGTCTGTTTGTTCATCCACATAGTTGTCCCATGTCATGCAAGGCTATGTAGGCTTGAACAAAACAGTGTAAGAAACTTCTCTGTGTGGAAGATTTTCAGTCCATATATTTCTATTAATCACTGTATATTAATCAGATCAGACAATAGTAGTAGAAGTAGCGAACGTAAACTCGTCTTAAGTCAAAACAAAACAAAACAAAAAGTAATAATAGAAAATATATAATTGTACAGCATTACTAAGTATTCGAAAATAATCCAAGCAAGGCAGGCAGTTTGTTTCCATTCGAAAATCCTTTATTAAGTACACAGACAAGTGATCCAAGTAAAACAAAAATACAGTAATAATTTCCTCACAAGCTTTCTAAATATATATATATATATATATATATATATACTTTTTATCAGGCATGGGAGTGGTTTATTGTGCTGTAAAACAAAGTGTTATTGGTACATGTTAAATTCACATCCCTTCCCCCATCAGTGTGACATTCAAGCTGGTCCTGCCCTACTTAGTAGCTGTCATAATAATATATAACCCTTATGTACTTTAAATAAAATTATATAATGATGTGGTACCTCTTATTTAACCAAATTATTAAGTAGATTATTAAGTCTGTGATTTTATCCAAGACAATATACTTATATCAACCTTAGTTCATTTGGCAATCAAAAAATATATATAAATATACACATATACATTTTGTATGTAAAAATCAATTTATATTTTCATAACCTGTTGCTAACAAAGATTGCTTTCATCCTTCTAGACTTCTTCAGGTTTGTGTACAAGAACCCTAAAAACCTATATAATTGTATAATTAGTTAGTATTGTTATTACACATCATTTTGAATAAAGTGGAAAAAAGAACCAGGAAAAAAAAATAAAAATAAGAAAAAATGTATGTATGATGATGGAAACAAAATATACACTCAAATTTCAACTGATTTAAAATGGTATTTAAAACCAATTTGTAGAATGGAATAAAATAAATTAAAATACAATTAGTCATGTAAACAATGTGGCAATTTTCTAAGTTCCAGTGCACTTTTAACTGAACAGTAGTAGTTTAGTCCAGGCTTCCTAAGAGAGTTCATCTTTAATTGCCACATGAGTTCATGTTTCTCCAGAATATTTGGGATGTCTCCTTCAAGATCACCCATGTCTATGCGATCCAGGATCTGGAATTTAAAACCTGTGTGTCTTTTATGAAGAGAAAGGTGTCTGGCTAGTGCATTATTTTTACATCCATAGTAGATTTCTGACAGATGACATGAAATCCAACGCTTGAGTTTATTTACAGTCTTGCCCACATAGAATGCATCACATTCATTGCACTGTGCCCTGTAAATTACCTTTTTAGTGTTACAGTCACCCCTGCACTGGTTTTAATGATCTTCTTTAAATAAGGGCAATAAAAACTATCACCTTGCTGTATAAATATACAAAATGTACAATTAGTTTCACATCTTTTAGTGCTTTTCTCACATGGTCTAGGTTTAAATTCAACAAAACTTCTAATGTTCCTGGCCTTCCTATAAACAAATGATGGGGCTTCACCTAAGATGTTAATCAGAAAAGGGCTTCCTGTGACAATGTCCCAGTTTTCTTCAATAATATTTTTGATACTGTGATAATCCAAAGTGTATGTCAGGATGCAGCTATTTTTGCATTTGTTATTCTCTGTGGACTTACTTAACATTTTTCTACTGGGGAGGTTCTATAATGGGTTCTAGGATGTTTTTTAACATCTGACTTTCATAGTCTCTCACTAGAAAATCATTCTCTAAGTTGTTTAGGTTTCTCAAAAATGGTTGCATCTCTGTGGTAATTCGAGCTAATATATATATATATATATATATATATATATATATATATATATATATATATATATATATATATATATTTATTTATTTTAGTTTACATTTGTTGACCGGGAAAGTCCGACTGGAACAAAGTCCATTTACAGCGGAGTCCCGGGGAGAAAAGCTCCACAATTAAACAATATGTACAGTGGGATTTTTACAATCCAAGATATTTCATACAAGAAGAACACATTTACAGTGGTTTGTTCAAGCTAGCTTAATTTATACATATTAGGCCCTGAATGACAGTTTTATATGCCTTGGGAGAAAAAAAAAATTCCACCGTAACAATACAGTCATCAGAGACATTACATAAGACAGTATAAATTGACAATATTTTGTGCTATGCAAGTTTAAGTGTGACCAGAGGAAGGCCCTGTATAGCAGTTTTGAGGAGTTCTTAGTACTGTAATATAGAGACAGTAAGCAGAGTGTAGAGGAAGGTAGAAAGTATTTGAGGAGAGCAGGAAAGCATTTATGTGATGCAAGGGCAGAGCCAAGAATGCAAGAGGTGTGATTTAAGTGATTTTTTGAAGAGTGAGATAGATGGTGCTGAGGAAATATTCTGGGGGAGGTTATTCCACATTTTTGCTATGGTATGAGAGAAAAGAGCTTTTCCTGCAGTGTTGTTGGCATTATTTATACGTAAAAGGGTTTTGTTGGATGAGCGGAGCGGACGGTTTGCTGAGTATTGGTTCAGTAGTTGGTTCAGGGCTGGAGTCTTGTTGGGATTCTTTAGGATGTTACAGGTGATGACTAGTTGGTGGTAACTAATTAAATGAGGAAGTTCTAACCACTGTAGCTCCTTTAGAACAAGGCAATGATGGCTTCTAAAAGCAGAGTTATTGGCGAATTTAGCAATCTTATTGTAACATGACTCTAGTTTGTTCATGTCTGTTTTCCTAATGTGGGTTAGGATTGGAGATGCATACATTAGGGTAGACAGAAGGTGGGTTTGTGCTAGGGTGACCCGTGCTTGGTCTGATAGGAAGTGTTTGTGTTTGTATAGGGTTCCTAATTTTTTATGTATTTTTTAATGGTTTGAGAGATATGGACATCGAAGTGAAGATCTTTATCTATTTCAATGTCAAGGAGCTTAGTATGGAGGGAGGGGGAAATTGTGGTGCCATTTATGGAGGTGATAGTGAAGGAAAGAGGTGTGGATCTGTATTTGTTAGGGTGACTAGGAGTAATTTAGTCTTGTTGGGGTTAAGAATCAGTTGGATATCAGTAATCCATTTTTCAATGGAGCTGAAGGATTCCTGGGTAAGGTTTTGAAGAGTGGTTAGGGATGGGGCTGAGCAGATTAAGGTGGAGTCATCTGCGTACTGTATAAGTGATGCATGCAGTGTGGAGGTGTGTAGTCTGTTGGTGAAAATAGTAAATAGTAATGGGCCCAGTATTGAGCCTTGTGGAACACCTATGGTGGATGATAGTAAAGGTGATAATACTCCTTGCCATTTGACTGATTGTTTCCTATCAGAGAGGTAGTTTTTGAACCAAGCAGTTGTGGAGGGGGCAAAGGACATGGAGGATAGAGTGTCTAGAAGTAGGTTATGTGAGACCATGTCAAATGCCTTAGAGAGATCTAAGAATATGGCTGATACAAAGTTGTTGTTATTAGCAGAATAAATTTAAAATGGGTGGCGAAAGCCAAACACATTCTGGCTAGGCTTATAAATGCCCTAGGGCAGATAGCCTAGTATGAATCTATGAACCTATGAACCTATTTCTAAGATAGTTAACCTGGTTAGTAAAAGACAGACGAGCAGTAGTTGTACTATGGTTTTAGCAGAAGCCATGCTGAGTTGAGGAGAGGAGATTATGTGAGGTTATGACTACATTTTTCAAGGAGCTTGGACAGGGGGGATAGGATAGCAATGGGGCAGTAGTTTGATAGCTCATAGGAGTTGCCACCTTTGTGTAGGGGGATAATATGTGATACTTTCCATAGTTGAGGGATGTAAGCTTCTTGTATGGAGCAGTTAATCAGAATTGAGACAGGGTAGGCTAGGGTCTCTGCTGCTAGTTTTAGGAAATTAGTGGGTAAGCCATCAGCTGCGAGAGTGGTAGGTTTTAGTTTTGAGAGTAGTTTTTTGACTATGGAGGTTGGTACGGGTGAGAGAGTAAATGATGGTATATTATTATGATCCTTAGTGGGGTGGATAGAGAGTTATTGCTAGATAGCTGGGTAGATAGTGATAGAATAGAGTCTATGAAGTGATGGTTGAATTGAGAAGCTATGCTGACATTAGTAGTGTTTGTGTTGGGAGCTGGGGTGGTAGTTTTGCCAGGTTTCAGAAGGGAATTGATAGCCTGCCAGAACCTTTGGGGGTTTTGGAATGTTTGTTTTGGATATTTAGGAAGTAGCTTTGTTTATCTAGCTTTGTTTGTCTTTTGGCTTGATTACGAAGTTGTTGATAGTTCTGCCTATTTAAGCTAGTGTTGTTCTTTTTCCAGATCTTCCAGGCATTATCTCTGGCTTTTAGTAATCCTTTTGTGGTCCTAGTCAGCCAAGGGGCATAGTTTACTTTGTTTCTAAGTTTTCTAATGGGAGCTACTGTATTCAGAACATTCATAAAAGTACTATTGAAAAGTTTAACTGCCTGGTCTAGTGCTAGAGTATGTAATGGGTGCCAATTACATTGTTGTAACATACTGTTAAGAATTTGTGGATTTACCTTGTGCTCATCTCTAGTTTCCTTATACAGTATGGGTTTGGGTATGCTTACCTTTTTATGAAGAAGGAAAGTGGGGCAGTGATCGCTGAGTGCATCAGGTAGGCAGCCCACATGATAATTCTGCTTGGGGAAGTTTACTAAAGTCCAATCTAGAATTGACTGTTTCTTGGATTTTTTGTCCATTCTGGTGGGTTCTTGGATTAGTTGTGAGCCTTGTGACTTCACTACATTATACTTGGTTTTTGTAGGATGTAGACTTTTACTGTGGAGTAATAAGTTAGCCCTCGTTGGTTTTCTGAATAGATCAGTGGTGATTCTGTTATTGTTGGTGTCCTTGGAAATCTGGATATCTAAGAAAGTGGTTGAAGTACAGCTATGGGAAGAGGTAAACTTCAGGAAGGGGGTTGTTTGATTGAGGTAAGTGATAAAATCTCCAAGCTGCAAGGTGTCACCTTCCCACACAATAAAGACATCATCAATAAAACGTAAATAGCATGTGATATGCTGCATGTAATCTGTGTTGTTTAACATAAAGTCCTCCTCCCATTTGCCCAGGGCTATGTTAGCTATGCTGGGAGCCATGGCAGCCCCTATTGCTATACCAGTTTTTTGTAGTGTTTGCCATTGAAAGTAAAGAAATTGAAGTCCAGTACAAGATTAATGAGCTTGCTTAACGTTTGCAGTTGTGCCTGTGTACCCTGATTATGTTTCTTAAAAGATTCCATAGCTGCTGTTATACAGTAATCGTGAGGGAACACTGTGTACAAGGATTCCACATCAACAGTTACCAAAATACTGTCAGCTTCACTGTAATGTTTTTTATTTTCTTCAGAAAATCCATTGAATCTCTTATGTATGACTTATTCTTTTCTGCTAGAGGTTTCAGCAAGTAATCAAGGTAAATGGCTGTGGCTTCAGTAAGGGAACCTCCACTTGCTACCACCGGTCTATAAGGTGGGTCTTCTCTGTTCTTGTGTGGCTTTGGTATTCCAAAAAAATTAAAGTGGGCATGGGCTCCATAAATAATTATAAAGATTTTCAGTGATAAGTTTTTCTTCCCATAATGTGGTGAGATTAGTGTTCCATAAATCATATGCTCTTTTTATGTCATCCATGGTTAATAACTCACAAAATCTGTTATCCTCCAGCATGTTCTCTATCTTTTGGTTGTAGCTAGTGGTATCAGTCACAAGTATACCTCCTCCCTTGTCTGCCTTCATTACACGCCTGGATTTATCATTGCCTAGCTCAAGCAATGCTTTTCTTTCTCCCTGTGTTAAGTTATAAAGCTTTTCCTCAGGAGGTTTTTTAAGCAGTTTCCTGATATCCATCTCACATTTCACTTCGAAAGCAGCTAGTGTTTGATGTAGTGGTGGCCAATAGCTGCTAGACCTTTTTATAGTTTCATCAATAGGCTTATTTTCAGTGTCATTACTTTTGCCATGAAACTGTACCCTTAAGTTGAGCTTCCTCACAAACATTTTAAGGTCTATCAGTATCTGAGCAACCTCACTCTTGCAGCTTGGAACAAAAGTAAGTCCTTTGGACAACACACTTTCTTCCTCTTCAGTCAGTGCTTTAACAGAGTGGTTCCAGATAAGTGGAGCACCTGTTATTGTGGTACCTGGTGTTGTTGTTATTGTACCTGTTATTGTGGTTGGTTCCTCCGTCTGAGCCTGGGACCTGGGTTGTAGTCGGGGTTCCAGTCGGGATTGCCCAGGTATTGTATTTCCCTCACCCCTATCCACTGTTTGGTTCTCCTGTCTCCCTGGAAGTTTGTGGATAGAGTATGAGACCTCTGGAATTCCTCCTCTGTTTTCTGCAATCTCAGTGGGTTGTAGTAGTATTCCTCGCTGTGGCTGTGGTATGGGGGGACCTGGTAAGAGGGACAAGCTCTGGGGCTCTGGTGGTGGTCGTTGTTCTTGTTCTGGTACTGGTGCTGACTTTGGTATTGGTGTGGTGGTTGATGTCTGTGTTGTCGATATTGGTCTTCCTGAAGAAACTGGTCTCTGTGAAGGTGCTGCTGCTCCTGGTAGCTGGATTGTCTGTGGTCCCGGTTGTCCTGGTAGTCCTGTAATTCATCCTGTAGAACTCTCTGTCGGTTTTGGTTGCCGCTGTGGCTTATGTTTCTGTCCTGATCTTTCTGTGATGTCAAAGGCTTCTGCGGAGTGTTGATAGCCAGAGGGGATTGGAATTGTGGGGAATGAGATGCTGGATGGGCAGTCTCCTGGTGGTCCTGTATTGTACCCCAGTCTGGTTTTGCGCGAGGATCTCCCCTGGGAAAATCCTGTTGAGGTCTGCTGGCATGGTTATACTTTCCCTTATATCCCCTGTAATAACTAAAACCTTGTCTGTTGTTGGTTCTCCTGTTGTTGTTGTTGTTATTATTGTACCTCCTAGTAAGTCTCCCAGGATCATCTTTGTCCAGTTGATCTCGTTTCATTTTATTAATCTTTCTTTCTTTAATGGACTGCTCATATCCTTTCACTCTTTCTTTAAGCAGCTCAAATTTAGCATCTAGGTTATTGTGGTTCTCATTTTCCAATGTTGTTTTTAAAGATGTGATGTCAGCCTTTGTAGCTTCCAGGACACTAAGGTTGTTCCTTACTAGCAGACGAATAAGTTTGTAGCTGGCATCCTCTAAAATATCTTCCCATTCCTTAGAAAGTGAATCATCCATACTTTTCCACATTGGTCTTTTGTTCAATCTAAGTCCCCGGGGTAGTTTCTTCTTATCTATGCTTTGTTGTAAATAAATGTGTTCCCAGTAGAGACCCTGCATGCGTTTCAGTTGCTTTTCTAGTTTAGAAAACGTCTCTGAATTCATATTTTCTGGGCCCATTATTCCCTGTCCATTTTCTGTATTCGTTTGTATCTGATCTGCTTCTGTATCATTCCAGATAGATACAGTTAGTAAATTTTTTAGCATGTCATTATCCATGACTTAAAATGCTGGAATTCCACACCAATTCAGGGATCCCTTTGACGGAACAAAAACCTTGGTCTCAGAAACCAAAGTACCAACAAAAAACAAGTAATCTCCGTGATATCCCTGAAGTCTCAAAACAACCCACTAAAGTATAGAGGGTCCAAAAACAAAACAGTGTAAGAAACTTCTCTGTGTGGAAGTTTTTCAGTCCATATATTTCTAGTTAATCTCTGTATATTAATCAGATCAGACAATAGTAGTAGAAGTACCGAACGTAAACTCATCTTAAGTCAAAACAAAACAAAACAAAAAGTAATAATAGAAAATATATAATTGTACAGCATTACTAAGTATTTGAAAATATTCCAAGCAAGGCAGGCAGTCTGTTTCCAGTCAAAAATCCTTTATTAAGTACACAGACAAGCGATCCAAGTAAAAAAAAATAGAGTAATAATTTCCTCACAAGCTTTCTAAATATATATATACTTTTTATCAGGCATGGGATTGGTTTAATGTGCTGTAAAACAAAGTGTTATTGGTACACATGTTAAATTCACATCCCTTCCCCCATCAGTGTGACATTCGAGCTGGTCCTGCCCTACTTAGTAGCTGTCATAATAATATATAACCCTTATGTACTTTAAATAAAATTATATAATGATGTGGTACCTCTTATTTAACCAAATTATTAAGTAAATTATTAAGTCTGTGATTTTATCCAAGACAATATACTACATGGCTGGAAATATATCAACCTTAGTTCATTTGGCAATCAAAAAATATATATAAATATATACATATACATTTTGCATGTAAAAATCAATTTCTATTTTCATAACCTATTGTTAACAAAGATCGCTTTCGTCCTTCTAGACTTCTTCAGGTCTGTGTACAAGAACCCTAAAAACCTATATAATTGTATAATTAGTTAGTATTGTTATTACACATCATTTTGAATAAAGTGGAAAAAAGAACCAGAAAAAAAATAAAAATAAAAAAAAATGTATGTATGATGATGGAAACAAAATATACACTTAAATTTCAACTGATTTAAAAAGGTATTTAAAACCAGTTTGTAGAATAAAATAAATTAAAATACAATTTATCATGTAAACAATGTGGCAATTTTGAAAGTTTCAGTGCACTTTTAATTGAAAAGTAGTAGTTTAGTCCAGGCTTCCTAAAACAGTTCAGCTTTAATTGCCACATGAGTTCATGTTTCTCCAGAATATTCGGGTTGTGTCCTTCAAGATCACCCATGTCTATGCGATCCAGGAACTGGAACTTAAAACCTGTGTGTCTTTTATGAAGAGAAAGGTTTTTGGCTAGTGCATTATTTTTACATCCAGAGCAGATTTCTGACAGATTCATTATAGAACTGAAAAGGACTGAAGCACCTTCACTCAACCTCCCCAGTAGAAAAATGTTAAGTAATTCCACATTGAATAACAAATGCAAAAATAGCTGCATCCTGACATACACTTTGGATTATCACAGTATCAAAAATATTATTGAAGAAAACTGGGACATTGTCACAGGAATCCCTTTTCCTGATTAACATCTTAGGTAAAGCCGCATCATTTGTTTATAGGAAGGCCAGGAACATTAGAAGTTTTGTTGAATTTAAATCTAGACCATGTGAGAAAAGCACTAAAAGATGTGAAACTAATTGTACATTTTGTATATTTATACAGCAAGGTGATCGTTTTTATTGCCCTTATTTAAAGAAGATCATTAAAACCAGTGCAGGGGGTGACTGTAAAACTAAAAAAAGTAATTTACAGGGCACAGTGCAATGAATGTGATGCATTCTATGTGGGCAAGACTGTAAATAAACTCAAGCGTAGGATTTCATGTCATCTGTCAGAAATCCGCTCTGGATGTAAAAATAATGCACTAGCCAAACACCTTTCTCTTCATAAAAGACACACAGGTTTTAAATTCCAGATCCTGGATCGCATAGACATGGGTGATCTTGAAGGAGACATCCCAAAGATTCTGGAGAAACATGAACTCATGTGGCAATTAAAGCGGAACTCTTTTAGGAAGCCTGGACTAAACTACTACTGTTCAATTAAAAGTGCACTGGAACTTAGAAAATTACCACATTGTTTACATGACTAATTGTATTTTAATTTATTTTATTCTACAAATTGGTCTTAAATACAATTTTAAATCAGTTGAAATTTAAGTGTATATTTTGTTTCTATCATCATACATACATTTTTTCTTATTTTTATTTTTTTTTTCCTGGTTCTTTGTTCCACTTTATTCAAAATTATGTGCAATAACAATACTAACTAATTATACAATTATATAGGTTTTTAGGGTTCTTGTACACAGACCTGAAGAAGTCTAGAAGGATGAAAGGGATCTTTGTTAACAATAGGTTATGAAAATAGAAATTGATTTTTACATGCAAACTGTATATGTATATATATTTATATATATTTTTAATTGCCAAATGAACTAAGGTTGATATATTTCCAACCATGTAGTGTATTGTCTTGGATAACATCACAGACTTAATAATCTATTTAATAATTTGGTTAAATAAGAGGTACCACATCATTATATAATTTTATTTAAAGTACATAAGGGTTATATATTACTGACAGCTACTAAGTAGGGCAGGACCAGCTCGAATGTCACACTGATAGGGGAAGGGATGTGAATTTATCATGTGTACCAATAACATTTTGTTTTACAGCACAATAAACCACTCCCATGCCTGATAAAAAGTATATATATATATATATATATATATATATATATATATATATTTAGAAAGCTTGTGAGGAAATTATTACTCTATTTTTGTTTTACTTGGATCGCTTGTCTGTGTACTTAATAAAGGATTTTTGACTGGAAACAGGCTGACTGCCTTGCATGGATTATTTTCAAATACTTAGTAATGCTGTACAATTATATATTTTCTATTATTACTTTTTGTTTTGTTTTGTTTTGACTTAAGACGAGTTTATGTTCACTACTTCTACTACTATTGTCTGATCTGATTAATATACAGTGATTAACTAGAAATATATGGACTGTAAATCTTCCACACAGAGAAGTTTCTTACACTGTTTTGTTTTTGGACCAATTACACTTTAGTGGGTTGTTTGAGACTTCGAGTATACCATGGACATTACTTGTTTTTTGTGCTATGTAGGCTTGACATACCCTTTTCAAGGTAGATGCCTTGATTATCAGCGAGAGCACTCATGTCAGTGTGCATGTACCATGCCATGTGTTCTAGGGTTGTTAGGATTTCAGTAGGGTACTGACCAAATGGTGTTTAGGAGCACAGCTACAGCATTGCAATATAATGCTCAATGTCAGGTTACATACATATCCAAGGTTGCTCAAACAAGCACCACAGCAGCAGTGATCCATCTTAGGTGACAAATTTACAGCAATGCATGCAACCTGACCTTCATCAGCTTAATGGTGGACATCTGCATGACATGGATCTAAGGCCTACTGCACAGGGTTGGCAGCCTTTGGTCAAAGTATACGTACCTCCAGCATGTCCTACTTATGTCATACTGGACATTTATTTTACCGGAACAGATGTCTGTGTTCCCACATCATGTCACACTACATCCACTCTGCTATGTCGTTGCTTGATAGCCATTGCATTGTTGCAAGTCTAAAGTTATGCCTGCAACATTGAAGATGTTCTCGGTGAATGCATGGATATCTACAGCTTCACTACAAGGAGTGCCTACAGACAGAGTGTTTGATGCTGTCAACTCCAAGAGTGTAGCAGCATGACATTAACTTTGTTGGAACTGAAAACATCACATTTGTAGGTATGGTATTTTGGCCATGTCTAATAACAAGATTATGGGTAATGCAAAGGCCACATGCCTGGCAAAGCATCATACTCACTCAACCATGTTATGGCACACTGTGCTGTTTTACCTTAGGAGAACTACATGCAGGTAATAACATGTTACATTTCAGCAGCTGTCACTGCCTAACAATAGCCTGCAGTAACGTACACAAAAGCAAGACTCTACTGCTAAGAGCATTATCAATGACTACAGACAGGATGTGGAAAGCATCCCCATCCCTTTACTCATATACCACACAAACACAATGTGTGAGAGATGTGACTATATTACAAACCTTGATTCCATGGTGTCTAACACACCAGTCAGTACATATGACAATGAGTAGTTTGCACCAATATGCACACCTCAACTCCTACTCCACAATCATCTGCATGTGTGGAGCTCCTTACTACACACATGCAAACAACAGACACCTCAGAAACCCAAATGGAAGCCCACTGCACATAATCAGACTTCTGCAGAACATGGCACACATAATAGCTCATGAACCACTGTCTCACTGGTGACACACCTGAGTCTCATCATATCAAACCTATTAGTCATAGTTGACTACATCATGAGACATATTGATGTCCCTCTCACCAGGGTACATATAGGAGAGTTCAAAGTTAGCTGTCAATGAGGTGCCATGATTCATCATACCACACATGCAACATCAAATAATGGTATGACAACTTCATATTTCCTGTTGGTGTGCACAGCTGGAGACATACCTCACCGCACAGCATGCAAAGACATAACTGAGCTTATGGACTCTGTGTCTCTGGCAGGTATGCTCATAGCATTCAGCTGAATTTGGTTTTCATGTAGGATCATGGCTCAATAATCATGGAAAATGATTGCAGTCAATAATTGGCTTAGAGTGTGCTGTCATTGTCAGGGGATCCATACATGTCAGGCTGGGATGACTTGCTTAACAGACCTTACTGCTTTACTAGAGATGGTCTTCACCTGTCACCCCTGGGATTTAGTGTACTGGCCAAGACTGTTGACATCCCCATAGTGCATTCTATAGGCTGCGTTTCCAGGGAAAACTTTACAATGAGAAAATAGCATCTTCAAACAACATCACAGTTATACTGCTACATGCTAGGAATGCCAACAATGACCTACACTTACTGGAAGATGTAGCCACCTTGGAATATGCTGACATTAGCACAGTCACAGACACCTGGTTGAAGGCTGTGGAGAGCACCTCAGACATACCAGGCTACACATCCTTCCACTTGTTCAGACTTCAAACTGACAGTGTGCTAGGTAATGAAGATGGTGTCTACATACTCAGTAAAGATAGATATACACCCAGACTGGGTGCACAGCGTGATTCCCTGGGAACACTGCAGGTGCTATACATTGCTGGAAGTGCACCTAATCAAGTGACTGCAAGCTACAGGAGCAACTCCATGATGCAGGATGCCCATTGTGCTTACTAAAATGTACTTGTGTCTATTATGATACATCACACCACCATGGTTTTGGATGACTTTCACTACCCACCAACTGTGTTGGTTAGTCGTGCTCAATCTCACTTGACCAAAGGTTAGTCCACATTCTTGATTGCAATGCCCTGGACCAGTGTCATGAAATCCCCACAAGGGAAGACAACGGACTGCATCAGGTAGTCACCAATATGGGTGACCACTGCAGCACCTCCACTGTGAAGTCCTTCCTGGTAAGACCTGGCCACAAATCGGTCTATTAACAGTATCGCACCTGAACCCCCTTACTCCTCTTGCAGCAATTACAGTCATATAATTCAACCAAGCAAATTCTAACATCCTATGGGATGGTATAAGTAGCTTGACTGCACAACTCCCCCCCCCTCAGATGGAACAGGCAACTATGCTGAGCTCTACAACAATGATTTATGCAAGCACCTGTACAACTGCATAGACTCAACTGTACCTGATAGGAAGGAAACAAGCTCCTCATGGCACAGCAAACCTGCCTGGTGGACAAGTACTATTATCAGGCTGGTCAATAAGAGGTGGTCATTGCTGTGTGACAGTTGGCATGAGGGAGCCCCACTAACATGAGAGCATGCCATCCTCAGTTAAACAATCAAATAGTGTTGTAGTGATGTCCTGTAATAGAAAGCATATGACAAAATTAGCCTCCTCCACAAAGGATGACTGCAAGGCATAGTGTAGTTACATGTGTAACCCAAGAGGAAAGGCACAGATTGTTGGTGAAATTGTACCTAATGGTACCACATCTAATGAGCCTGTAGACATAGCTAACCTGATGTCCAACAAGTTCTGTGACAACATCATTCCCCTGTCCTCACCACACATACCACATGACATCCTTACAACCTGTCCCATACCTTCTATAGCTACAGGGCAGGTCATAAATGGCCACTCCAAGGAGGACACAGCACCTATTGGACCTGCTAACATCCCAGGCTGTGTTCTTCATGGGAGCCAACAAAGATTATTAACAGCATTGTGAACTCCTTGCAATCATAGTGTAACTACCATGATCAGCAACGATATAGGTAATCTGCAAACAGTTGACCCTACACAGTTTGAATTTCTGAAAGGAAGATCCTGTCTGATAAACCAAGTAGACATATATGAGGTGTCACCAAGGACCTGGATGAGGAGACATCTGTGCATACAACCCCCCTGGACTTAGCCAAGCCGTGTGTCATTATCCCTACTCAGCCATCATTGACAACATCACCAAAGTATACATCAACAGTAACGTCATTAGAGGGGTCACTAAGTGGCTCACTGATAGTCCTCATGCACAAAATAGGGGAATCCACCTCCATTAGCTGATCTGTAACCAATGGTGTAATGCAGGGTTCAGTCCTAGCTCACCTACTGCTTGTAATCCATTTAACCACAGTACAAACACAACATGCATTTCTGTGGCTGACAAGGTTGGCTGATGCCTGCAAACTTTGGATGATCATAAGAGCTTCCAGTTATGTCAATATCTTACAAGGGGGGCTTCATGGACAAATGCTTGTTGACATATTCATGGCTGTAAATTCCATGCAAATATGTATGTAGTATAATTTCCATTGCTAACACTAATGTGCCTGGTAAGTAGTGCATCAGTAGCAGCACCTGATGTGCATACTCAGAGGTGATAGACCTGGGCACACAGGCCTGGTCACAAAGGTTTACACCTACTTTAACTTACATTACAATGTCTCCCCAGTGGTAAGAAGGGGATTATATATTGGTCATGTCATAACTGAGGGCACAGTCACCCTAACATGACATAGGTATAATCTCCATTTAGTCTTCCCTCAGCAGGTCAGTATTTGAGTGCAATGGCCATTTTATCAGGTACCTTTACAAGCACTAGTGGCAATTGCATAAACACAACTGTTCCTCACTAGGGAGCATCAGGTTATCAGTATCTGTCCTATGGGGATCCTCTGACATAACTGTCATTTTAGCCTGTGTAAAATATACTACTCAGAGGTAGGTTCATAGGTTCATAGGTTCATAGGTTGGTACTAGGCTATCGGCCCTAAGGCCTATGCAAGCCTAGCCATAACAATTCCCTGTAAATTGTTTTCCACAATATTTACTTCTCTGGGCCCCTGTCCTGCAAGGCGACTGACATGATATAGGTTCATAGGTTGGTACTAGGCTATCAGCCCTAAGGCCCTAAGGTAGTCTCTGCCTTGCATAGGGGGCAATGTCTGACCCTGCCTTATTGGAAATGCTATGTATATGTAAGTTGAATGGTGCATAGATTGCTCGCTGTAAGGGCATTAACCTGGCATGTGACATTATTAACATGGTATGTGACATTACTATCACATGCTGGTTGGAGAGAGAGATGTCTACAGATTTTAAAATACCTTTGAAACAGACTCCCACCTAATGCCAAACAGCGCACCTTATTGTCCCCCCCCCAGATGCAATCTGTCTGATTGGCTGGGTGACTGTTACCTCACCACAGGCCTGCTGCCTGTGTCCCTCATGGATGAAGTCAATATGTGCTGATCGTGTAAATAAGGGTAAATTTTTGGCTAGGACTGTGAAGGCCCTAGAGCCAGTACGCTAGTAAAGCCCAATGATGCTATGCTCCCATACACTGCTGTGAAATGCTGTCACATCCACACATGTTACTACAGTAAGAATAGCACCACTACCATTTAATGTTTCCAGAACACTGCACAGCACACACACTCTAAATTGGCTATAATAAGGTTAGAACCCATGCCTATCTAATGGCACTCACTACAGATCAGTGTGATTAACACACATGTTACAGCTCAAGTCTGTTATAAACATATGTTTAGGTAATCTTATAATAGATGCCATTAGCAGGACTTGTTGAGGTCAGGAATTTGGAGGCCCACATGACCTGGTACAGTCAAAATACTGCAAAACCCTTCCTCTTTCAAAGCCAGTGTGATGATCATATGCATTTTGTAGGGAGATGTACACATACACACACCTAGTGGCCTGGAGTGAGATTAGAACCCCTACCTATCTAGTCTTACAAACTACAGATCACTGTACTTATCATTCGTACCATTGCCGAAGTCTGACAGCACAATAGCAGTTGGTAGTCTTAATGTACATGACATTTGCAGGCCTTGTGGGAGACAGAAGTTTGGCATCCAGCATCAACTGCAAGGGCCAAAATGTGCAGCACCACTGCAGTTTGGGAGTCAATAAGGAATTCTCATTTGTTTGGCAGGAAGATACACACAAACCCCAAGTAGCTTGTAGTGAGATTATAATCCCTTCCTCTCTAGTCTGATACTCTGCAGATCACAGCACTTATCACACATGCCACAGCAGAAGTCTAACTGTTAAATGGCAGTTGGTTGTCTTAAGATACATGACATCAACAGGACTTGTGGGAGATAGGAGTTTGGAGGCCAGCATCAACTGCAAGGGCCAAAAAGTGCAGCACCCTGACAGTCAATGAGGGATTCTTATTGATTTGGGAAGGAGATGCACACACACACACACACACACACACACACACACACACACACACACACACACACACACACACGCACACACACACACACACACACACACACACACACACACACACACACACACACACACACACACACACACACACACACACACACACACTCACACACAGACACACACACACACACTGGCCTGGAGGGAGAGTAGAACCCTACATATCTAATCTTACACACTACAAAACACAGTACTTATTGCATGCACCACAGTGGAAGTCTGAGTTATATATGACTGCAGATGAATTACTTGTGGAGTACATAAACTAAGCTTGTCTTGAACAGCTTGTGTGGCCAGCAGGGTGACATGTGCTTCTTACTGTTTTCTGCATCTAGTAGTCTAGCAGTCAGGTAACTGTTTCTTATCCTAGCTATGTGGCTACAGTAGCCATTTTTGCCATATGTAACTGTTTGCATTTGGATGGGCAAGCAAAATTTGCCCTGCCAATGCGTGCATAGACAACATTTTACACTACACCACCTGTTCACATGTTTGTGTATGTGTGGCAACATCCAGCAGGCACAGGGGGCTGTAAGTAAGTGCATTAGCTAGTGTGGAGCCCTTACTTTTGGTCCTTTGAGCAACATTATATATGTGTCATAGTGCAGCTTTACTCACCATTATCAGGGTATATGGGACACATAGTTATATATATTTCTGAATATAACAGGGACATATACATATATATAATATATATATATATATATATATATATATATATATATATATAAAATGGAGGTGTTTGTGAGCATATGATATATATATATATATATATATATATATATATATATATATATATATATGAGTTATGTAGATATATGGGGAGAGACAGAGAAGTATGTGTTTCTATATATATATATATATATATATATATATAGAGAGAGAGAGAGAGAGAGATCTATAGAAGAGAGAGATAGTGACAGACAGATATGTATACATATATGTATGTATCTATAGAAACATCTATATATAAAAAGTAATTTTGAGCGAGGAGCAACAGGATTGCACTCTGCTTAACTAAGTGTATGAGCATGCCCAGTGTGATTTTTCACTAGTTATAAACTGACTCCAGTCAACACCTGCCTGTACTCCAGTCTGGGATTTTGTGTGTTACACAAAATGATATCTGTGCCTGTTTCTCCACTGCTACACTTCATTCACATTGGGTATGACTTTCTGAAGTTGTCTGATGTAATTAATATTTGACAGAGGTTAATAATATTACACCACACAGAATGACAGTCTGTAAAACATACCATAATAACACTGCATATTCAGAAGAAGTGGATACTTCTAGATTAGAACCATGAGCATCATCACGGAAGCTAATTGCCAGAGCATTGGGCAACACAAGCACCTTGACAGGCAAGGGCCATTCACCACACAATCACCTGCATAAATAGGTACATTATTATTCCTGTGTTAAGTAAGACATACAATGTAAGATCAGTTTCTACATTACTGTCCTGAAACTGCCTGGCATGCTGATATACCATTGCTGAGTTACTGTTACAGCAGTTACAAGGAGACACTGCTGTGTTAGGGGTGGGGGAACAACACCACATGTTCTGGGATACACAGTAGTCTATCATGTCACCCATATGTCAAACATCTCCCTTGACTGATGTACCAATAATCTGTTGCGGTATGAATGCATACATATTCCATGCATGAGGTCTAGTAAATAGTAATAGAAACATGCTAGTGGAATGGGTATCTGTAGTCCCATGTGGATGTTATGTCTGTCCAGGTGGCCCACCACATTTACTTGCATAATGTACTAGATCCATACATACACTGCCATATCATAATAATCCTTACAAGTACTGTGTTGGTTATGGACTTACCTTGCAATTGCAACAGGTGACACAACTGTAGTTCAGGGATGACTATGCCAAATGCAAGCAGTACACAGCCAGTACATGGATAGGTACAGGTTGTGTGGGTTGCCTGGCATCAATTTTAATATATTTATGTGAGTAGGAGTAAGGTCTCTAAGTTGTCAGTGACTGTGCTACATGTTGTCTCCTAGCCAAAGCCAGGGCATACTGAGTACACCTACATCTCCCTACAGGGACATCAGCAGGGGTTTCCTCTTCCGAGTCCTTTTGTGACTGTGGCTGTGGTGACATAGGCACTGGTGGGGGGGGTATGTATTCCTTCCCTTTACAGATCCTGCTGCAGCTGTTTCCACAGGATCAGATTGTGTAGCATAGCACATACTGTGAATATTTGTGCATGTGTGGCTGGAGAATACTGCAAGCCTCTCCAGATATGTCAAGGCACCGGAACTGTGACTTCAGAAGCCCAGACACATAGTCTGTGATGTTCCTAGCTTGTGCATGTGCCTTATTATGCCCTTCTTCTGTGGGTGTGTGTGCATTTCTGATGGATGTCATCATCCATGGTTCCAGGGTGTAGCTAGCATCCCCCAGTAAATGGCCATATGGGATGTCCACCTAGCAAACCTCTGGTACATCTGTCTGGCAGGAACACACAAGTGTGGAAACTGTCCTCAATGTTGTAAGATCTGGAATGGTGAAGTCCTGTTTTTAAAATGTAGAAGCAAACATATTGTGACTAAAGGGTTTGCAAATTGCAGTACCACAGGTGTTGTTTATATTGCCCTGTGCGGGTTATGTGATTCTTTTTATGTGGGTAAGACAGAGAGAAAGTTAAAACAAAGAATATATGAGCATGGGTACGGTATAAGAAGGAAAAATGATAACAATGCTCTGTTCAAACACTCACAAGTATGTGCAAATGCTGAGTTTAAATTCTTTGTGATAGAAGGTGTACCCACTGACCCCAGGGGAGGACCCTGGGAGACCCGGCTTGAATACAGGGAGTTATACTGGCAACTGGTGTTGGATGTCAGTAACCATCCAGGGTTAAATGACATGGTATCTTTAAAGTCAGTTCTGAAACTCAGGTCTGCTAAATTATAAACCACAACTGTATAACGACAATTATTATGTTTAATTATAGAACAACATTTATATAAATTTTTATATATTTTATATAGTCAGTTTATTTATTTATGTAATCATTCTTGCTTCTTCCACTAGATGGTGCTATTTCATGCTACCTTATTTTACCATTTTTACATGGTTTTATGTTTTTTATAAACATTTTTTATAAAATATTTATTGTTTTATAACATGAGTATTTTATGAGGACAATTCACACAATAAACCCTACTTGATGCATTTACATTACAAAAGTTTTAAGACTGATTTCATGTTACAGGTTTTATTTAATTCATCTCATACATACTGTATTTTAATTAATTCAAATAGAATCTTCATTGTTAATTGTTTAATTGATCAATGCTTCTTACTTGTTGATTTCCATTTGAAAATGTATTTAACATGGCCTTTTGGGCAGTACATGCCTATCTGATGAAGTTTGTAAGACGAAAACATAAGGGGAACTGTTTTTACAACGTTTATGCGCTTGATGTGCTTTGTGCTTTTAAATCACTGTGTTCATGTGCACTTTGGATTACACTTCTGTTGAGTGGACCAGCTGGTTTCTGGTGCCTTTCTACAGGTTACTTTCAATAATTTTTTCTTTTTTAAACTTTGGTTTGCCCATAGCTAAGCACTGCTAAGCAGAAACAAGCGATGCTCAAAACAAGACCTGTTTTAACAGTACTTAGCAACATGCAGCTCTGCTTAGTAGGTTTGAGCACTGCTTAGCAATCCCTGTTTAAGCAATCCTCAGCTAAGCGGGTTTGCACACCGCTAAACATTGCTAAGCATTTGCCACTTTAAGCACTGCTCAACTAAGCTTAGTGGGTTTGCACACTAAGTGGAGCTTAGCATTTTTAAAAATGGTCCAATGGCAGCAAAGTGTGGGAAAATAGCCTTATTTAAGCTGTACAGGCAAGAATACAGCCATAACCTGTTGAAGTTTAATCACTGCAGGAGCTATCGCTGGAGTCAGAGAGGGAATGCACTTTCAGGTGTAGCGCTGGGGTATGTTGGAGTCCAGAGTCATGGTTGGGCTCCTTGTAAAAGACCATGGTGACAGACTGTGGCAGGGCCAGTACCAGGGCTCTGAATACAAGTCTGAGGCCTGGGACCATCTGGCATGTGACCTCATCAATGCTACTGGAATCTCCTGCACTGGTGAGCAGATGTATCATCATTATGATGACCTGAAGTGGAGGAAGAGGGTGGTCTTGGCTCAGTGGATCCAAAATGCTCAGGACCGGAATGTCTCAAAAGTTTGTAAGTATAGGAACCATTGCTTTACCAAATTTTAGCATGAATATTTGATAGTCATGTACGCATAATGGTGTGTTTTCCTTCCCACAGCTGCAGAGAAGAGGCCTCGCAACTTGGAGGCCCACACAGGGCACTTAGCAAGGATGTGCCGAGAGTGTGGTGAGTACAGATATATCTTGCAATAAATAGTCATATAAATAAAATGAGTACAATAGTAACTGCCAGTAGGTATATTCTGTTCTGAGCGTACTGCAATAAAATTATTAATGTGTAGGAATGACATGTGTATATGGTATTAATACCAATGATCTGGTAATAAAGTACACTGGCATTATAAATGTGATGGGAATAAATGACATTTATTCATGATCTACAGGAAATACAGTACAACCGCAGTCAGAATTGTGAAGGAAATAAAGTTAGTATTCTATAGGTTCTGTAATAACAGCACACCTTTAATGCATGCATTATTTAAACTGGAGAACACTAAAGTTTATCAAATGTATACCAATGACTGTGTCATGTCACTCTCAGTAAAGCTTTGTTCTGCCAATTGTTGTGTGTATCCTAGTCTATTGTTGAAGAAATCCAATGTTACAGGTACTACAAAGCAAATATGGGTATAACACCATGAAGTGAGTGAAGCTTGGCTGCTAAAGTACTGTTATGTTAAAGTGTAGATGTGGAGCTGTACTACAAGATAGAATGCAATTTGATACATGTTCTGCACTAACATGTAAACCTTGAATAGTAATGTATAAGGCATTATAGTGTGTTTCCCTCAGGATTATCTTGTGTTAACCTTTACATTTCAGCTATACGCATTCCTGAACATAGGTATGCTGATGCAGGCAAGTATGACACAGCAGTAGCTGTAGAATGCAACTATACCATCTGCAAATGTATATAGGTCAAGCAGGCATCTCAGCACCCTGATATGGTCTGTACAGATCACACATATTCCCATCCACTAGGGGTTGTGTACATCTGCATTCCAAGTATTAATACACACTTAATCTACTATCTCTGTCATACCCGAATCTCATGCATGTATGTTCAACTGTCACTGGAGTCTTCTGTGACACTCTACTGATAGATATTGCCAGACTTTGTCAGCAAGTGAGCTGTAGGCACATATCAGTCAACCCACACACAACAGTGGCCCAGTATCTCAGTGTAATAAGCAATACATATGTTGTTATTTTTTCCACACTCAGACTAGGGTTTGAATCCAGGGACGGGTAGTAATATTTATTTATAGTAAGAGACAAGTAGTACTGACTATTTATAGAAACAGTCATGTATTGTCAACAGATATTCTCCACACAGGACTTACAGGTAAAGAAATGTCTGTAGTAGCTGTATGAAGGGTATACTAATGTCTGTGTCCAGATGTACTAGTGTGTAAACAGCATTGCTCATCCAGGTGGTAAGGCTCCACTAAATAAAATGTCATGAAGTACACTACTATTCCAACTGAATAAGACAACTGAAATGTTCTACTGTTGGTACGGCTGTATGCCTGGCAAATCTGTGAATGTGTGCTGATAGTCTAACCTTATGCCTACGAATGACAGCAGGATAGATATAAACTCTCTGCACTGTGCACAATAAATGTCTCTCAGGTGTCACACTGTCATGGCTAGTGATCACTGTTGCCAATAATCTTGAACACAGATATAAATCCAGTTGAGGTATGCTAGTAGCACACTCACACAATATCAGTGCAGGCTACACCTTGTTAGTCATATATGTTCCCCTGGCATGTAATAGTCTTCTGTAGTTATGTACCTATAGTTCTTACAGTTTGGCCCATACCATCCCATGTGGACAGCTTGAGAGGTATGTGCATGATACAGAAGCTATAGGGCAAATGTAGACATAAAGTAAGGGCAGACCTGTAGAGTACTGAGCAGTACTGTTGTGAAAAGAATAGCCTATACAATTGGTAATGGAATGTCTTTCTCTCTCCCCCCACCCCTTATCTGCATCACAAATATTTATTCTTATACTATGGGTATGGTTTCATTTCCACATATGTTGTTCGCAAAAGCTAATGTTGGGCCTTGTGTTGTATTATTGGTTATATATTACAATGGTTGCATACTAACATACCTTCTTGAAATTCCATTGTTGTTGGCCTTTTGCCATAAGTGTTATTGGCATGCTGTTACAATACTGACTGTTATTCCAATTATCTCTGTATTCTGTATGCTATGCGATTTTATTGTTCTGGGTTAATTGGAACACCCATGCATGCTGTTACAACTAATGTTTAAATGTTCTGTTCATGACTAAGCTATACACCTTGACAAACCTCAACACCATAACACAACTGGGTAGGCCATTTCCAGTGGATCTGTGTATCCCACGTCATCTGGCTGTGGCATTGGGTACTAGCACATCCGGGACCCAACCTGGAGCTGCTCCTTCTGCTGGTCCTACACCACCCATGGGTGGAAATGCCTCAGGGGATGGGGCCTGTCCCCCTAGGGTGTGGGCACAGAGAGGAGGGTGTCACCCGGACTCAAGTTTCAGGTATGGTGCGCAGGGTTATCCAATGTGATTTGGATAATAGACTGCACCAGATCAAGGGCAGACTGGTGCACCTTGAGGGGCTGGCTGGCCCTGGCAGCCAGCCACCAGCACAGTCCCCTTCAGGGACGTGAAGGGGCAGTGGTGACTGCCCATGGGTAGGGATCTCAGTCCCACTGTTGCCATCTGGGGGCACTTGGTCTTCTGATTCCCAACCACCCTCACTGTCCAAGGTGTTTACCCTCCTCATGTGTCATACACCACCCTGTCCACTGTCTTGTCTATTTTTTCTGCCTGTAAAAACAACCTCTCCTACCCAACTTACCCCCACAAATGTACCTACAACCCTTCCCCAACATCTCAGTCTCACCTTAAAAAAAATGGGCATCTGTCCCAAAAACAAATTCATCCCATACATAGCTCTCCATTTTGGCCCATGTACACTGCCATGAATCAATCATCCCAACAATTAATCAACAAAGTTATGTCACCCACACCCCTCCATGTGGGGTCTGAGGCTCTAAATTCTAAATTGTCCACATCATGCACAGCTATTGCTGCCCAAGAAATTGAGAGCTATGGTCCTTTCCTACGCCTGTCCTGCACATCCCTAGCTGCCTTTCATATTGTTTTTCTCCCTGCTTTCCCCCATTTCACCACTTTCCTATCAACCGTTTTTTATTTCCTTTTTTTGGAAATAGCATGGGTTTAAGCAGAAGTAAGTACTGCTTAGCATCTTGGTGCATCAAGCAAACCCATGGAAACCCACTTAAAACTGCTTTAATCACCTTATCTGATTCTGATACTGTTCTGCATATCAATAAAATAACCAGGTTGCCTTGAACCCAGGACCCTCCGAATTACAGCAAAGTGCATTAGTCAACTAGGCCAACTCAGCTCTAGGGAATTGCTGGTGTTTTGTAACTATACCATGCAGAACAGTTTTGTAACATTAGGAAAAAAAACCCACCCCTGCCAAGTATTGAACTCAGGACCTTCTGAACTACGGTTCAGTGTAATACACCACTAAGCCAACTCAGAGCTTGGGAGCTACTGGTGTTTTTGTAAATACATCATGCAGTACAGTGATGTAACATTAGAAAAAGAATACACTCCTGCCAAATATTGGATCCAGGACCCTCTGAAATACAGTTCAGTGCAATAGACCACTAGGCCAACTCAGCACTAGGGAATTACTGGTGTTTTTACAAAGATATCCTGATTACCAGTGACATTACTTCTACATATAATGTGATAGATGACAGTGTACTTGGGCCTGTGGTGCAGACAACGAACCTGTACACAGCCAAAGACATGTTGATGGATTGATGGGAGGCCTACAATATCAGGTAGAGCTGACAACTGCACAGACTGTTGCAGAATATCCACAGTTGTGTTACCTACTTATGGCATGGTTGTCATCAAAGTTATTCTGTGTACTGAAGTACTGGCAAGGCAGTGCAGATTGATTTTACAAAAGCATGACAGACAGGTCAGTGTCACACATCATAGCCATCCCGACACACATGTTCATACCAATCCTGTGTAACATACTGTATGCATGCACATATGTCTTGTGTAGAATATGAATGACCAAAGTATGTGTTTAAGGAAATTGAGTATGTGACAATCTGTATACATTGAGATGAACTTTGTAATGTGAACTCTGAGTAAACTGTGAATATTGAAAAGCACTGAAAAACAGGAGCCTGCTTGAAAGCAGGAAATGTGCCTTATATGGAAGTGTATCCGATTTTCTTTCTCTGCCTAGAGATGTATTAATGTGAACTGCTTTAAGCCTATGGGTAAACCATTGATTGGTTAATTGTCTTGTGTATTAATTTAATTGGTCTAGTTTATATTTTTGTGCTGTCAGCAGTATCACCAGTATATAAGCTTATGCATTCCTTTGTTCGGGGAGTCTCCCTGGTACTTTCCATGAGGCTCCCACATGTGTGTAATAAATACAACTGAAAGAGAGGAAGAAGTGTCTTGTCTTCATTTAAGATAAATATGTTAAATGCAACAATTGGTGCTGTTTACTCGGATCTGAATTGACAACAGCTGCGGTAGTTGGGGATTGAATGAAGTACTGCTAGTAAAAGGGGCCCATGACAGAATTTTCTGTTCTGGCAGTGTTTCTTTCATTCCTATACTTGCCTGCTTTATTAAAATTTGGACTATATTATTTTATAGAAATGTAATAATTCCTCTCATTCAGTTGTTTTGAGGTAAGTGGCATGCAATTTTTTTTCTCTCTGCTATTGATTGTGCAGTATGAGAGTGGGTTAAAATGGAAAACTGGCGACATAAGAGTGAAAGGAGATACGAGAGTGGGGAAAATGACATTTACAAAACGTCACAGCTACATTTGTAAAATACAGTATAGCTTATTGTGTGAAAATGGCAGCGAGTGTGGGAACCATAAAAGTGTCCCAGGGCAGTTGTATGTTTATAAGTCAGTGGGTCGTCCTCACTGAGGGTGATGGTAAACTCGCCTTTCCAGAAAATGGAAGTTTTAATAAACATATTTTGCTTAATCTCCAAGGAAAGTTAAAGAAAAAAGGGAGAAGAATACCAGGGTTGTGCTGGGCAGCATTTAATGATTGGATGACAGAGGCAAAGGAAAGAGAAAAGGATTTGGTTATTAGTAGTTTAAAAGATAATCAGCAGAAACAGAGCAATTGAGAGAGCTACAACAAACTGCTAGTAATTTAGATGTAGTAAACGGTAAATGCTCGAAGGATCCACCCTTTAAGGGGCTTTATCCTGTAAAGGAATTAGCTAAATTGCAGATAATTGAATCATCAGAAGACGATAATGCCTGGCTTCCCCCACCACCGACTGCACCACCGATTGCACCCCCACAGTATCAGCCCCCCCTCGCTCAACAAGGAGCAGAAGTACAGCAGCCAAATTCCACCACTAAAGATTCCACCTCTAGAGAAAGAGAAAAAGCTGCAGACAGTCACTCTAGTGAATCTGATCCAGACATGAGTGATAGAAAAAAGGGACCAAAACCTCGTAGTAAGACTCATAAAGAAGCAAAAGCAGTAATGTATTTTAGAGCTAAACCTTATTACAAAGGAAAAGGGAAGCAACATTTACACCAACAGAGGCATTTTGGCCAATTCCCCGCTATAATTGACAGTGGGTATGGGCATTTTGGGCCAGATAAATTTAATCCAGATTCAGGATTGGAGTCGTCAGACGACGACAGATTGTTACCTTTGAGAGAGGTACCTAACCCAGCCCATGCTAGAAGTGCACAGGAACCACTGACCATTGTAGCACCTAGGGCTTGGTCGGCGGTTGATTTTCAAGCCATTACCGAATCATTACCACCCATTCGTACTAATCCAGCTAAGTTCCAGCGTGTGTTGGCTGGACATATTTGTTTGCAAAATCCTGCAATAGAAGAAGTTAGGGCAGTTTTCAGTATGCCATACAGGCTGATCTGATGAAAAGGATTTGAGACCATGCTAATGTCCCTACTCCAATTCCAAAACATGATGCACAAGGAGAAAATGGGTTTGAAGCCGTAAGACAGCGAATAGTAGATGCTATTACAGTGATAGCTCCACCCACACCCAACTGGTCCAAAATTAAGTCAGTTCTTCAAAAAGAAGACAAACCTGTAGAGGAGTATTTAAATCATCTCACTGAAGCCTTTGAGGCTTACTCTGGATACCCAGAACCCACCGAAAGGCCGGCACAGAGTGGATTGTCGGCTGCTTTCGTAGATGTGTTACTACCACAAGTATGGGATAAGCTAAAAGAAGTATGTTTAAACTGGCCTAGTCTTGGATTGCATGAATTAGTCATGCAAGTGCAATACCTCTCTGACCACTTAGCACAGGAAAAAAAGGATTTACAGGAAAAATTGGTCAAAGTGCAGATTCAGATGTGTACCGCCTTCAGGCAGCATGGACAGGGAGGACATGGAAGTGGGAGAGGTGAATGCCAAGGGGCTGGAAACCAAAATAGACAAATATGGCAGGAAAATCGATCAGCCACACCACATAGCTATAGGTTCATAGGTTCATAAGTTCATACTAGGCTATCTGCCCGAGGGCATTTATAAGCCTAGCCCATAGTTTTGCGGCTTACGCCACCCCTTTAGTTTGGAGAAACTATGCCCATTATTTTGCTGTGCCTCTGTCGAGCAGTGACACTGAGGTAACCCCTGGGGTGTATCTGCGATCTCCCATCCATTGGTCAAGATTCCTCTTGAACAAGGCCAGCGAGGTGCTCTGCCTCACATAAACCGGGATTTTGTTCCACAGCATAGGGAGTCTTTGGGTGATGAATCTATCCCTCCAGCACGTCCTATTAATAACTGTGTCGAGGTTTAAGTCTCCCGCCCTTGTGGCTCTGAGGGATCTAGATTTTTGGAGATGAAGCATGTTCATCAAATCTGGGTTTGACATGGCCTTGTATGTCAGGCATAGGTCACCTCTGAGCAAGCGGTAAGCAACTGAATATAACTGGAGTTCTTTCAGTCGGGCAGCATAAGACAGATTTTTGAGACCCTTTATCCTTTTGGTGAGGAACTTTTGTGGCCTCTCCAGCTGCTGCAAGTGTCGGGTCATATACATTCCGAATGGGGCATTGTACTCGATCATTGTCTGATGAGTGATGAGTATAGGGAGACTATGACTTCCCTTGATCTAGATGTGAATCCCTTCATGATAAGGTGGGCAATGTAGAAGGTCTTCCTAACTACTTTAGCAATATGAGTGTCGAATGAAAGGCTACTGTCAACCTGGGTTCCCAGGTCCCTAATAACTTCTTCTGTGTTCAGGGGATTGCCACCTATATGGTAGTTATGGGTAACCTTATTTTTCCCGAAGGGTATGACTATGCATTTCTTGGCATTTAACTTTAGGCCATGGCTCTGGCACCAGTTATCCATTTCTGTGAGACCTTTCTGAAGGATATCTGTGTCGGATGTGTTTTCAACTACGGCGCCCAGTTTGCAGTCATCTGCAAACTTTGTCAGCCATAACCCTCCTGTGTTTGCTTGTACTTCAGAAAAGTAGATGCCAAACAAGAGTGGGCCCAGGACTGAGCCCTGTGGGACACCAATTGTGACAGGCTTTGAGTCTGACATGGCGCCAGCAACTCTGACCCTGTGAGTTCTGTCACTCAGCCAGTTTGCAACCCATCTTGTAATGTATGGGTTTACATTTAAGTTGATGAGTTTTTCAATGATACCCGAGTGAGGTATTGTATCAAAAGCCTTCGCCAGGTCTAGGTAGGCTGTATGGACTGCCTTTCCCTCATCAATGGCCTTGGTGACTGTTTTGAAAAAGTCAACCAAGTTTAGAAGGCATGATCTGCCTTTGACAAAGCCAAACTGGGTTGGATCCAAAGTCTGCAAGTTCCCTATGTCTTTATTTATGAGATCCATTATGATCCTCTCCATGGCTTTGCAGATAAGGCTTGTCAAGCTAATGGGACGGTAATTTCCAGGGTCGGTGGAGGCACCGCCTTTGTGGAGTGGGACCACAGTCACTGTGCGCCACTCCCTGGGTACGTATCTGGAGATGAGACTAAGATTAAACAGCTGTCCTAACTGTGGGTTTAATTCCTCGTTGAGTTCATGGAGCACACAGCCGGGGACACCATCAGGTCCCATGGATGCTGTGTTCTTTGCCTTGGAGAGAGCAATTTTCACCTGGGCGTTAGAGATGTTTGGGGGTCTACAATCATTTGGTATAGATATCTCTCCTTTAGGGGGGGAGAAGTTTGCACTGAACCTTTCAGCCAGTATGTTGGCAATGTCTGTAGGATCAGTAATCTTCACATCATTTTGAAGTAATTCTGAGCATATCTGGGAGTTTCCTCCTAGGTTTCTGACACAGCTAAAGAATGCCTTATGGTTGTCTTTAGAGTCCTTAGCTATTTTTTTCTCAAAATTAGCTTTGGATGATTTTATGAGAGCTCTTAGCATTTTACTTATAGTGATCAGCGGTGTCTTACCTTTTAAGGATTTTGCTCTATCTTGTAGTAGCTTTCTCCTTTTGTTGTAGAGTTTGTTTATGGCTGGGGTCCACCAGACTGGACGCTTGCCTTTGGTACAAAGAGTCTTTGTTTTGCTTGGGATTGCCTGATCCATGCAGCCTGCAGGTGCTGGTAGAAGGCATTTGTAAGTGATTCAGCGGTTTGAGTAATGTTAACCGCTGGCTCAGGGCCTTAAAGGAGACCACACTAGTCTTTAGAAGTGTGAAGTCGGCTTTCGAAGTTCTTTACTGTGGTCTTTTTCATTTCGGGTGGGGGCGGGATGAGGACCTCCAGCGAGATTAGTTTGTGATCAGATCTCACCAGTGAGGGGTATACTTCCGGTGTTGAACATTGTGCTCCCATGTTCGTGATGATGAGATCAAGTATGTTTTCTCCTCGTGGGGATGGTGACTAGTTGTTCCATGGCATTTGAGTTTATGAATTCCAGGAACTTTTGGGCTAGAGTGTTTGGGCTTGAGTAGTGTTCCCAGTCTATATTAGGGTAGTTGAAGTCACCTAGTATGATGGTGTTCAGAGATACATTTATCCCCTCCAGTGTTTTCAGGAAGGCCATATGAGGTTCCTGAGTTTGCGAGGGTGGCCTGTAACATGCTACAAATTGCAGAGCAGTCTTGCCTATGGTTAATTGCACCTGGATGGTTTCCGATGCATCGTGCGATGCCACCAATCTTGAGGTGTGGGTGTCCTTGATGAATATGGAGTGTTTCAATTGTGGCCAAGTAGGCCATTGGAGAAATGAATGTCCATATCTAGCTGAGCAACCTGCCCCACCCACTGATACATCACCTCAGTGGAATTCTAATTGGACTCCATCCAATCGGCAGCCATCACAATGAAGGTTTCCTGAACACAGACAACAGCAGTTGTGCCCCGTCATCCCTGTGGATCAAGATGGACCATATGTTATGTTACTTGTCAAAAATAAACCCATTTTTGATTGACACTGGGGCATCCAAATCTATGTTAGCTGGTGAAGCAGCAATAAATGTCCCCCTCTCTAATAACATAACTAGAGGGGTAGGTGTCTCTGGCATTCCTACTGAATATTCTGTAACCGTTCCAGTCCCAGTAACTTTGGGACCCTTACAAGACAATCATGCATTTTTAGTAGGACCCTCAGCACCTTTAAATTTATTGGGAAGAAATTTGCTCTGTAAGCAACCATCTTCTGCACTGCTGAAGGAGTATATTTACAAGTACCTTCAGATAAACAAGATAGTATTTTGGCTACTTTAGATGAAAATGTCACTCTGCAGAGAATATGTATGCAGTCTGACCTCGATAAGAATAAACACCTAAATTCATTATCCTCTCATCTATGGACCACTCATGATAATGATGTTGGATTTCTGATTTCAGCCACTCCTGTCAAAATAACTTTAAAACCCGGGGCAAAGTTAACTCAGGTACCACAGTACTCTTTGATGGTAGAAGCCACATCTGGTATTGCTCCCGTCATTTCTGCCTTAGTACAACAAGGAATTATAGTACCTACAACAAGTCCATGTAATACTCCAATTCTACCGGTAAAGAAACCTGGTAAACAAGCTTACAGATTTGTGCAAGACTTGCGGGAAGTCAATAAGGCTGTCTTGCCTGTTTTTCCAATCGTACCAAACCCAGCTATGATTTTAAGCTGCATTCCACCTACAGCACGTTGTTTTATGGTTATAGTTATCTCATCAGCTTTTTTCTCTATCCCAGTACATCCAGATAGTCAGTATTTGTTTGCATTCACTTATAAAGGCCAACAGTATACTTGGACCCGACTACCCCAAGGATATGTAAAATCTCCAACCCTATTCTCTAGAGAAATGCACAGACAACTACAGGATTTACAGTTACCACCACGTTCAGTATTGGTCCAATATGTAGATGATATTCATATGGCTTCGCAAGATACCAAGTCTTGTATTGAGGACTCACTTTTAGTTTTAAAGTTTTTAGCCGAACAAGGTTTTAAGGTAAATAAATCTAAACTGCAGCTCTGTTAAGAAAAGGTACAATACCTGGGACACATCATTTCTATGGGTTCACATCAAACACTTCCAAGTAGAATCACCTCCATCCAGACTGCCACCTGCCCTGTAACTCAGAGACAACTCAGGGGATTCCTTGGGCTAGCAGGTTATAGTAGACAGTGAGTGCCCTGTTTTTCAGAAATTTCGGCCCCTCTGTTAAAGCTTCTAAAAAAGGAGGTCACAGACCCTCTGCCTTGGTCCCCTGAACATGAAAACACCTTTCAGACTATTAAAACAGCACTAGTAAACCCACCTGCTCTGGGGCTCCCAGATTATTCTAAACCCTTTGTTTTCTTCTGTTGTAAAAGAAATAAAACTGCCCTGGGCCTGTTGGCGCAAGCGCGCACAGGAGGCTATCGACGTATAGCATATTACAGCACTCAGCTAGACCCTGTTGCTTCTGGCTATCCACCCTGTTTATGAGCAGTGGCAGCTACTGCTGTTTTGATCAATATGGCAGCACCACTGACATTAGGATATGACACTATACTAGCAGTACGTCATGAGGTGCAAGTGTTACTTTTAAAAACAAAAACACAGTATCTTTCCAATGCTCGCCTCACTAAATATTAGTTAAGTTTATTAACTAATCCCGCTGTTCAAATTACACATTGCCCACCACTAAACCCTGCTTCATTAACTCCAACCAGTGATGAGCGTGAACCACATGACTGTGTGCTTGTAGTTAACACTGTTCTTTCTCCTAGGCTGGATTTACAAGATGTTCTTTTGCTTAATCCTGATTTAGTTATTTTTGTAGATGGATCCTGTTTATGAAATAATCTTGGTGAACTCCAGGCTGCATGGTCAGCCTGCTCGCCATCTGCAGTTTTACAAACTGGACAATTACCACCTGGCATGTCCGCATAAGCTGCGGAATTAGTAGCACTTTTGCATGCATGTAAAATGGCCAAAGACAGATCTGTTACTATTTATACTGATTCACGTTACACCCATGGTGTTGTTCATGATTTTGGTACCTTATGGAAGGAAAGGGGGCTTTTGATGTCCTCTGGGGTACCAATTAAAAATTACCTGTATATTGATCACCTCTTACAGGATTTGTTATTACCTTCCAACATTGCTGTTGTCAAGTGTGAAGCTCACCAGTCTAATGACTCCCTAGTAGCTAAGGGAAACAATTTGGCTGACTGGGCTGCCAAGCAGGCTGCTCTTTCACATACTGTTCAAGGACAATTTCTGCAGCCTATCTTACAAACGGTTACTTTTGACACTACTGTTCTGAAAGCTTTATAAAGTGAAGCATCGGAATCAGAAAGAAAAAAACATGGCTGGCCCACAGTTGTTTCCAATGCTCTGATTCAATTTGGCAACATCCTGATAGCAGATTAATTTGCCCTATATCTATGTTAAATTCTCTTATAAAAGCACATCATTTTCCAGCTCATGTCGGGGTGCAAGCATTAATCAAACAAATTCAGAAGGATTGGTTTGCCCCAGGACTTTCTGCTTCTGTGCAACATTTCTTGAGCACATGCTCCATTTGTTTACAGCATAACATTTCAAAGGGCACTCTGGCTCCCGCTCAACTGGTGCCAAAACTAATGGGATCATTTTGTGCTTTACAGTGGGACTTTATTGAACTCCCACCTTGTACTCATTCTAAATATGTTTTGACTATTGTTGATATGTTTTCAGGGTGGTTAGAAGACTACCCATGTGCTAAAAATGATGCTATTTCATTTGCAAAAAAATTGTGTTATGAATTAATACCTCGTTTTGGTGTTCCTTGTAAAATATACTCTGACTGTGGAATGCATTTTACTGCTAAGTTAGTTGAATCATTGTGTACAATGCTAGGCATTACTTTGAAATTTCATTGTCCATATAGACCACAGGCATCAGGTATTATTGAATGCATGAACCAGACTTTGAAAACTAGACTTGATAAAGTCACTTTGGAAACAGGCCTAACTTGGGTGCAGGCCTTACCACTAGCCTTACTTTCTATGCGGTCATAACCACATCCTACTAAGGGTCTTTCTCCACATGAAATTCCCATGGGTCACCCTCAGCATATGCCCATGACACCACCACCACCCTTTTCTGAATATGATGCATTTGATAATGATATCTTTTTGCACTGCAAATCTCTTGTTTCTTTCATACAGTTTCACCATCGACAAGTAGCAGCTGTTCAACATCTTCCTGATCCTTTTGTGGCATCCGCTCTACAACCAGAGGATTGGGTCTATGTTAAATCCTTTTCTAGAAAAACAGCGCTCCAGCTGTGCTGGAAGGGGCCCTTCCTGGTTCTTCTGACAATGTCATCTGCTGTGCGACTGCAAGGATCTCCAACTTGGATCCATATTTCACACATCGAAAAAGTTGTGCCGTCTGAAGATCAACAACCTTTACCTTTTTCAACTCTAGATTCTCCTCCCATTGCTACTCGTACTCGGAACAGAACTGTTCCAGTACCTGACGATGCCTAACATTTGCCCTTTTGGAAAACTCCAAACTACTGACACTCTGAAAAATCAACAACCATTTCCACAAAAATATTGGACAGCCATTTTGATGATCATTCTTGTTGTACTGTTATTTTTAATGTGGCCATTTTTATTTCCTGCTCCATCGACGCATTATACCAAGTGAGCTATTTGGCATCCACCTTTCAACACCTACCAAACTATTAAATTTGCCTATGCATCATCCCTCAATGTCTCTGACTGTTGGATCTGTACTGCTTAACGTACTGTTCATGGGGGATTGATGTTAAGTACAGTCCCTTTAGGGGCTAATGAAACCTGGATGAATCTGATCTATGACACTTCAAATGTCACTTCAAAAGACAGGATAGCATTACATCTGTTTAACCGTCGAAATGGAACTATGTGTTTTCAGAAATTTGGTAAAGTCAAGGTAGCATGGAGTTTTTGTAATGTGACAGTTCCCCACAGGTGTAACAATAACTCCTCCTACTGAAACACTACCTGTGATTCATTTTGTGAACTGGTGCATAAAACATACGAAGAGGTAAGAAATAATTCCGTTCTATACCAACAGCTAGGATTGATCGATAAGAAGGTGTTTCATTCTGAACAAGGTTATATAAATAGTAATATCACCACTAAGGTGGAAGATTGTTACTTTGTGTGTGGTAGAAGAGCCTATAAACGGCTACCAGAAAACTGGTCTGGTAGCTGTTTCTTAGGTTATTTAGTCCCAGCCATTTGACATACATCTGTTTTACCTCTAGGAAAAATTTGGAATGTTTGAGAAGTCAAAAAGCCTGCCAGTCTGGTAGGCCAAATTGACACTTCATGGATTTATCATCATGACTTAGCTCATGCTGGCACCAAAGGACTATCTCATTCATATCATGAGCTGGTATAATTCTAACATATGGAGCAGTACAATCAATTTGGGAATTGAGAAAACTGTCTAAATTGCTTGAAGTATTAAGCAATGCCACATTTTCTGCTTTAGAACTAGTGACTGATGAACTGACTGGCATGAGAGCTGTAGTCCTTCAAAACTGTGCGGCTCTCGATTTCACCCTAGTGGCGAAAGGCGGAACATGCGCTTTAATTCAGGAGGAGTGTTGTACATTTATTCCTGACGATCAGTACGAATTTGAAAGCCATCTAAAACTCATTCAGAGAGTCTCTGAACTCTCTCAGGCCAAGGAGGCCAATAACTCCATTTGGGCATGGTTTAACCAACCTGTTCTTAGGTTGGGGAGGTAGACTATTGAAGTTAATTTTATTAATTGCAGTATTAACTCTTATTGCTTTTCTTGTTGTGTTTTTAATCAAAGCATTGATTTTGAAATTAATGTCTTTTAAGACTACTAAAAAGGTGCCAAAGTTTTATATGCCTGCAGTTATGAATATGGATGATGAAATAAAAATGTGTGACAATGTTGAAGGAACCAGACACATGGTTATGTTAGATTTACGGCAAATGTATGATTGCCTAAATGGTGATGCTTACACAGCATCAAATGGGGGATTGTAGAATATGAATGACCAAAGTATGTGTTTAAGGAAATTGAGTATGTGACAATCTGTATGCATTGAGATGAACTTTGTACTGTGAACTCTGAGTAAACTGTGAATATTGAAAAGCACTGAAAAACAGGAGCCTGCTTGAAAGCAGGAAATGTGTCTTATATGGAAGTCTATCCGATTTTCTTTCTCTGCCTAGAGATGTAGTAATGTGAACTGCTTTAAGCCAATGGGTAAACCATTGATTGGTTAATCGTCTTGTGCAGTAATTTAATTGGTCTAGTTTATATTTTTGTACTGTCAGCAGTATCACCAGTATATAAGCTTATGCATTCCTTTGTTCGGAGAGTCTCCCTGGTACTTTCCATGAGGCTCCCACACGTGTATAATAAATACCACTGAAAGAGAGGAAGAAGTGTCTTGTCTTCATTTAAGATAAAAATGTTAAATGCAACACTTGCAACTACACCTCCCATGATAATGACTCAGTAGCTCTGTTACATTCCTAGCATATTTGACATCTGGACACCCACAGTTCAGTCCCAAAATCCAGTCTGTTGCATGGCAACTACATGATTGAGCCCTGCAATGTCCAGCAGAACTGGTCTACCACAGTCACTGCCACCCACAGTAGCACATCAAAAGCCTGGAAGGTGGGATACATGTCACAAATATGAATACATGTCCTAAATGTCCCCTACCACTCTCTGGATGGTACTACTACTTAACATATGTACAAGAGGCACATGCCTCTGGACTGTTAGGGGTACCCTCACCATGGCCATGCTGTGAAACAAGAGCTGACACTGCTCCCTCACTGATATGTACAGCTTGCTGTCCCCCAATGTCTTCACAATCCCCAGTATGACTCCTGGCCAGAATGCAGCAGATGTGTCCTGCTACCCATGCAGCAGTATGTTCAGCTACCTGCTAAAGACCTACCATACCTCTCAAACACCTAGAACAGGGCATCCACACAACATCCATACATAAAGGGTTGGGGGATGTTCAGGTGACAGGGACAGGTGTCACAGTCTCCTCCTACAAACATACACAGCTGATAGACCAACATCAACTGCAGCAGCAGCATGCACATTCAGAGAAAAATTATGTATGACATTCACATCTGCCTGGCTCCTTATTGACCCCAACACACATTGTTAGACAGTAACCTGCCACAGAATCAGAAAGTCTGTTAACAATGGCTAGACATAGCATGCAAAACTGTGAACATAGCACATCAATCCACACAGTGAACAGTATTTCTACCTACCCTCTGTGATGCTGTAGCTCCCACACTTCGATAATATCCTCCTCACAGGGCAAGAAAAGGGTCAAGGCCTACATGAAGGCCTTAATTATAGCACTGTGTTCCCATGCCATTGACTAATGGCAATGCAACCATCTGTTCTGCATGCTATTAGCAAGTGTGAGTCACAGATTAGTGCACAGACAATCACCTGTTCATGAGCATTACCTAAAAAACTGAATGTAAAGTACTGGACTGGCCACCAAATAAGGAATACAAGCCCCCGTGAAGGCTAAATCAAGTCACAGTATAGAAGCACTGCACTGGCACGTAGTATAATTTAAGACTCTCTTTAATTCACACTATTTTCACATAAAACTCGACATATGGTTAAGCGCTTTCATCTAACACCATAGATTTCATCAGAACCATCACCCTTTGTGTCTGACTCTTTTATATATACATATCATTTAAACAATTAACAATTCATTAAAAGTCATGTGATAAAACACTCTTTTAATTACTCATTAAGTCCTTAAAGTGCACAGTGCTCAATTCCCTATATATGCCTTTCAATGCTTGTTTATATTATTTTAAAAACTGGATTATTAAAATTACTAATAAATACTTTTAAAAACTGTCCTAAATTCATGTATATAATACATTGTTATGCATTATACTTAACATACTATATTAAATTCTATAAAAAATATGTGTATTCCTATCATACTTGAACAACCAAATTACAATAATACATTCTCAGTATACATTTTCTGTTTTATGTGCTACTATTCCTCTCTTACTATATCACTAAAATAACAGTCTGCTCTTCTAATATTTAATATTTAACTTGCTCACTCATAAAATAGTTTTAATTGAAATATATTCATTTAACCCCGGGTATACTGAGGCATTTAACTTAATTTGCCACCTTGTTTCTTTTTCAAGTAATTTTTCCTTTATATTCCCTCCCCTGGGGTTAACCTTTACCTGTTCTAAAATTGCAAACTTGAATTTTCTACACTTTGTACTAGCCATGCAATGTCTCCATAAAGCATTATTTTCGTCCTGCTTCCTTATTCTATAGTAGTGCTCATATATTCTATTTTTTAACAACCTAGATGTCATCCCCACATAGTAACAAGGGCATGTTGAACACAGGGCTAGATATACAACATTCTTAGTTCTACAAGAGGAATAGTAGCACATAAAACAGAAAATGTATACTGAGAATGTATTATTGTAATTTGGTTGTTCAAGTATGATAGGAATACACATATTTTTTATAGAATTTAATATAGTATGTTAAGTATAATGCATAACAATGTATTATATACATGAATTTAGGACAGTTTTTAAAAGTATTTATTAGTAATTTTAATAATCCAGTTTTTAAAATAATATAAACAAGCATTGAAAGGCATATATAGGGAATTGAGCACTGTGCACTTTAAGGACTTAATGAGTAATTGAAAGAGTGTTTTATCACATGACTTTTAATGAATTGTTAATTGTTTAAATGATATGTATATATAAAAGAGTCAGACACAAAGGGTGATGGTTCTGATGAAATCTACGGTGTTAGATGAAAGCGCTTAACCATATGTCGAGTTTTATGTGAAAATAGTGTGAATTAAAGAGAGTCTTAAATTATACTACGTGCCAGTGCAGTGCTTCTATACTGTGACATTACCTAAAAAAGCCAAGTTGCTGCCTACGGTAAAGAGGTCTGTGACTTTCTTCATGAAGACAGACTGTGATTTCCAAGGAATAATACCACTGGATTTCTGCTCATGAAGGAGTAGAGCACTATACCAGGTATGTCATAGAGTTAACGATGTAATGTAATGTAAATGGTGGGATGCAGCCATGGGAAATAGGAATGTCAACAGTAGGTCTCAGCAACATATCTTGGAATGACATGTTGCTGTTAGTCTGCTGTCCAGCACCTACAGTCTTGCTTTTTGGCTCTGTCTGCAGTGACATAGATTGCAGCTTTGACACTTGAGTCTCCCCAACAATGGTCAGCCCTTGTAGAAATGCTACTGGATTGTCTGTTGTACAATACTGACAGTAACTACTGGTGGATACAGCTGACATATCACATCATGTAGTGTCATGAGCCCCTCTCGGTCTGTGATTGTCATACAGGAATAGTTCAAAGATTATTCAGGTGTCTCTGAGTGTTCCTGATGTACTCTGTCTAGCTAACTGTGTACTACACACCTGTATATTATTGCCTGACAGCTATGGCTAGCATACCTAGTGACCACCTTCAGCAGGACAGCAGGTTATAGGCAGTAGTAGTGGGGGACACAGGCTCCACCTCAGCAACAGTGTGTGTATATATTGACCATACAATACCAAGGAATGAATACAGTGCCCAATATTAATGTACCATTACTGTGTTCTGAGGGGTCTGGTATGTCACACACACATTCCCCACACTCTGGTGATACCCATTACATATTATTCAACTGGTTTGCAGACATCCACATTTGTCTGGCCTGGGGTCCACATATATCAGGCACATGTACACATTCTGCAAACATCTGGGTACTGCAGATGTTGGACACCTATGAGGAGGAAACCCTACACCACATATGCACTGCTGTCAGTTATTATGTAGCACAGATGTTGCTGGCTGTATGACATGGTACTGTAACATTGCCATAGGGGGCAAACCACAGTTGATGGCACTGATGGGTATGGACACATAACAGCAGAGCCTGTCACAGCACACAGGCCATAACTGCTACACCTAGGAACATATGGGATCACTAGGCTGTGGGCCCTGAGCCCCATATGCCTAGCCCACATGTTAGCCCATGTGTATGCAGGGCAGCACCTAATGGCCCAGTCTGACAGGGACACAGGTGGTATCCCAAGGGTGGATGTGAAGTTAACCATCCAGTTATCCAGGGTCTGCCTGCAAAGGAGTAAATAGCTACCCTGCCTGATGTGGACAGGGTGACCATTCGACAGCAGGGTGAGTGTGTGGGACACACATCTGAGCCACCAAGAAGACCAGTTGATGTGTTGAAGTCACACACCAGGTTGATTTTGTGTGTGTGTGTGTGTGTGTGTGTGTGTGTGTGTGTGTGTGTGTGTGTGTGTGTGTGTGTGTGTGTGTGTGTGTGTGTGTGTGTGTGTGTGTGTCTGTTAATAGAATGGAGCTTGAATTGCACTTGTACAATAGGGCCAACAGTGATTGCCTTGCATGTCAGACAGACGTCACCTCTGAGGAGCATGTATTACACCAGGTAGAGGGTTGGGCTTATAGCCTGTGTATGGTAGATGTTTGAGGCCTTCGTACTCCCTAGTGGGGAACCTTTGTGATGTCCCCAGCTGCTGCATGTGCTGTGTGAGGTAAATGATGAATGGGGCATTTTACACAATAATGGGCCTTATTGTGGGGAATACAGGGATGTTAGGACCCCATGCCCCTGGATAACATACCTGTAGGCATGAGGTGGGCCATGTAGAAGGTTTAGCATACAACAGAAGCACCTTGGTAGTGAAATGTCATGTTGCCATCGACCTGTGTGCACAGATCCCACATGACTGATTGCATGCCTAGGATGTTACTTGTTCCTAATGGGCTAAGATGTGGGGACTTCACTCTCCCCAAAGAGTTTGTCACTGCATGTCATGGTATGTGGCTGAGGCCAAGTTTCTGGCACCAGTCATGTATCTGCATGAGAACCTCCTACGCAGATGTCCACATCAGTAGGGAATCCAGTGACAGCACACAGCATGCAGTCATCTGCAGACATGATCGGCCATAGGCCAATGGCTGTGCCCTGTGCCACAGACTTGTACATCACACATAACAGAGGCCCAAACACAGAACAACAGGTTACACTGCTAGTTATGGGTCAACTGCTTGTGGTGGAGTCCCCTATGTGGATTAGTTGGGTCATGTCAGCTTGCCATTGTGCTACCCCTATGGTAACATATGGTGTGATGCATACCTGGGAGCATATCTCTATTATGGCCAGGTGGGTTATACTGTCAAAGACTTTGTCCAGGTCAAGGTAGGCAGTGTGCACTGTCATCACCTGTCCATGGCTTTGGGGACTGTGTCAAAGAGGCCACCAAGTGTAACAGTCATGATCCCTTCCTTGACAAAGCCTAACAGTGCATGATGGAGTGTGTGGAGGTTGCCAATGTCTTTGTTAATGAGGTTAACTATAAACTGTGCTATGGGCATAAAGAACAGCCGAGTTAGGCTGATGGGTGTATAATGTGACAGATTGGTGGCTGCACCACTGTAGTGTAAAGGGGTGACAGTGGTTGTCCTTCACATGGCTGGGACAAAGGCGGCAGTCAGGCTCCCTTTGAATACAGTGGCTTATGTTGTTGCAAGGTTATGCTTGGGGTCATGTAGGATGCATCTTGTGATAGGCTTAGATGGCAGATGAATATCATGACTTTCACATGGCAGTGGTGACCTGTTCCCTACATATAGGAGAAGAGGGCAGGTATTGTGGACATCCTAGTGGACTGATAGTGGGATGGGGGTGAAGCCTACACTGACTCTGCCAGGCATTAAATATACCTACAGCACTGGTATAGCTGGTATCCTTGACCACCAAAAGTGAGCAGATGCAGGTGATACCTGTGATGTTGCAGACATATGTGCAGAACAGAAGATGACTGTTTGTAGTGGATGTTGACAATGTGGGTTCTGGGTTTGCTGTGCAGGTTTCCAGGAATGATCACATTTGCTTGTTCACACTAATAAGACATTGCATGTAAATGGCCACCTGCTGCTAGTTTATCCCAGACAGCAGTATGTCATTCCTGTTATAGACACTCATGTATTGCAGATGTCTATGATGTGTATGAATCCTTGCAGACAATGATGTAGTCCTGTCAGGTATACCTGACTCCATGCATCTATACAAATGCACATCTAGCACATGTGTGTATGTGTGGATATTGGTGACAGTCCCTACAGAGGAGTATGGGGATATGAGGCTGTGTATACCACCCCCCAGGAGGCTGTATTCCATGTTGCAGGTTTATGTATGTGTGACCCAACTAGATGGGTATTGTGGGAGATGAGAAATGCAAATGTGAATGCAAGATGTTTGCTTTGCCACAGAGGATGACACTGTAGGGATTCTACAGGGGTAACCTGTGTTGTGTAATATCCACTGCCACACACCTTCACCTGTCATGTGGGGGCAGCTCCTAGCTGCACCAATATGTTTGTAATTCCAGGGATGATGGCTTTCTGGCCATTTGTGAGCTGGCATGGGTACATCATTCAATGTATGTTTGGGTCGTTCAAGTGACCTAGGATCTGGGTACAGACCCACATCAGAATGCAGTTGTGGATCATCCATATAGGCAGGATTGGCTTCCTGGTCACATGTGGTGGCCGGTAGCTAGATATGATTTGAATAGGCATGTTGCCAATGATGAACTGCCCCTGGAGTGTCCTCTGTGCAGCCCACTGCCTGTACAGTGTGGAGGTGTGTATGTGTCTCATATATACTGAACTCACATAACCCACGCCATTTCCACCCACACTTTTGGGTATGATGGTATAATAGGATGGTTGGCCAGGTAAGGCTGGGGTGCTCTCTGAACCTTTAAACCATGTGTGTGACTGCACAGATGTTAACATTTCCCAGGGATAAGAATGCTTGCACTGAGGGCAAAGTCATGTGTAGACACCTAGGGTTTAGCAGCATGGCCTTCAATGTGTGCTGTGCTGACAGTTATATATTGGTACTGATAACCTCACTACTTTTCCTAATGAAGGCACTATGGGGGTGGTGAGTACCAATGCCAGACACCTGAAAGCCAGTTGAGACAAATGGAGGCCATCTGCTGTAGAACATTGTGGTCTGTTGACTATATCATCCCTGGCTGACAGGTACTGGACCCCCCCTGCAATATTACAGGATAAAAGGCCACATGTTAAGGTCAATAATTTCCTGAATATCTTCAGGCATCAGTCTGGGTGACAGTGGAATGCTGCATAAGGCTAGGGACAAACCTGTCTGGGACACATTATCAATGTGCTCACTCATGTCTCACTGCACATAATCCAGGGATATACATCTCAGGTCAGGCATAGCAGCATGGAGTGTGACAGACACCTGACAGTACCTACTGGTGAGAGACAGCAGTGTGTATGCAATATGACAGAGTCTGTCACCTAACACACAAGTAACTGTGACCATCAACATATACAGCCAGGTGAGAGGCACATCAATGTGTCTCATAACAGAGTCTCCTATGTGTAACATGTGTAACATGTGCTGATGCCTGCATGGCTGAGGGAAACAGGTGTATGGCCATGTGTAGTATGTGTTGTGTACAGCTGTGGCATTCACGTATTTCATTGCCTCGGAGGTCTCTTTTGTTTGTGGATGTGTATGTTGAGGTCCACTGTATATGTATGTGTGTTGTGTAGGTGTGGATGGTGTGTGAGGTGTACTAATTGTGTTGACAACCTGTTTGGGGACAGATATGTGACCTTGATAGGGAGAAATCATGGACTGCAGGTTACTACTGACATTACATCTCTCTCATAATGTGTTTCTTGGTGGTGTTTGTAGATGGTTGCCCATCTGTGCACATGAGGCAGGTGCTACACTGTGCCAGGACACCCATATCAACCACACTGGCAAGGAGAACTGTAGGACATTGTCGAGCCATATAGTCCAGAATGTGATGGAGGAAGGCCAGGGAGATCTGAGAGGTGGGCCTACAACCCAGGCACTTACTACAACAGTAGGATGCTGACACCACAGCATACCATGTAGACAAGCTATGAACAAGCAGTAATAGGTGCAACAGGTAAATGCATTTGAAAACCTCATACCACATGCAGCAAGTAGCAAGAAACATCAGAATCAGGAGGGCAATCCATGATGTATTGCCACTATGTTGCAGATAGTCACATATATACACTGTGGTGATAGTTGGTGGGGTATGATGTGGGAGTTAGTGGTGGCAAATGTAGATGTGCAGGGTGTGTACATTATGATGAGCACTGTATGTGGTCCTGTGATGTGTTCTTCTCTTCATGTCCTTCAGGTGGGATGTATAGATGTTGCAATCCACTTTTCTCAGAATCTGAGACTGCTGCCATTAATTATGCCCTGAGACTCCATCACCAGGAGCTGTTGAAATGGACCTGCCTTAACCAGCAACATTGCACTGTACTGTGGGCAGACCTCTTAGCCACTGTGAATGATGTGGGCCACCAGGACAGGAGCTATGAACAGGTCTGGCACCATTCTATAGATATAATACATTATAGATGGAAAAGGGCCGCAGCTGTGGCCAGGGACCATGCTGGAACCAGGGGAGGGCCTACTATGCAGCCCCCACTCTCAGCCACAGAGGAGTTCCTAGCAAACCTGGGTACAGCCACCAGCTCACAAAAAATATCACAGCATATGTTGTTGAGGTGGGTAGCACAGATTCCACAGCTGAGGAGCATCCAGTTAACCCTCCAGTGGTCATCACGTTAATACTGTAGTATTCATAGTGGCAGCCTCTGCATACCTGTACACATATGTCATGTCAATCTGCATTTGTGGGTGGATGTTTGTAATGTACATGTGTACATACATATTGTGAATGCCAATTTGGGTATTATCACAGTTTGTACTGTACATGTTGATAAATGCACATATTATCCTGTGCCAATGCCATATGTATGTCTGCTGACAATACCTCTCCCCCACAAATCCATAGGTACCACTGGTGTGGCTGTGGACCATCATCCTGTAGCCGGTGAGTGTGGAACTGTCTTGTTATGGCTCATCTATACCCTAGGCATGTTAAGGGCTGCCAGTTTGCCATTGACACTACAGTTAAGCTTAGCCATATTGCAATATGTGCATGTTCACTTGTGGTGGAGTTCACTGCAGTGCATCACATTGTTAATCACAGTAGTATATTTGCAGGAGCTGTAACATATTAGCATGTATTTTTGTAAAGGTGTAGCCAGTCTGCTATACATGGGTGCATTACTATTGTGTAAATGGGTGCACTGTGTTTTAGGTGAAGGCCCATCACATACTCTGATTTGTCACATATCTCACTGGTGTATATTATTAGTAACATTTAATGGATGTAGCTGCATTGCATGTTGTCAAGGGCCTGTCCACAGTGTGTCTGTTGTGGTCTGATTGTGTGTCGTGCATGGCATCAGTCAGAAGGTGTGGTCAGTATCATGCCTTTGTGGCACTTCACCTGTGTGTGTGTGTGTGTGTGTGTGGGGGGGTATCAGCAGACATTATAGTGCAGGAATTAATGTAGTCATGTCTTCCCCTCACAGGTAACCATGGGGGTTGGAGTGTGTCCCCCTCATAACCTGATGTTGGTGTCTCATCAGACTCTGATGATGATGGTGGCCATAGTGAGGCACAGGTGGGGGTGTTGGTGGCTGAATCTGTCCCATTGGTTGACATCCCACTTCCACCCCCAATGTCCCTGCACACAGTCTGTATGCCCACACATACTCAGTCCCCAGCAGCCCAGATATTGGGCAGTCAGAGGGTGGTGGTATTGAACAGGGGAGTATGGCAACTATGGCATCTGTGACTGTAGACACTAGCCATAGCTAGAGAGCTGGCAATGTTCCACAGAGGCAGATTGACAGGGGTGCTTGAAGGAGGACTGCTGCCCATCCAGCCCCTGTCAGAGGTGTCACAGCACATGTCACCCGATGCATGTTTAGATCTGTCATGGAGGCACAGGCACATTGGTAATGGTACACCAGATGGATGATCAGGGTCATGGATGCTACACTGCCTGGCATGCATGACTCCCTCCATGGCATTGGTGATGCCTTACGTCATTTTGCTGATGTAGTTTTTAGACAGTGGGGTGAGACATTGTCAGTCCTCAACCATGCAATGTCTGTGCTGGAACATGTGGTTGGAGTAGGGTGTCAGACACATGGATGTAGGTTAGCAACAACATCAGCTGAGAGTCCACGTGGCTGTGCACAGTCACACTCCCATAGTGGCAGTACCACCAGCACTATGGAAGGAAAGGTGCTGTCCACACCACAACGTGGCAGGCCATGGGCACGTGGTCCTCGGTGGTCCCGTGAGGGACAAAGACCCAGCAGACACCGGTCACCATCAGCAAGTAGTACCACATCTGGCCCCTGGGATGGTAGTGCCCGTGCCACTCCTGGCAGAACTAGTTTCCATGTTCATGACCAGAGACGGTGAACTGTACATTCTGCCAAGTACAGTCCATGGCCATCCAACAGACCATTGTGTAGGGCTAGCACATGGCTTGGCTGTGTGCATGCATACACTCACACATCACTGTCACATGCAGGTCACCAACAGACGCGCAAACCACTGCTCCATGGCCTAGCTGACCACACACACACACACGCACACACGCACACACACACGCACACACACACACACACACACACACACACACACACACACACACACACACACACACACACACACATGCATGTTTGTGGCCCTAACCCAGTCACACTGCTGGAAGGGGATATACACAAGGATTGCCACTGGAAGGATAACAGGCCCTTAAAATGGTATAACTGTGTCTCTCACACACACACACACACACACACACACACACACACACACACACACACACACACACACACACACACACACACACTGATGCAGGGGAACATGCATTCCACCACACATGCACAGAGAGTTGCCAGTTTTGAGATTACAGCACTTACCTATGTACTTATGTACACTATAGCCCACTGTACATATTGCATGTGCCACAGTGTTATTGTGTTTGTAAATGTCTAACTCTGCATCTAAGGTGAATGACATCTGTAGGCCCAGAATAGGTTGGTAATGGTGGAGTTAACAGGGTGGCACAGGCACAGAAATAGTATAACCATTGCGCACACACAGGCAAAACAACCGCACAGCATATGCATGCATAGACACATACACTCACACAGTTGCTAGCTTTGAGATTAGAACCTCTTCTATCTAGTTGTATGTACTATAGTGCTATGCCATTTTTACATGCATCACAGAGCTTACATGCCTGGGGCATACTTCTCAACCTCTTACAGCAATACATGTGGACAAAGCCTTCAATAATGGGGGGATACAGGTCCAAAAATAGGGGCACTTTTTACATATTGCTCTTACAAACTTAGATAACTGATAGAGTGACAGGTTTTGCATTAGCATTACTTTTGTGAAGGGTATGAAGTCTGAAATTCAAATGTCTGTCATTTTCTGACTTCATCTCTCAATAATTTGCCAATGATTAGCCAGGAAACCACAATTTTATGAGGCACAGACCAAATATATGAGGCAAATATCTGGACATTCTGCAAAACCCTATACAGTTGAGAGGTATGGCCTGCAGAGTGTCAAACAGTGCATCTAAGGTGGATGACATCAGCAGGCCCTGTACAGTTATGCAATGAGGTGAGGCAACAGGGTGGAATAGGCTTCAAAATGGTACAACCAACACACACACTTGACAGCATTGAGATTAGAACCCCTACATATCGAGTTACATGTACTATAGTGGTATGACTTATGTGTGCCACTGAGCTTACATGCCTGGAGGGTGTCCAATGATGCATCTAAGGTGGATGACAAAAGCAGGCCTTGTAAAGTAGAGCAATGGGGGGTTAACAGGGTGTAACAGGCCTCAAGGGAATATGCTTACACACACACACACACACACACACACACACACACACACACACACACACACACACACACACACACACACACATTTGCTATTGCTGGGAATTGAACCACTATCTATCTAACTCTGTACACTTTAGCAGTATGTACTTATCGCATGCACCATAGGACTTACACATGTAGAGAGTGTCTGGCAGTGCTGTTGGGGTGGATGACATCACTAGCTGCTGACAGGGAGACCACTGCTGTGGAGGACAGTAGTCACAGGGCCAAAATATTGGTGGCCATTGCACAGACATAGGCCTGTTGGGTGTGTGTATTCTGCTGTACGTGTAATACCTACAGAAACACACACACAAACACACACATGCATGGTGACTGATGTGAGATTAAAACTCCTTCCTACCTAATATTACATGGGCCTCACCATAGTATTTGCACATGCCACTGGTTAAAATTTGTGCATGTGTGGCTACTGCAGTACATAACTTTATGTCTTCCAGCGTCTTTCTCTGTCTCTCTCTGTCTATCTCTCTCTCTCTCTCTCTGTCTTTCTCTCTGTCCCCCTGTCTCTGCCTCCCTATAAATGATATATTTGTATATATTACATATATATCTGTATGTATATCACATTCAGCAGATCCAGATAAATCTTATATGTACCACATAAGGATAGATGGGGTAAACATGTCTGATGGGGATGGGGATAAACAGTTAAGGTGTACATAGCTGTCTGTATACAGAAGGGATATATGTAAATCTCAGTTCTATAGTCAAATTTGGGTTCAGACATGGGCTGAAAGTAGCTAAGTGTATGCGTATGCCCAGTATGACCATCAAGTAGTAAGAGTGGGACCCCAGGTCAGACTTACCTGTACTCCAGTCCAGGATTTTGTGTGCTACAGCCAATTGGTTGATGAACGTCTGTAAACAGTCCAGTCCTTTACTGATATACTGGCTGAGGGATGTCTTGGCTGTGTGCTATCCTTATTAATTGAGTCATATCTGGGGTGGGTACAGACTGTATTGGACTGAGCAGAGTTTTGCATAATATGTGAGGTACATTTGGTACAGCACTGTGATGTCCTGGTATGTCAGTTTCAGCTCAGTATAGATTAAATGTGAGGAACCACTGACAGACATTTGTCTACTGACTTCCTACACTGCAGGGAACCAATGCTACTGCACAAAGTGTTCTAGTCCTCATATTCTATGTTTGTCTGGCCAGTGGTTCCTCCTTCCCCTTATATGTGGTCCTTTGACCTGCTCTGCTCCAGTTGCAGGCTTTGTCCACAGCTGCTGCTCTTATGTAGTTGTAGTTATGGTGTGACTGGGGTAGAAGTCATAACATCACACACAGGGTTACAGACTGCACACCTCTGACTGTACCTGTTTAGCAGGTTGGCCAGCATTGTCCCAGTACATCTGCTCTGGTCCTCAGATGGTTTTTGTTGCACTGTTCTTCTAAGGCTACATGTTGGCCATACCTCTCAAACTCTTACAGCCAGACATCTTGACAAGGCCATATATCACAGTCGGACACAGGCCCACATATGGGGACAGCATCTTAATATTGCTCTTCCAAATGTAGACAGTTGATAGGATGGTTTTCTATTTGCTTGCATTTTTATATGGGTATGAAGTCTGCATATAAACCATCTGTCATTGATGTTTCCACATCAGCCTGTCTTGGTTTGCCAATAGTTTGCCAGACAAATGCAATGTTATGACAAACAGAACAGATATATAAGGCATACATGTGGACATTCTGAGAAACCCTGACATTCCTAGGGTATGGATGGTACCCACTGACTTGTTGTCAGTACTGACACAAGTCTTTGTATCCTGGCACTAGACTGACTTGTCACAACCTGCTGTTCTACTAGGCACCATCTAGGTTACTCAGAGCTGTGTGATGTCCATATCTGTGGCCCCCTGTCCCTCCATTGTCCAGCTTTTTTGCAGGAACATATATTGACTTCTGGATAGCCTGTAGAACTCCTACCGTAGGTGCAGCTGACATGCAAAACAGTAGGCACAGCCAGTATCGAACCATGGACCCTCTCACCCACAGTAATGTACTTAGCCTAGTGAGCCACAATAGCCACCAGTCAGTGCTGTGTACTTCCTGATACTATTAACCACACACATACATAGCACATTGACACCTGCATATTACGGAAATGGAACATGTTAGCAAGTTGATTGTGACAGCCCTGGGAATGTGTGGTCTGCTGCTATTACCTTACAAACATAACTGTTACTGCAATTCTATGGGAACATGGGTGTGTCGGAGGTAGGGGACCAGACCTCTCAACTGTACAGATTGTTGCCGAATGTCTAGATGTTTGCATCACATTTTGGGTCCATTTTCATAACATTGTGGTTGTCTAGAAAATTACTGGCAAATTATTAAAGACTGACATTATAAAGTAATGATAGACATTTGACTTTCAGACTTCTTACCCTTCAGAGAATTTATGCTACTGCAAAACCTGTTATTCTATCAACTTTCTATGCTTGTAAGAGCAATATTGAACAATTGTCCCTGTTTTTGGGCCTTTGCCTCACATTTCTATATGGCTTTGTACAGATTTCTTGCTCTAAGAGGTTGAGAGGTATGTATGGGACTCCAACATTGACATCCATGCATTTGTCCTTTGATCCCGCTGTTTGTAAGTCCCTTACATTGTGCAGTGGGTTTTGCTGGCTTGGGGCCTACTGCATATTCAGGGGCAGCCAGTATTGCCAGAGAGTTCCTGTTGTCCCACATAGTTGCCGGTTGTGTGCTGCTATCCCGGTAGCTCACTCCATTCCCTTGCATGCATGCAGCAATACCATACATATGCTACAACAGTCTACTGTCTCATTTATTTGTTGTTAAGAAGAGTGACTTACCTTATGCCTGCAGCAGCTTAGAGGTCAGTGCTTCAGGGATGACTCTGTCAGATGCATGCAGTACACAGCCTATACATAGTAAGGTACAGGTAGTGTGATGTGGCTGGCATTCTTTTTACTGGGTGTATGTGAGTCGGAGTGAGGTGTCAGTCCTTGGGTCCCTAGGTTGTCAGTGTATGTGCTATGCATTGCCTCTTTGCCATGGCCAGGGTATACTGGGCATGCCTATGTCTGCCTACAGGGACATGCTCAGGCGGTTCCTCCTTCAAGTTATCCTGTGCCTGTGGGGACCTTGGCAATGATGGGGGGGCTGTGTCTTCCTTCCCTGTGATGTTCCTGCTGCAGCTGTTTCCACAGGATCATATTGTGTAACATGGCAGATACTATGAACTTGTGTGCACATGTGGCTGGAGAGTACTGCAGGGCTCCACCAGATATGACAAGGCAGCGGAATCGTGACTTGAACAGGTCAAACACATGCTCTACAATGTTCCTAGTTTGTGCATGTGCCTCATTATGACATTCTTCAGCTGGTGTGTGTGTGTGTGCATTTCTGATGGGTGTGTAGCCAGCATCCCCCACTAGATGGCTGTATGGGATGTCTCCCCTGGCAAATTCCTAGTACAGCTGTGATGCATGCCAGATGTGGGAGTTGTGATAACTGCCAGGGCTGCCAGCACACACATTCATGATAATGCCCTGGACATTGCACATGACCTGGCAGTTGATGGAGTGATACCCCTTGCGGTTGACATAGACTCTACCCTCCTCACTGGGTGGTGCTTTGATGTGCACATGAGTGCAGTCTATGGCACCCAGTACCTCTGGGTAGTGTGCTACATGGTGGAAGAGACACATATTGCTGGTCCTCTCCTCAGGGGTGCTGGGGAAATAAATGAGCTCACTGGCATGTGTTAGCATGACATCCAGGAACTGGTGGAGTACCCTGGATGCAGATGTCTGTGAGATCACCATGATGTCCCCAGTAGGTCTTTGGAAAGTACCTGTATTTAGTATTCTTAAGGCTACAGATACCTTTGTATCCACTGGGATGGGTTCCCCTCTGTTGGCTCTGGGTCTGAGATGAGGGCGGCAGAGCTCAGTGAGTTCCTGTAGTATGTTCCTGTCCACCCTGTAGCACTGTACTATGTCTAGCTCATGTAGCCCCTGAGACGTTACCCTGGGCCTGAACACTCTCCTCCTCCTCAGTATGGCCAGTTGTCAGCATCAGCATCATCATCATCACTGACCTCAGCCTGTAGTGCATACAGATGTAGCAGAGCAACAGCAGCCCCCATCATTTTGTCAGTTAAAATTCCCAAGTGTGTACTCCAGTGGTGCAGAGTATGTGGGAAAAATCAGATTGAAGGGCATATGTATACTTTATACTGGTGTATTGCAGTTGCAGCCTGTGTGATTGGTTGACTATGATACATTCCACTTGACAGGTACATCATTGAGGGGTTTGAATGGGCCAGTGTCAGTGGAACAGGGCTTATCAGTCTGTTATACTTGATTGGCTTGCTCAGGCTCTTTCCTTTTATTTTTTTCCAGTTTCTTCCACTGCTAAGCCCTGCGGCGTTCTGTGCAAGCCCGCAGCACTAGTATAAGCATTGTTCAGAAGTATAGACCCTCACCTGTACACGGGCATGCTTAGCTTTTCTTTAACTAGGTAAAACATGCACTGTGGGATTAAATATAGCTTAGCAGTCTCAGACACACACACCCTGCTTAGCTGTGCTTAGCTGAGAGCAAACAGGCACTGCTAAGTGCCAGTCCACTTTAACCTGACGTGACACCCCCCCTTTTAATGTTAGCTATCTCTTCTGCCTGCACCAGCACAGTTCTAGCCCTACTACAGCTAGTACCTATGGACACGGTGTCCCTTTTTGTGATTCAATAACCCTGGCTCATTTACATACACTTAATTGCATACACCCTGCATACAGCACTAGACCAGAGCCTATCTCTTTAGCTACCACTATAACCTGCCATTGTATGACTCTGCATGCTGGCCACTATAACGCAATAATTTTGCATACCCTTATATTTCATATTTTGCACTTTTTTAAATTTTTTTTTAAATATTTTTTTACACTTTTTTTTGAAATAGTATGTCACTGCATGCCGCTTAAACATGGCATATGTATTAAAAAAAAAAGATCAATTTTTGATATATTGGATTACTTTTTCAACTTAATGGCCATAGGTCTGCCCATTTTCTTGGCTACTATGACATATACAACCATTTATTTGGGCTGTTACAGCCCCTGTTTAAATTTTATAGTCCGATACACGGTTTGTAACCACGTACATTTTTCCTGCAGACAAGGTGCCTACACAGATGCCTTTCTGCTTGCTGAATCCAGAAATCACCTCTTTTGCATGGTTTTCACCAGAAGATGAGGTGATTTGCATTCCACGGACACCCCCATGTACGCACGGTGTCCACACACTTGTCCACACCACCAGCCCTGTTTCCTGGATCGCTCGGTGGCCATATTTCATGTTCATGCTGCTACACTATTCCTACCTGGAGAATCGATCCATGTAAGGTTTATTGAATTACCCCCTATGTTAATATGCTAATTTCCTACTGAAATAGTTTTAGGCACTTTGCATAGATTTTAATCAGTGAACAGCCTCGTGACTGGTAAGCAGAGATAAATCTTGTTAAAGTTTATTCACTTCATGCAGTTTAGTTTAACAGTTCAATGAAGCTTGAGTTAGGATTTGTTAGTTTTAGATTTTGATTATGTTTTAGTTTGTTTGTTTGTTTTTAGTTAGTTTAAATAGAATATGATCAGTTTTTGATGGCAATACCTTTTTCTGATTGATTGACATCTTTAGCTTTTTATTATTTAATTGTAACCTCAACCCATTGCACATTAATTTTGCTTCTACTGGTTGATTTTGGTGGTCAGAGTTGTGTGTGTGTGTGTGTGTGTGTGTGTGTGTGTGTGTGTGTGTGTGTGTGTGTGTGTGTGTGTGTGTGTATGTGTATTTTGTGTAAAGTTACTTATTCTTTTCATTGTAGTTAAAGAGAAATGTGGTGTACATTTAATTATATGCTTTTATTTTACTTAGTATTTTTTATATTATCTCATACACTCCAGAGAAGCACTGGAATCCTAGTGGCCATAGTCACAGCTGTTTATCCTAAGGTAATTTTCAGGTAATCTGTTTCTATAACTATACTCAGTTCATTACTCCTGAACCATAACAACTACGCAAAACGTTGGTCAGCACACACAGATTTTTGCAATGGTATGGGTTTTGCCAACTCAGAAGTATGATTTTATAGGTGATAATCAACACAAATTGTGTGTATATTTTGTATATCTCTTAAAACAAGTTACATCACAATATCCATACTTTGTAGATAGCTTAAATATGTGTCTAGATGTCAACTTTAATTTTAGACCTCAAACCACACTGTACCAGGCTAGCTTAATGACATATTGACATAAATATGGATCATATCATATTTATCATAATCTGACAACTAAACAAACTGCAATATCTAAACACATGTAATAGATAAAGGTCATATATTAGTGGATGATTAGTGTGGACTGATTCAAGCTTTAAAATTCATCATTATTTTTCATGTTCTCATGTGCCTTTCCAGAGATATAGATGTTAGTATGAAAAACATGATAATTCATATAATCAGAGAAGTAAACAAAAGGTATTATGCCTACAAGTGTAGCATATGAGGATAATGTTTTTCGGATTTTGCCTTTATAATGCCAGCTTCATAATGATACCTTACCTATAATCTTACCATACCCCCATAGAGTCTTCATAACAATTAACTGAAGCACAAACCACACAAACTCGATAAATACACAAATGAAGAGAGCTGAGTCCTCAATCTACACCAATTGTATTTATTTAGCACTTTTGTTTCAATAAATGGAAACTTCTTCAGAATACTCATCTCCCTTCATTTGTGGAGTCTTCATAACAATATGAAAAATGTGGACAGTTTCATAATCTAACTGGTACACAAACTGTTAATTTCCTGCTGTTGTGCTACATATACATGAGGTATGTTGGACATTGTATCTGTAGTAAAGCACAGATCCATCAACAGTTTAGATATTATGTTACCATGATCCTTTACAGAGACATTGACAAAAATGTGACATATGTATTAATTTTCATAATCTGGCAAACAAACCATTACCTCTTTTCATATGTGTTATATGCACTTCAAGTCTTGTGATTGTTATAAGTATTGTAGACAGGTTGGAAACAGACCTCAGTTATCACCTTACCATGTTCCCTTGCAGAGATATTCACAAAATATGAAAAAAAATCAGAATTTTCATAATGTAAGCAATAAGATAGGACTATTGCACTGCAGGTGGTCTGCTTACACATACTATCTGTTGGTCAGTGTATCTGTAGCAATGCATGATTCCATATTCCCTTACAGAGACATTAAGAAAAAATGTGAGAAATATAGTCATTTTCTTAATCTGAAAAACAAACAGTTGTAACTACCTGTGTGTTCTATACAATTCATGTCCAATAACAATGTCATATGTATTGGTGACAGCTTCAAAAACAAACTTTATCCATCACCTTTCCTTGCTCTGTTACACAGTTATTCTTCTTAAATATCGTAACTTTTATAACTGAATTAATACACATCAGATATAGATTTGCCGCTGTCCTAAATACACATACTCCCCATTAACTAATGTATGTGCATGCTCCCTTCCAGAGATAGTGACAAAATATGAGAAATGTAACTCATATCATAATCATAGACATATATAAACAGTTATACCTGTCCATGTGTGCTTCATATACTTCTTGTCCTGGGATCAACCTGTAAGTACTACTCATCATCATCAGCCCCCTTTTCTCCATTTTTCTACATGGGGTCAGGCTATCGTGTTAACTGTCACCAGCTCTCTCGATTCAGTGCTACACTCCTGCCTTCTTCAACATTCATGCCTGACTGTCGCAGATCTTCTTTCACACAATCCATCTACCTCTTTGCTGGATGTCCTTGCTTCCTCTTATCTTACCTTCTTCCTATCTGTCCCAAATCTTCCTCACCAGATTGTCTTCTGCTTTTCTGCATGTGTCCAAACCTCTGTAAGCTGTTCTCTTTGATATTTTCTATAATTGGAGCTACTTTGGCTTCTGCTCTTATGTCCCAATTTCTTTGTCTGTCCCACAATGTGCATCCTACCACACTTCTCAGGTACTTAATTTCCATCACCTCTAGCTTCTTCAACTGTTCTGCCTTTACTGCTCAGGTTTCTGTACCATACAGTAGTACTGGTCACACCACCATCTTGTATGCCTTACTTTTCAGATTCTTTGGCTTTCTTCTGTCATAGACTACACCTGACATTCTATGCCAGTTGGCTGTAGCCCCTCTGATTCTAGCTTTGATCTTTTCATTCAGACTTCCCTTTTCCTCAACAACCCCTCCCAGATACTTGAAGCTGTTTACCTGTTCCATTATCTTCCCTTCTATCTCCATTCTCAGCTTCTTCTGATTTCCCCAATTTGCTGCCATTACTACTGTCTTATCAGTGCTCAATTTCATCCCATGTGCCTTTAGTTTTGCATTCCATTCTCCTATCCTTTGCTGAAGTTCTTGATAAGAGTCTGCCTGTAATGCCACACCGTCTTCATACAGCAACTTTGTTGATATGTCCCCTCCAACCTGTTTGCTAATGTAGTCCATCACCAGTATGAATAGCAGTGGGCTCAGAGCTGAATCCTGGTGTACACTCACTCCCACTAGGAACTCCTCTGTGAGGCTGAACACTGTTCGTACTTGAGTCATTGGATCCTTGTACATAGCCTGCAATAATTCTACCAATGTTTCTGGGACTTCAAACCACTGCAGTACTTCCCAGATTAGCTTTCTTGGACCTTGTCATATGCTTTCTCCAAGTCTAGGAATGCCCAGTTGGACTCTCTCCTCATCTCTAGCTTCTTCTCAAGTAACTGTCTCACTGCAAACATTGGGTCAATTGTGCTGCATTCTAATCTGAATCCAAACTGCTCATCTCCCATCCTAAATTCTACTACAATGCATATCCATTTATCAATCACCCTCTCCAGAACTTTCATGCAATGCAATAGGAGTTTGATGCCTCTGTGGTGCCCACAGTTGTGGATGTCCCCTTTGTTCTTGTACACTGGCATGAGTATGCTTATTCTCTAGTTATCTGGAATACGCCTTTCTCTCCACACTGCTATGAGTACCCTCAGGAGCCATTTCTCTCCTATCTCACCCATCATCTTTATCATATCTGCTGTAACCTCATCTGAGCCTGCTGCTTTCCCTGACTTCATTTTCCTTAGTGCTGTTCTTTCTTCTTCTAGGGTGGTCTCCTCTTCTTCTCTCATTGTAGGCTCTTTCTGGGGAAGAACAGCCTCTGTGGGGTTTTCTTCATTCAGAAGCTGCTGGAAATACTACCTCCATCTGCTTTTGATGTCCTGTGGACTGGTGAGCAGGTTGTTATTAGCATCCCTTATGATATCCCTTATGAAGGGTATTTGACTATCTTCTTTATCTTTCTGTCTTTGCCTTGCAACCTATATAGTTTCTTTGTGCCATTTACTGAGTCACTTTGCAAAAGTTGGTAGAGTGCCTCCGACGGCCTATTCTTTGCTATTGCAACTTTTTTCTTAGCTTCTTTGTTAGCCAACCAGTAGTCCTTCTGAGTTTTGTCAGTCTTTTCTATCTCCCACTTCTTCCTGCCCTCCTTCTTTCTTCTGATGACTTCCTGGACTTCTGCATTCCACCACCAGCTTTCTTTATGCACCTTATTTCCATACCTGGCTTGGCCATATATCTTTTCTGTAGTCCTAACACATGCTGTTCTTAGGCAGTGCATTCTTGTTCAACCCCACCTATTTCCTCCTCTTCTTTGGGTGCTAGATCCTCAAGTAATATCTTGAACTGCTGTACTTTCTCTTCAGTCAACTCCCAGGTATTCAGCCTGCTGTACTTTCTCTCCAGTCAACTTCTAGGTATTCAGCTTGGTCTCTGTTGACCTTAGAGCCTTCTCTGATCACTGCTTGCAGCTGAGTGTGTCAACAAGTGATTTATGCTGTGGGGTGACTGTTTTGCTGGGGATGACTTTGCAATCATGGATTCTACCCCATTTCTTTACTAGGATGAAGTCTACCTGAGTTGCATGTTGGGTATTCTTGTATGTGATCTTGTGACTGTCTCTCTTTCTGAACCATGTGTTTGGCTGCTATTAAGCTATTTGCCAGACAGAAGTCTAGAATGGCTTCTCCTTCTTTATACCTGTTGCCCCACCCATGTGGACCCAGGCAGTCCTGATATCCTGTTCTGTCTGTCCCGATATGTGCATTCAAGTCATCCATTATTAGCACCAACTTATGTTGTCCTGCTTTATCTAGTAGGTCTGCAACTGCTGTCTGAATGCATTCTTCTCCTCACTATCACAAACATGTTGTGGGATACAGGGGCATAGGTTGAGATTATGAATACTGCCCTGTCATTACACTGGAGTCTGATTACCATGAGTCTGTCATTAATTCTGATGATATCCCTCACTGCCTTCTGAAGCCTCTCTCTCACCACAATTCCTACACCATTTCTAGCCTGTCCCCATCCTGAGTAGTAGAGTCTGGATCCCAAGCCAAGTGGCTTTGCTGCATTGCCCTTCTATATCGTCTCTTGTATACATAGGACATCCAGCCTCCTCAATATCATCAAGCTGCATCCTGTCAGTGAACCTACATCAATTTTCAGTTCATGTTTGGTAGGTTGGTTGGTTTTACATCCAGCTTTTGCTCAACAGGACTATCCCAGGTAACCCAGTCTGGGCACCTAGACACCGGCCAGCCAGTAGCTTATTGACCCAGGGCTGCTGGGCTTTATTTCGGGCACACACTGACCAATAGAGGCACACATACCCCTCCCACCATTAGCATGGGTCCCTGGTGTAGGTCAGAGTAGGCCAGGTTCTCAACTGACTTATCACCAAGAACTACCCATGCCCATTTTGACATTAGTCAACATGATCAAATCACCTAGAGCCATATTTTACACTGTTGGGTGGCTAGCCCTGCCATGGCGAGCAGTCTGTGATCCATTTTCTCCTAGCTTGAGGTACTGCTCACCACAGTAGATGCCCAAAGTGGTTGATCTGTACAACTCTTGCCCCTATAGGGCACCATGTAGAGTCTGTGCTTTTGCCCACAGCTCCATTCATTGGTGAGTTTGAGATGGAAACACTCAGTATGTTTTTCAGACATGGGAGGAACCCCAGAGAGACACAGGGAGAACATGCAAACTCCAAACAGGCATTGGTTGGAGGTCAGGATTGAACCTTGTGCCTTGTGCATGGGAGGCGAAGACCTTAACCATTATGCCAACTGGTCTCTAGTAAGTAGTCTGTAAGTACTGCTATCAGGGTTGAAATGATACCTTACTACATCACCTCCATGTTCCTTAGTAGAGATATTCCCAAAATGCAACATTTTTCCATTTTCATAACCTTCATAATACAATGCTGTAGGTGTGCAATGTATCCATATTGAATATTTGCCAGGATGTCTATAATAATGCAGACTTGCAAAAAATACTTTACCCATCATGCTTCCATGCACCCTTAAAGAGATTTTGGCAAAATACAAAAATTTAATTTTGTCTAATTAAACAAATAAACTGTTATATACTATCCCTAGTTAATACATGTGATTTGTGTACTGTGATCAAGTGAAAAATATTGGGGGGAGCTTCATAATGACAACTTCCCCATCACACTGCCATGCTCCCTTACACACCTCACTGGGGCCTGCCTGTGAAATGCTGTATCTTTTCCCCTTTGGGATTCCATTGCCAAGCTTTCAGGTAATAATGAGGTAGTCACTAGAACACACAGGCAGCTGCAAAAAAAAAAAAAAAAAAACTCTGCCTAACATATAAAGCTATGTCAAACCCAGAGCTGTTGGACATGTTACACCTAAAGAAATCCCAATCCCTCCGAGCTACACGCTCTAGGGACCTAAACCTTGTCACCACAATAAACAGGACATGCTGGAGGGATAGATTCCTATCCAAGAGACTTCCCATACTCTGGAACAGCCTACCCATCAATGTCAAGCAAAGTTCTTCATTAGCACTCTTCAAGAAAAATCTTGATGAGTGGATGGGAAATAGGAAATACACCCCGGGGATCAATTCTGTGTCTCTGCTCGACAGTGGCACAGGAAAATAACTTTCTTGGGTGGCGTAAGTCAGGGAACCTTGTTGGCTAGGCTTATGTAGGCCCTTGGGCCAATAGCCTAGTACCTTCCTATGAACCTATGAACCTTTGAAAAGAAAAATCATAAAAGTTCTCTAGATTGTAATGTATTTACAGCTTTGCTTTTACTTTAATTAATATAAGTTACTAAAAGAGCTGTATTTATTTCATCTGTTAGATGGGATTTAATTTCATTAACCCCAGATTCATAAAACAGTTTCATTTATTGCCAACCATTAGATGAAATTTGTGGGCACATCACATGACTGCATACACAATATGTATAATGCCCAGACCTCCATTTGTGTCTCCTAGTGAACCCAGTACTTATCTAGAACTTTCAATGGCAGATCCTTAAGTATTATTCTGGGATGACTACACTGTTTTCAGCATCTTGTCTGCCTTATCTAAGCAGTTACAGATGTCTTTGCAATGCTGCATTATGAGACATTACAGGGAAATAATTGCCATAACGTCTACGTTAAATTTGTTTCATATACTTATAATAGACTGTACAATCCACTATGCACCACTTTTAGAACTGTGCACCTTGCTGAGACTACCCTCAAAGCATTTAACTTATCAACATTTAAATATGCTTTGATAACCCATGTTTTATTATGTTTTTTGAATCATTTGCATATGCTAAATGAACTGCTTAGTCATGTATTTTCAGAATATCACTCTCTTTTTAAGAAAGCAAGTGAGACTATACAGATACTGCTACTATAACAATTGTTTAATAATAATAGTAATAATAATAATAATAATAATAATAATAATAATAATAACAATAGGCCAGATTCATTAAAGGCTAATTTCTGTGCTGCCATTGCAGTATTTTATAGTTTCATAGTTTCATAGTTTGGTACTAGGCTATCTGCCCTGGGGCATTTATAAGCCTAGCCATAGTGATGTGGCTTTCGCCACCCCATGTAATGGTACAAAAGTGTTCAGAATAGATTTAGAATACTGTGCCTCTGTCTAGTAGTGACACAGTGAAGACCCCCTTACATAATAGAATTAGTTTACTGTGCCTCTGTCTAGTAGTGACACAGAGATGACCCCTGGGGTAAACCTGCAATCTCCCATCCACTCGTCAAGATTTCTCTTGAAGAGAGTCAGTGAGGGGCTCTGCCTAACATGAACTGGGATTCTGTTCCAGAGTATGGGAAGCCTCTGAGTTATGAATCTGTCCCTCCAGCATGTCCTATTCATATTTGTGCTGAGGTTCAAATCTTTAGCTCTTGTGGTTCTGATAGATTTGGATTTTTTGAGGTGGAGCATGTTCATCAATTCCTGATTGGACATGGCCTTGTATGTCAGGCACAGATCACCTCTGAGTAGGCGGTATGCTACTGAATAGAGTTGGAGTTTCTTTAGTCTGGCAGCATATGACATATGTTGGAGACCCTTGATCCTCTTGGTGAGATACTTTTGGGGTCTCTCTAGCTGTTGCAAGTGCCGGGTGAGGTACATACCAAATGGGGCATTGTACTAAATCATGGGCCTGATAAGGGAGGAGTACAGGGACACAATGACCTCCTTTGATCTGGATGTGAATCCCTTCATGATAAGGTGGGCAAGGTAGAAAGTCTTTCTAACCACTTTGGCAACGTGGGTGTCAAATGAGAGGTCACTATCGACTTGGGTCCCCAGGTCTCTGATTACTTTTTCCGTACTCAGTGGGTTACCACCTATGTGATAATTTGTGGGCACTTTGTTTTTCCCAAAGGAGATGACTATACATTTTTTGGCATTTAGTTTAAGGCCATGACTCCGGCACCAGTTGTCCATTTCAGTGAGGCCTTTCTGTAGGATGTGTGTGTCAGCTTGTATATCGACTATGGCGCCTAGTTTGCAGTCATCTGCAAACTTTGTCAGCCACAACCCTCCCATGTTTGCTTTCACATCTGAGAAATAAATGCTGAACAAGAGGGGTCCCAGGACAGAACCCTGTGGGACACCACTTGTCACTGGCTTTGAGTCTGACATGGCTCCAGCAATTTTGACTTTATGGGTTCTATCCTTTAGCCAGTTTCCCACCCATCTTGTGACATATGGATTTACATTTAAGATGTTGAGCTTGTCTATGATGCCAGAGTGGGGTATTGTGTCGAAAGCTTTAGCCAAGTCCAGGTAGGCTGTATGGACTGCTTTGCCCTCGTCAATGGCTCTAGTGACTGTTTCGAAAAAGTCAACCAGGTTCAAAAGGCAGGTCTGCCCTTTACAAAGCTGAACTGGGTGGGATCAAGTGTCTGTAGGTCCCCAATGTCTCTGTTTATGAGTTCCATAATTATTCTTTGCATAGCTTTGCAGACCAGGCTGGTTAAGTTTATGGGGCGGTAGTTACCAGGGTCTGTAGAGGTGCCTCCTTTGTGGAGTGGGACTGCTGTTGCTGTATGCCAGTGTTCAGGTACATATCCTGTAGTAAGGCTAAGGTTAAATAGCATTTTTATGTGAGGGTTTAGCTCCTCTTGGAGTTCACGTAGCATGCAACCCGGGATACTGTCAGGTCCCATTGATGCTGTATTTTTAGCTTTGCTGAGGGCGGTTCTCACCTGGACATCTGAGATGACAGAGAGGTTACATTCAGCTGGGATAAGTATTTCTTCTTTTGGGGGTGAGGGAGGGGAGAAATTTGCACTGAACCTGTCTGCCAGAATGTTGGCAATATCTGTGGGTTCAGTGTATTTTTTGTCATTGTGAACTAACTCTGAGCATATCTGAGGGTTTCTGCCCAGGTTTCTAACATAGCAGAAGAAGGCCTTGTGGTTATCTTTAGTGTCCATAGCGATTTTTCTCTCAAAGTTGGCCTTGGATGTTTTTATGAGAGAACGTAGCTTTCTACTAGTGCTGATCAGAGATGCCTTCTCTTTATGGGATTTTGCTCTGTCGTGCAGTAGCTTCCTTCTTTTGTTATACAATTTGTTTATGGCTGGGGTCTACCAGACAGGACGCCTGCCCTTGGTGGAGAGGGTCTTGGTTTTATTTGGGATTGCATGATCCATGCATTCTTGGAGATGTCCGTAGAAAGCATTTGTGAAGGATTCAGCATTGTGGGATGTGGTTTCCACTGGCCCAGTGGGCTTAAATGATACCATCTCAGTCTTAAGAAGTGTAAAGTCGGCTTTTGAGAAGTTTTTCACTGTGTTCTTTTGTGTTGGGGGTGGAGGTGGGATATGTATATCCAGGGTGATGAGTTTGTGATCAGATCTCACTAGTGAGGGGTATACTTCTGGTGTGGAGCTCTTTGTCCCCATGTTTGTGATGATCAGGTCTAGTATATTATCTCCCCTTGTGGGACAGGTGACTAGCTGTTCCATTGCATTTGAATTTATGAATTCCAGGAACCTTTGGGCTAGGGTGTTAGGGCTAGAATAATGCACCAAGTCTATGTTAGGGTAGTTGAAGTCTCCCAATATGATGATGTTTGGTGAGACATTCATATCCTCCAATGTCTTCAGGAAGGCTGAATGGGGTTCCTGAGATTGGGAGGGTGGTCTGTAACATGCTACCAGTTGTATAGCAGTTTTGCCTACGGTTAGTTGCACCTGGATGGTCTCTGATGCTTCATGTGTTGTCACTAACCTGGAGGTGTGGGTGTCCTTGATGAATATGGACACTCCCCCTCCCTTTTTGTTTGACCCGAGTTTTGGGCCCGAAAAGCATGATACGAGGTATAGCCTGGTAGAGCTGGGGTGCTCTCAGGAGCCTTGAACCGGGTTTCAGTTACTGCACAGACATCGATGTTCTCCATACTGAGGAGTGCTTCGAGAGCTTGCATCTTGAGATTTAGACTTTTGGCATTGAGCAGCATTACCCTTAATTTTTTTCCATTTTTGTTTTCTAAGGAGGTGGGTTTGTCTTTTGAGCCTTGCCTAAAAAAGGCACTATGGGGGTGGCAAGAGCCTTAGCCAATATCCGGAAGCCCAGTGGTGACAGGTGCAAGCCGTCCCTTGCGAAGCAGCGTGGCTTGTCCAGCATGTCATCCCAAGCAGACAGACATTGGATCCCCCTAGAATGACACCAGTAATTGAGCCAATTATTAAAGCTGATCATCTTGTCTTTGTATTGTGGCATCATTCTTGGTGAGGGCAAGATGCTGCTCAGGGTCAGGGTCATACCAACCTGGGCTACATAATCAGAGAGCTCCTCTATGTCTCTTTTCATGTAGTCCAGGGAGGTACGTTTCAGGTCATTCACGCCGGAATGGACAATGACGGAGTCATATTTGTACTTGCTTTGGAGTGACCTGAGTGCGTGTGTTATGTGGCGGATCCTAGCTCCCGATAGGCAGCTCACTGTTACCCTCTCCTTGTTCAGCCTGGTAAGTAGAACGTCAGTGTGTCTGACTATAGAGTCACCTATTACTAGTGTATCAGGCATGGTGTTTGGCCTTAAGGGCTGTGATTGTTTGACACACTGATTTTTTGAAGTATGTGTTGCATGTGTTATGTTTAGAGGTGGTGGATTTTTGGGTGTCTGCTTTGGGAGCATCTGTTGTTTTGGTAAGTTTTTTGTTAGAGCCTCCGAGTATGTCTTTGTGTTATTATGTGTTTGGTTTGCAGTTATGGTAGGTCTATGTGGGACTGGGTTTGCTGTGTATGTGGTTACCTTCTCCTCCTGTCTGGTCTTGCCAGTCCTGAGTTGAGAGAGTTCAGCCTCCAGTTTGGCTATATAGTTGCATCTCTCACATGTATTTGTGTTTGTTGGGAGGAGGAGAGGGTTGTCTGTGTACATGAGACAATTGTAGCATTGTCTCAAGATTCCCAGATTAACCAGCTGAACCGGAGAGGATGCTAGTAATCTACCACTTGACATGCTAGAATATTATAAGGGAGTGCTGTGCCTTTAAGGGAAGTGGGTACTCACAGGGGTGATAGGTGGATGTGGTGCTTACTTTAGTTTGAGAGTGCTTACTTAGAAGAGAGGTTTTGAGAACAAGTGCTAGGCTTATAATAAAGCGAGTAGACTGATTATTATAAGAGTAGAGCTTTCTTAAGGGAAAATTTGAAGAGCAGACTTGGCAGAGCCAGAAAAAGTTTAACCTTGTTTAACTGGCGCTGCGCTATGCGCACAATCCTGCAAAGCAGCGCAAATGTGGATTTTAAACAGGGAACTTTAAAAGAGCTAGAAATGGTCCAAAACAACCAATTACTACAAGCACTTGTGCTGAGGTCACTCCTTCAGGGACAGATAGGCTGTCAAGGCTCCCCACTCCCACTGGTGAGCAAACAAACTTCCTTCTATCCAAGTAAGGCAATGGACAACACAGGAACTACACCACAGCCCAGAATACAGCAAAGCATGTATACTGGTCGAAACTAGTCGAGGAGAGGCGGGAAAACAAGGATTTTTTTTTGGGTTTGTTTGTTTTTGAGATAGAAAGCACACAGAAATGCAGGAAACAGTAATAAATCAGTTACACAGGCTAGCACACTTTAGTGGGCAGCCTCTATAGTTAAAGTTAACAAACAAACAAACTTTCAAACAATTTTCGACCAAATGTAACTTTAAGTGCAGATAATATATATTGCAACAAACAGCTAAAAAAACAGTTTAAGCTTGTTCAAAGTAAGCAAGAGAAGGTATTTTAGGTAAAAAACAGCCAAAAAATACTTAAATCAGGAAAGTAGTTGCTTTTTTTATTTCTCTACTGCTAGGACCACTCTGCAGGACCACGAGGAGCTGTTTCTGAGTAGTATAGCCAGAAAAAAAAAACGCTCAGAGGCGGATTTTAAACAGGGAACTTCAAAAGAGCTAGAAATGGTCCAAAACAACTAATTACTACAAGCTCTTGTGCTGAGGTCACTCCTTCAGGGACAGATAGGCTGCTCAAGGCTCCCCACTCCCACTGGTGAGCAAAGAAACTTCCTTCTATCCAAGTAAGGCAATGAACAACACAGGAACTACACCACAGTCCAGAATACAGCAAAGCCTATATACTGGTCTAAACTAGTCGAGTAGAGGCGGGAAAACAAGGATATTTTTTTTGTTTTTTTTTTGTTTTGAGATAGAAAGCACACAGAAATGCAAGAAACAGTAATAAATCAGTTACACAGGCTAGCACACTTTAGTGGGCAGCCTCAACAGTTAAATTTAACAAACAAACAAACAAACTTTCGACCAATTTTCGACCAAATGTAACTTTAAATGCAGATAATATATAATGCAACAAACAGCTAAAAAAATAGTTTAAGCTTGTTCAAAGTAAGCAAGAGAAGGCATTTTAGGTAAAAAACAGCAAAAAATACTTAAATCAGGAAAGTAGTCGCTTTTCTCAGTTCTCTGTTGCTAGGACCACTCTGCAGGACCACGAGGAGCTGTTTCTGAGTAGTATAGCCAGAAAAAAACGCTCAGAGGCGGATTTTAAACAGGGAACTTCAAAAGAGCTAGAAATGGTCCAAAACAACCAATTACTACAAGCTCTTGTGCTGAGGTCACTCCTTAAGGGACAGATAGGCTGCTCAAGTCTCCCCACTCCCACTGGTGAGCAAAGAAACTTCCTTCTATCCAAGTAAGGCAATGGACAACACAGGAACTACATCACAGCCCAGAATACAGCAAAGCCTCATACTCTGTAATGTCCACAAATTCCTTTTCATAACATGACTTCAGTGTTAAGATTAACTATGAGATAGTATGATAATTAAATTCTTTAATTAAAACAAATTTTTCATATCAAAATTACTATCTGAATTTAATAAATATTCCTAATGATTGATTGAATCCATGTTTGGACTATGGTAGTGAAGTAAAGTATTCAGCAATGTATCCTGAGTATCTGTAGTCTGAAAAAAATGCACATTATAGTTCATCTACTGTTCTAATCAAAATAGATGAAACTATAGTTTATGAGAGAAAATTGGTTCTTTACTTAAGCAGTTCCTAAAAAAATATAACATAATCAGTGTGTTTGAAGACAGGAAGGTTTAATTCTTAAAAAAATGTTATTTAATAATTTTCTTTCACTTGTATTTATATTAAACTGTTGTAGACAGACTTGGGAATGGTGTGAAAAGTCTTTGCCAGATCCAGGTACACCACATCAATTGTCAGACCCTGATCAAAAGCAATGGATATGAAAGCAATAATGCCTGACAGGATGTGTGTTATTGAAGAATCATCACATGCCCAAGGTGGTGTAGAGCCTCTACACCCCTATAATGGTATTATTTCCACAAAAACACACACCCTGGAGGACATTATTATGTTTACAGAATGGGCTATCTCATAATTTTTTAAAATTATGTTTTTATTTTTACTGTATAACTTTTTTAAAAATATTTTTGATGTGAAATATCTCCCCTGCCTACTGTTTCAAACTTGCTGTAGCATATGTAATTGTTTTTGGAGGAATTATTTTATATCCAAAATATAAACAATGTAAATTCTTAATATTTAAACACACATTCACTCTTACACAAACACATAGAAACACAGAAAATACACATTCAGATGCACAGGCAGACTGACATACTGACATACATATATGTAGAAACACACATTCAGAAAAGCAGATAAATATATATATATATATATATATATATATATATATATATATATATATATAAACATGCACACACACACACACACACACACACACACACACACACACACACACACACACACACACACACACACACACACACAAACACACACACACACACACACACACACACACACACACACACACACACACACACACACACACACACACACACACACAAACACACACACACACACCAACATGCCCCGAGATATCTAGTTGTGATCAAATGAAAAGAAAATAATAATAAAGTGCAACTCTTAATCATCCCTTTTTTCTGCCCATGGTTTTGATGTGTATTGCTGCTCTGCCAATCCATTTTTCGTAAATCATACAGGATTAAAGTCACTCAATAACACTTTACAGGCTGAGGAGAGTGAATCTCCCATTGGCAGTTCTCACTACCTTCTACAGAGGTACTATCAAAAGCATCCTGATGATCAACCTCATAGTATGGTATGGAAGCTGCTCTACCTCTGAGAGAAAATCCCTCCAAAGGGTGGTGAAGACAACCGAAAGAATATCAAGACCACCTTACCACCTATCCATGACTTGTACTTATCCAGATGTCTCAGCAGAGCCAGAAGAATAATTAAAGGCTGCACTCACCCTGCTTACAGACTGTTCATGCATCTATCATCTGGAAAGCACTTCTGAAGCATACGTTGCAGAATTATGAGATTCAGGAACAGCTTCTTCCCTAATATCATCAGGCTGCTGAACTCTATAACAACTACACTCAATGATGGCCATCTGGGTCAGTAGAAACTGTAGAAGCTTGTCTCAAATTGTGCAATAACCTGGTTACTAGTCTCATCTAATACTTAGTGCAATATTCACCATGACTGTAACTTATAGGCCATCTAGGTCAGTAGCAATGCAGTAAAATATTTTTTCTTTCAGTGCAATACATGTTGCGAATTCATAAATTAACCATAGTGCAATACTCTAAGGTCCATAATGCAAAAGTCTAATGTTCACAGTGCAATACTCAAATGTCTCTTTCTTTGCAAGGATCAATGCAATGTCTTAACCTTTTACTTGTGCAGTACTAAAGTCTCACGTAAGTAAGTGTTCACTGCGAAAAGTGTTAAAATGAATTTCTAATAATGTGCAATATTAGTCTCTCTACCTGTATGTGCATAATGTAATAGCTAGGTGTTATAAATGTAAATGTCTGTGAAAATAGTCTATATGTTGTCTGCATATTGAGTGTGGAGACATGGAATTTCATTCAGTTACTGCACTTGTGTGATTTCTGAATAACAATAAAGTTTACTTTGACTTTGAGTTTGACTTTATGGATCTCAGCTTTTGGACTGCTTGCAGCAGTCAGCAATGTCTCTCTCTCTCTCTCTCCTTTATGAACACACATACACACACACATATGCTTTTATTTTCTTTGAATGTAACTTTTGTTTATATTTATGCTCTTTAAATAGTAAAGCACTACTTAGTGAACATAAAAAATGGCAGCTGTTGGCATTTTAATTGTGTGTCTTCCATGCAGATTAATTTGCTGCCATGAAGTGTCAAACTTATATTTCAGCAGGCATTACCTGTACATTGAGACCTTACTGGACAACATTCATTCTCCAATCAGGTTTCAAATGTATAGATTGCTCAGTTTCTAAAAATTCATAAAATTCTAACAGGTTAGTTAATGTAACTCTCCCTTTAACAAATCTGCACTGCACATGGTCTAAACTTATTACATTGTGAGATTTTAAGAAATCCAGTAGACAGCATTGAAAGCACTTTCCCAATTAAGAACTGGATTCATCAGCAGCTAGAATAAGTGCATCTATTGTGTAGACAGAGTGCCTTGTTCATGATAGCACTCTATTTGGAATTCATTAAATAGCACTACACTTAGTGTATATTCACAAGCAAAGGTAAATGACAGAGTAGGCTACTGACAGCTTAAATAGCTGAATTATGTGCTTATTAACCAGTCCAATATGGCAGAGCTATTCAGGAAGCTATAAAGCAATTGTGTACACTCAGAGTAGCCATTTTCCATGAAATCCAACATTCTTTGGATTACAGCTACAATTACACTTAACATTTAGAGAAAAAAGCAGGATGTTTAGTAGCTGTGTGGTATGGCAGGTGATACACTGTTTCACAGGTAAGATGGTCTTGGGTTCAAAATAGGGTGGAGGTGCACTTTTAGGATGGGAGGTTGGTATAATGGTTAAGGTGTTCACCTTACAGACACAAGGTGCAGGGATTGACTTTTACATGGGGTAATTGGCTAGGCTTAAAATACCCACAAACGCAGTTGGCCTAGTACTAATCTATGAACCTATGAACCTATGTTAGCAGTTGCTGCTGCCATCATTAACCTGTATGTGCAACAGGCTTTAATTCAACAGCTTTTTAATCTTAGTCTCACCTCCGGATCATGCACCAGGAGTGGCGACTGTGGTCCCACTCCACAAAGGCGGTGCCTCCACCCACCCTGGAAATTACCGTCCCATTAGCTTGACAAGCCTGATCTGCAAAGCCATGGAAAGGATCATAATGGATCTCATAAATAAAGACATAGGGAATTTGCAGACTTTGGATCCAACCAAGTTTGGCTTTGTCAAAGGCAGATCATGCCTTTAAACTTGGTTGACTTTTTGAAACAGTCACCAAGGCCATTGACGAGGAAAGGCAGTCCATACAGCCTACCTAGACCTGGCAAGGCTTTCATACAATACCCCACTCGGGTATCATTGAAAAACTCATCAACTTAAATGTAAACCCATACATTACAAGATGGGTTGCAAACTGGCTGAGTGACAGAACCCACAGGGTCAGAGTTGCTGGCGCCATGTCAGACTCTAAGCCTGTCACAAGTGGTGTCCCACAGCTCAGTCCTGGGCCCACTCTTGTTTGGCATCTACTTTTCTGAAGTACAAGCAAACACAGGAGGGTTATGGCTGACAAAGTTCGCAGATGACTGCAAACTGGGCGCCGTTGAGAACACATCAGACACAGATATCCTTCAGAAGGGTCTCACAGAAACGGATAACTGGTGCCAGAGCCATGGCTCAAGTTAAATGCCAAGAAATGCATAGTCATACCTTCGGGAAAAATAAGGTTACCCCTAGCTACCATATAGGTGGCAATCCCTGAACACAGAAGAAGTTATTAGGGACCTGGGAACCCAAGTTGACAGTAGCCTTTCATTTGACACTCATATTGCTAAAGTAGTTAGGAAGACCTTCTACATTGCCCACCTTATCATGAAGGGATTCACATCTAGATCAAGGGAAGTCATAGTCTCCTATACTCATCACTCATCAGACCAATGATCGAGTACAATGCCCCATTCGAATGTATCTGACCCGACACTTGCAGCAGCTGGAGAGGCCACAAAGTTCCTCACCAAAAGGATAAAGGGTCTCAAAATCTGTCTTATGCTGCACGACTGAAAGAACTCCAGTTATATTCAGTTGCTGCATCGCTACTCAGAGGTGACCTATGCCTGACATACAAGGCCACGTCAAACCCAGATTTGATGAATATGCTTCATCTCAAAAAATCTAGATCCCTCAGAGCCACAAGGGCGGGTGACTTAAACCTCGACACGGTTATTAATAGGGCTGGAGGGATAGATTCATCACCCAAAGACTCCTATGTTGTGGAACAAAATCCCGGTTTATGTGAGGCAGAGCACCTCGCTGGCCTTGTTCAAGAGGAATCTTGACCAATGGATGGGAGATCGCAGATACACCCCAGGGGTTACCCCAGTGTCACTGCTCAACAGAGGCACAGCTAAATAATGGGCATAGTTTCTCCAAACTAAGGGGTGGCGTAAGCCACAAAACTATGGCTAGGCTTATAAATGCCCTCGGGCAGATAGCCTAGTATGAACCTATGAACCTATGAACCTATGCTACTGCTGCTAGACTTCAGCCAAGAAGAGAGAGAGTGTTTAGACCCCATTTGACTTATTATGGACTTCATGGCCCAGAAATTATACAGAAATACTTTGTGATCAGGGAAACACTAGAAGAAATATGCAACCTCTACCACTGCCAACTGAGGCCCCAGGAAAATCATAGAAAACCAATCCCAGTGGAAACAATGGTATGTGTATCTGATGTTTTGGGGGCCATAGATTGCACAAGCATAGAAATAAAAGCCCAAACTGATGAACAGAGAAGGTGATACATCAACAGAAAAGGATGCCACTCTACAAACTGTTAGATTGTTAGTAATTTCCTAGGGTCCTCTATAATGTCTGTGCAGGTAAACTAGGCAGTTCTCACCACTTACATATATGGCACACCTGCGGGCTACACACACAGTTTGCTAGGGGTGACTTTCTACAAAGGCATCTAGTGAGGGATACAGGTAATGCCCTGGAACTGTGTCTCATGACACCTATGAGAAAACCACGCAACCACATTGATGAAGGATACAGCGATGCCCATGCTCAAACTAGAAATGTCACAGAATATATATTTGGATTGTTCAAATCAAGGTTCTTGTGTTGAGACACCTCAGGAGGTGCCCTGCAGTATGATGCAGCAACCTCTGCTGAAATACTTACCATCTGTTTCATGCTGCACAATATCATTCTCAGGAAGTAGCTTCAAGAACATCAAGCAGGGGCAGGACCATAGATCCCAGTACCACTGGCAGAGCCAGCAGCTCCACCAGATACAAATGATGAGTCTGAGGGAGGGTCACCAGCTATAGATGCTGCAGTCAGACTTAGGTGTTCACAACATGCCATGACTCTGGCTGAAAGGCAAAGGATAGCACACACACTGAATGCCAAAAAAAAAAAAGAAAAAATAACAGCCTTAGCACATACAAATATTAAACATGATGCCTGATGCACAACCTTTCTTTAACCATATAATTGTTGCATTTGTTTAGCATCAGACACAGGCAATCCTCCCAGGGAGAGTTCTCGCATCTGCATTATTATGAAGGTAGGTCCAAAACCTGTATAGAAGAAACACAAAGTTGCATAAAATATTATTAAGTACAGTAATCTCCGTGATACCTTATGACTGATGTTTGTAATACACAGCTATGGATTTTGTGCACTAATCTGAATTAAGCCCCCTACCCTACCCCCATTTCCAACCACCCCTGGCATCATTAGATTTACACTCTATCCTCATTAACTATACCCTCCCCTTCACATCATCCCTCCAATTAAGTTATTACACCCACCCACAATCCCACACCTACCCCCATCTTTAAGCTACATATCAATTAGTCTCAGCCTTTCTGTTAATTAAAATTCCCCTCTTCTCACACTCCTTTCATCATGGCTCACTTGTAACTAAGTATCCCACTTCTTATTCTACTTACTCAGCTCTCCTCATATCACAACAAACTACACTTCTCAGAAACATCCCCTACTCTTTCCTATTCCCTCAATAACCATAACATAGCCTACTCCTTCTGTATCTTGCCATCACTTTTTACCACCTCCCATTTTAATATTTATAATGTAAAAACTCTCTCTGACATTCACACCTAAGAAAAACTAAAACTACTATTCTATAGCCCTAACCCACTTCAACCACATCATCCTACGTTTTTAAAAATGACTCTCCTAGGTGGTGGCATTCACCCCAACCCCAGCCCCTCATCCCTTTCACTTAATCCCAGCACACATCCCTCCCCACCCCTACCTCCCAAACACACCCCTGCCTACTCCACACTGCAGCACTCACAAAACCCTAGACATGTTCTCAATTAATGTACAAGCATTCTCACTAAAACCACTGAATTACACTCCTGGATAACCCAGCACTCTCCTCATATTTTAACTTTAACTGAAACTTGGTTAAAACTGCACATACCTAGTATTGATTAGATAGAGAAACAAGAAAAGGTGGTGGTATTGCAATTCTCTATTCTGATCTACTTAATCTCTCCCCCTTACAAACACCACTACCAAGATTTCAGCCTGCTGAACTAATTGTTCTAAATTGTCACCTGAACTCCCAAAAAACATTCACTGTAGCCTCAATTTACATCCCACCAGGAAATAACATTCCTGTCCTCAAAAATATACTTTCATGGTTGACTGACAACATTTCCTATGAAACTATAATTCTGGGGGACATTAACATTGACTAGTCAAAACTCATGCCTGACTCTCCCAATATGTGTTTCATGGTTCATGCTTCATGGTTTCAAACACATCATCACATCCCCTACTCATATTAATAAAACTTCAGATGCCACTTTTATCCATTACTGTATACTTACTACAGACACTAATCTTTACCACAACCCCGGCACCATTCCCAACTCCCTTAAGACACTCTATTCCAATACCTAGATCCCACATACACAGAGATTGCCGTAAATTATCCTCATTTGATGCTGAGACATTTAACTCTAAACTAGCCTCCATTAACTAACTAGCCTGCATTAACTGGTCCTACCTTCACTGCCCTCCCCTTAGAGAAGCTGTGGAAAAATTTAACCAGATTTTCCTAGACATCTTAGACTCATTTGCTTCCCAAAGAAAAATTAGGATTAAAGCCACTCATACACCTTGGCAATGAAAAGAAACACACTCCCTCATGCACAAAAGGGATAATATCTGGAAAGCCTGGCAGAAAACTAAATCCCCTACCCTACTTCAAAGCTATAAGGAAATCAGAAACCTTACTAAAAATGCATTTACGGGGAAAGAAAATATTTTATAATACAGCACAATCCACTCACTTCTCCAACTCCCACAAATTCTGGACCACCATCAATAATATCCTACACCCTGGCAACCCCTCAACCCCAAACCCCTTCCCTACGAACTCACCATCAGAGACCGCCACTCTGCTTAATAACTACTTTATAGACACCATCAGCAAAATAATTCACTCTGACCACAACTCCAGTCCCCCTAACTCTCCCCCTCTTCTACCTATGATAACAAAAAAAGTTTCTCGCTTAAACCTGTTCCCACCTCCTACATCAGATCTCTACTTCTTAAACTTAAACTTTGTTTGCCTTCTGCTGATAATCTATCGCCCCTCTTTCTTAAACTTCCTGACAATTCCATAGCCTTTCCCATCTCTATACTAATAAATAGGTCCATCCACAAAAGCACAGTTCCTAACATCTGGAAATCCTTCTATGCTATACCACTGCATAAAGGAGGCATTTCCACAGATCCCTTTAATTTTAGACCAATAGCCATCCTATTAGCACTTTCTAAAATTCTAGAAAAATGTATAGAGTCTCAACTCCTTAAATAACTAATACAAGAAAACCTCTTAACCCCCACTCAACATGGTTTCCGGCATAACCACAGCACTGCTATAGCTCTCTTATCTTTTACTCATATAATTGCTGAGGCCAGAGATAATAACCAGCTTGCATCCTGTCTCTTCTTTGACCTATCCGAAGCATTTGATATCATGTCTCACTCTAAATTACTAACAAAACTAACAGATCTTAACCTCTCTCCTGCCACCATGCCATGGTTCTCCAGTTACCTTACTAATAATAGACTACAATCTGTTGATGGCTCACTTCTTGCTCTCTTTTCTTGCCTGTAAAAACAGGGGTCCCCCAGGGTTTGATCCAGGACCCCCTTCTATTCAATATCTTTACCAACACCCTCCACTCTGCCTGCCACCACATACGCGAATGACTCGACCCTCTTCATGTCCTCAGATAACATGTCTCATCTCCTTTCTCTTACACAAAATACATTTAACTCCATTGACAATGGCTTAACAAAAAACAGCTTATCCTAAACCCTAAAAAAACTAAACTCTTACTTTTCTTACCAAAATCACTTTCAGACCATAAATCTTCCTTCTCCATCTCTTCACTAGATAACACTACCATCAAAGTAGGCCCACATACAAAATGTCTAGGCACCATAATAGATGACCAGCTAAAATTTGACCAACATATCCATCAATGTATCAAGAAGACAGATCAAAAATTAGGATTACTGTATCGAAGCAAAAAATACCTTACTCCTGAAGCCAAACTACCCCTAGCTAGGGCATTCCTTCTACCAGGCCTACTTTATGCCGGTCCCATCCACACAAGCCTGCATTCCACATTAATTTCACAGCTTGAATAAACATAATAAAATCACCAGATTTGCAACCAACTGATCCTATAGATCTCACCACTGCATTGCATTAAAAAACTGCATTGACCAGAATTCCCTCACCAACTTCTTACAGCAGAACTACAAATCACACACTCCATCCCATACAAACCTACTGCTTGCCCCTCCCTGTCTAAAATAGTTTCCTTCTACACCCTCACTAGATGTCTCAGACGCTCTGACCAACAATTCCTTGTCATACATAAATCTAACAGAAATATAGGTAAAATTGTCTACAACTACAGTGTGTCTTTAGCCTGGAACAAACTTCCTAACTCCATTAGAAACACCTCAAACACTACTCAATTCAAAAATAATCTTAAACTCTTACTCCTAAGCTCATGGATCTGTCCTTGCCAGGAACCTACTTAAGCCCTCCCATTCTTTCCGTCCTTACCTCACATCTTTCAGCTAACATTCTCTTCCCTCTCAACTCCACAGCTACTTTTTTCTTGCAATTTCCCATTATAGGTATAGTCACTATACTTGCAATCATCACCACTAAGTATCCACTGCATCTATTAACAATGTAATGTCTGTATATATGTACTGAAACTCTTAGATGTGACTCCTGCCTCTATCTTGTACTTTCCTTGACTCATTTATAAATAAATACTGCACACATTCAAAGATGCCAATTTTCTTTTAATTGTAATTTTTGGAAACTGCATTTTTTGGTGCTCAGTCTCTTGTTTTTGTATACTGTGTTCATAGGATCATAGGACGTTACTAGGCAAATGGACCTGGGTGGCCTTACAAGCCCAGCTGAGAGTTTATCCCCCAAAAAAGAAACCTTAGTCAGCACCTATCACCCCTGTCAATGAGAGACAAAGGTGGAATCCTTGGGACAAAGTTGTGGTTTCCCATCCACTTATCAAGGTTGCATTTGAAGATGGTCAGTGAGGTACTCTGTTTGACATGTATGGGAAGTTTATTCAAGAGAAGGGGCAGCCTCTGGGAGACAAACCTGTCTCTTCAGCAGGCTTTGTTGATGTTGCATATTAGATTTAGGCCTATTGAGTGGGTAATGCGGAAGGAGTTAGAATTACAGATATGGAGCATCTCTAGTAGGGCAGGGTCTGATATTGCCTTGTAGGCAAGATACAGATCACTTCTAAGCAGTCTGTATGATACCGAGTAAAGTGATAGTGATTTCAGCCTTTTGACATAGGACAGGTGTTGGAGGCCATGGATTCTCTTTGTGAGGTACTTCTGTGGCCTTTCCAGTTGGTGCAGGTGTTTGGAGAGGTAAATACCAAATGGAGCATTATACTCAATTACAGGTCTAATAAGGGAAAAGTACAGAGATGTAATAACCTCCTTTTCTCTGGATGCAATCCCTTTACTTATGAGATGAACCAAGTAAAAGGCTTTTCTGACCACTGCCGTCACATGATGTTCGAATGTGAGATTATTGTCAACCTGAGTACCCAGGTCTCTCACCATGGGTTGTGTACTTAGGGGGTTGCCACTGATGTGATAATCAGTAGGGGCCATGTTTTTGCTGAATGGTATGATAATACATTTTTTTTGCTTTTAACATAATGCCATGACTTTGGCACCAACTATTTGTAGCTGTGAGACCCTCTTGCAGTATGTTAACATCATTTGGGGAGTCAATGACAGCACCCAACTTACAGTCATCCACAAACTTGGACAGCCACAGGCCCTTTGTCTTTGCCTGGACCTCTGAGAAGTAGATGCCAAACAGTAGGGGTCCCAGGACAGATCCCTGGGGAACACCACTAGTGACAGGTCTGCTGTCAGAGGTGGTGGCATCTATTTTGACCTTGTAGGTCCTATCTGTGAGCCAGTTGGCCAACCATCTGATGAGATAGGGATTAACACCAAGTTGTGTTAGCTTTTGATGATGCCCAAGTGGGGGATTGTGTCAAAGGCCTAGGCCAGGTCAAGGTAAGCTGTATGTACTGACATTCCCTCATCCAGGACCTTGGTGACAGTCTCACAGAAGTCAACTAGGTTCAATAGGCAAGATCTGCCCCTGATAAATTTAAATTGGCTGGGGTTGAATGTTTGGAGATTGCCTATGTCCTTGTTTATGAGAGCCATAATAATATGCTCCATGGCTTTACAGTTTACTCTTGTTAAACTAATGGGGCGATAGTTTCCCGGGTCAGTAGTGGCAGCACCTTTGTGCAAGGGGATGACAATGGAGGTTCTCTGCTCTGCTGGAATGAAGTCAGTGATTAGGCTGTGGTTGAATAGGGTGCTCAAAGATGAAGCTAGTTCTTGCTAGAGATGGTGGAGAATACAGCCTGGGATATTATCAGGTCCCATGGAAACTGTGTTATTTGCCTTGGATAGGGCCTTTAACACTTGAGCTATGGAGATTTGAGGTGTGGAACAAGTATCAGGGATGTCAAGTGGGCCTTTGGGGGTGATAAGGGGGTGAAGTTTGCACTGAACCTATCAGCTAGCAGGTTGCTAAGTCAGAAGGAACAGTGTAAGTGGTACCATTAAGTACTAATTCAGAACAAACTTGGGTTTGGCCATGGAGGTTCCTAACGTAACTGAAGAAGGACTTGTGGTTTCCCTTTGTTTCAGAGGCTAATTTCAACTCATAATTGGCTTTGGAGTTTTTCACTAGTGATCTAATTTGCTTGTTGAGGCAGAGGAGGGAGATTTTCTGATTTGGAATTTGTCCCTTGTCACCCTTGGACAACAGTTTCTTCCTTTTGTTGTAAAGCCTGTTGATAGAGGATGTTCACCAGACAGGTTTGTGTTTTCTTGAGGTGCAGGTTTTAGTTCTGTTGGGTATGGCTGAGTCCATGCAGTTGTACAGGTGCTTGTATACTGCACTGGCATACGTTTCAGCATAGTTGTCTGCATCGTCTGAGGGGGTGGTGATGTGAAACTGCTGATACCATCCCTTAGGGGGGTGTAGTCAACTTTTGGGATAGAAACTTCGAATGAGACAGACTGATGATCTGATCTCACCAGGGAAGAACATACTATGGGAGTGATGCAGCGATCAACCATGTTGGTGAGAATCAAGTCCAGTATGTTATCTCCTCTTGTGGGGGATGAGACCAGCTAAGCTGGTCTAATGCATTAGAGATGATGAAGTCAAGGAATCATTGGGTGAATGCATTAGTGCAGAAATAGTTCACCCAGTCTATGGTGGGGTAGTTGAAGTCACCGAGGATCAGGATGTTAGGGGGTACCTTGATGGAATCAAGTAGGTCCAGGTAGGAGAAGTGGGTGTCCCGAGACATGGAGGGGGTTCTCTAAATGGCTATAACTTGGATGGGTGTCTTGCCAATTGTCAGTTGCACCTGGAGTAATTCTAGTGCATCATGCTGGTAAACCAGTCTGGAGGTTTGCCTGTCTTTAATGAAGATATAGAGTCCACCACCCTTAGTCTTTCCGACCTCATTTTGGGGTTGGAAAGTGTGGAATGAGGTATAGCCTGGTAAGGCAGGGAAGCTCTCTGCAGCATTCAACCAAGTTTTATTTTTATTGATTATTTATTTATTTTACATTTGTTGACCGGGAGAGTCCGACTGGACACATGCCCATTTTCAGTGGAAACCCTGGGAGAAAAGCTCCACAAATCAATTACAAGCAATTATAAGGAGTATAACAGCAGCAATCATATTTACATAGACAGTACATAATCATGAAAATTAAAATTAGATAAACAGAATAAAAAAAAATCTTTTACGATTCTTTACATTTAGAATGAGCCAATACATAAGTAAGAAGAATTACAGAATAAGATACAAATGAGAGCGTTGCACCTTGAAAGTTGCATCTTTTATAAATTTATACAGTTAGATTGTGTACAAGTTTGATGTAGTCAGGTTGATAGTAGTAGGAAAAACAACAGAGTTGAGTGGTAAGATATATAGACTAAGTATAAAGAAAAGAAAATGATAAAGAATGTGCCTAGCAGTGTTTTAGTCCCCTATATGTATAGGTACTAACTGAGAGGCCAGGTGTAGAGGTGACACTGTGAGGAAGATGGAAATTAAAAAAAGCTACAGTTCCTCATAGCAGTATAGTTCTGAAACAGAGACCAAGAGATTAGAGAAGAGGGTGGATATGGTTGGGAAGATTAGCCTGGGGGTGAACATAAACACATCCATGTGAGTTTTAGGTGTTCTTTGAGTAGTCTTTTATATGTAACCTTTGAGTCTGTTGAGGTAATAGCAGAGGGCAGGGAGTTCCAGGCTTTACCTATATAATCAGGGAAGAGGTAGTCCCCTGCTGTGTTTTTGCTCTTGGTGATCTTGATTAGCTTTTTATCACTAGAGCGTAGTTGTCTAGGGTGACATTGTAGTTTTAGTAGGTTGGCCAGTGCTGGAGTTTTATATGGAAGGAGTAGTAGTTGTTTGTGTGCAAAGGAAAGCTGATAAAAGGATAGAAGATTAGGAAATTCAAACCAGTCAAGTTGTTTGAGGGAATGGCAGTGGTGGGATTGGTAGGGGGCACCGGTAGCAAATTTGGCAATTTGATTGTAGCAGGTGTTGAGCTTGGCTGGTGAAAATGGGTGAGACATAGAATAGAGTATAGAGGAGGGGAGTTTGAGCAATTATTGGCCTGGTGGTTTGGGTTAGAAATGGTTTATTTTTATATAAACTGCCCAGTTTATTGTGGATGTTTTTAATGGTTTGATTTATATACAGATCAAATTTGAGGCTATTATCAATGATCACTCCTAGCAGTTTAGTATGAGTATCTGGGGAGATAATAGTCCCATCCCTGGACACAACATTAAATGGTCTGGGTATTGTGGTTGATTTGTTTGGACTAAATAGCAGACGTTTGTTTTTTTTGGGGATTTAGTATTAGGTTTTTGTTAAGAAACCAGGTTTCAGTAGTTTGGAAGACTTTTTGGGTGATGCAGAAGAGTTTCTGAGGATCATTGACTGAACAGACTAGTGTTGAGACATCAGCACATTGAATAACAGTTGCATCTTGACAGATGCTGTGAAAATTACTGGTGAAAATGGAGAATAGAAGGGGTCCTAGAATGGACCCTTGTGGGACTCCTGTGGTGATGGGTAGCAGTGAGGATAGGTTGTTGTCCTATCAAACTGCTTGTTGTCTTCCTTGTAGGTAATTCTGAAACAATGCTAATGCATGGTTACTAAGGCCCAGGTCTGTAAGGGCTTAAAGTAGTTTAGGATGGTTGACCATATCAAAGGGCTTTGACAGGTCCAAGAATATGGCAGATGTTAGGTTGCCTGTGTGTTTGTTTTGGTTGATGAAGTTTGTGAAAGAAAGTAGGACAGTGGTGGTGCTGTGAGCAGGCCGAAATCCATGCTGGGTAGGAGAGAGAAGTTGATTGTTGAGTAGGTATGGCATGATTTCATGGGGTACACATTTTTCTAGTATTTTAGCTAGTGGAGACAGGATGGCAATGGGACAATAGCTAGTGGGGTCGGTGGAGGTACCGCCTTTGTGGAGGGGGATGATATAGGAGGTCTTCCAGATAGGTGTAATAGTGGTTTCTGAACTAGATCTGTTTAAAAGATGGATTCTGGGAATGCAATTTTGTTGGCAACCAACTGAAGGTATTCAGCAGGGATGCCATCAGCTGCAAGTGTAGTAGGTTTAAGTTTGATTAGCAGCCTTTTGATATAGTTGGTAGGGATATGTTGAAATTGGAAGCTTGTTTTGGGTCTATGTATAGGTAAGCAGTTATTAGTGGTGGTGGATGTGGACAGTTTGTGAACAAGGCTGGTGATTATCATATAAAGCATTTGTTGAAGGTATATTTGTGATTTCACTAGTGGAGGTAGGAGATGGTGTGGAGGGTTTGCTGGGGTGGAGTAGTTTATTTATTCCTGCCCAGAATTTTTTGGGATGGTTTTGGTGCCTGTTTTGTAGCTGTATGATATAATTCTTTTTTATCTAGAAGAACTGCTTTTTTATATTATTTCTAAGTCTTTGGAATTGTTCCTTAGCTGCTGGGGATTTAGTAGCAATCCAAAGATTCCAGGCTCTGTTCCTTACTGCTATTTTTAGTCTCTTTAGTAATCCAGGGGGCTGTTTTCACTTTGAGTTTTGTAGTACGAGCTAGATTGTGGGCATTTAGGATCTTTAGGAAAGTATTATTGAAGTGGGTTGCAGCTTCTTCTAGGGGTAGTACTTTTAGTACGTTCCAGTTACAGTGTTTTAGCTCAAGTTTGAATTTGCTAGGGTTGAAGCTTTTTCTGCTCCTGGTTGTTTGTAATAAGGGAGTAAAGTAGTTCTGGGTTTTGAATTTTAGTAGACAGGTGGGCTGGTGGTCACTGAGGGTGTCAGGAAGGATGCCTGCTTGGTAAGAGGTGTTAGTCTTATTTAATAAGATCCAGTCTAGGAGGCTTTCTTTGATTCTTGAACTTCCTAGTCTAGTGTTTGATTAGATGACTTGAGAAAACTATAAAGGTTGATATGGTTAGTGGGTTTTTTGGCTGAACATGTGTTCAAGTTGATATTAAAATCACTGAGGATAATAGTTTCCTGGGGCAAGTTTTGACTTGTCCATTGTAAGAAGGCTTCTAGCATAGGGATATTGTTACCTGGTGGTATGTAGCAGGTGATAATATTGATTGATTTTTTTGTCACTAACTTTGTGTTTAGCTAGGAGTTTAGTATTATTAAAGGATGAGATTTGAAGATTAATATGGTTATGTTTGGGTTATTTTTATAAGTACTGCTACCCCTCCCCCTTGTTTAGACAATCTGTCATGGCACAGGACATTGTATCCAGTAGGGAGGAACTCATTTTCAGTTGTTGTGGGTTTTAACCAGGTTTCAGTAAGACATAGTATATCAGGAGAATAGGTGGATAGCAATGCATGCAGCAAATGTCCTTATTGTTAATGCTCTGTATATTTAAGCTCAGAAGTAATAGGCTGTTGTTTTGGTCTAGTAATGGGTAGTTGGCTGGAGGAGATGGATGAGTTAACTGTGGTAGTCTGTATTGAGTTAGGCCCTGGATTTGGGTGTATGTCTCCTGCCAGGATCAGCTGGTGGTTTATGTGGGGTAAGAGTTTTGTGAGTTTATTTAGGATGGTAATATGTTTGTTTGTAGTTGGTGTCTTAGGAGTAGTTGAGAGGAGTCTGAATGAGTTAAGTGTTATAGTAATGTTATGTTATAGGCTTGGGGATATGTGTAGGCTGTAGTGAGGAGTGTGAGGATTATAAGTGGATGTATGTTTTGTTGGGGCTGCATAAGTAGTAGTAAGTGTGGTAAAGTAAGATGTGTGGCAGTGTGTTAAAGTTAGGATAAGATGGATAGCTGTAATACTTGTGAGGATATTAGTTAACTTGTTATACAGTGAGGATTTCATATTTGTAAGTGGGGGGTATTGGGATGTTGTTTCATGTGGGATAGGCTAATGGAGGGTTTGTGGTGAGGATATGGGGATGGGGTTAGATATGTGATAGGCTAATTGAGAGCTTGTGGTGAGGGATATTGTAATTTGTGACTAGCTGAAGTATTGATCAGAGGAGACAGTTAGGTATAAGACTAGATATAGTGGAGGCAGGTGGGAAATGGGGTCATGGTAGGGGGAGAGTGAGCCCGAGCATTAGCGAGGGCAAATGGATTGCGGCTACACTGAGGTCCACACCTACTATGTATAACTTTGACTATACCTTTTTATGATACTGCAAATACCTTTTTATGCTGCTGTAAATGTATGCATGAAATTATCCTGGAGCTTTTCTCCTCAGGTCTCCACTGAAAAAGGTTATCTAGCTCAGTTGGACAACTCAGTTAGCAAATGTCAAATAAATAAAATAGATAAATTAGACCTTTCATTTGGCTACTGTATATAAACCAATGGACAAGGCAAGAGTAGCATTATTTACACCAGTATAGCAGTGAGAAAGATTTAAACATATGTTTTGATTCATGAGTAGCAACAGTAACATAAAAACAGTGAATCAGAAGCAATTGTGCACAACTGGTTATGATATACACATTACCATTATCATCAGAAGCTACCAATAGTCTGACATCAGCCAGCTGGAGTTCCACAGTGCCACTGATTGGATCAGCTATGATGACAAGTAATATTAAAAAAAAAGAAAAGGAAAAGAGAATAAACAACAAGGAAACCTATGCTATGTATCTTAAAACCTAAAAGATTCTAATGCAATGAAATCCAACAACATTAATTTACACATACATCTACCTTTTAGATATTAGTAAGAATACAGAAGCTGTGTTTACCAGGTGGTCATGCAATGGCAGAGCCAGATATCCTTACATTTAAAAAGGCAAGATGAAACAGGAATGATAAGAATCACCAAGAAAATGACAGAAGAAACAGAAAACAATTACCTTTACAGCTGCAGAATAAGGCACATCTCATAGAAATTATTACTCTTCACTGGACCTACCCCCATTCCCCCTACTTCCCACTCTCTGTCTCTGTCACTTATATCCTCATTCTCTCTCTCTCTCTCTTTCTCTGGCATTTATGCAGTAGACACTATTGGGTTGTCTTCCTCATCAGCCCCAACATCAAATATTCTGTGTGAACCCTCTGCTGAACTGTCAGGATCTCTGACAGTGGGTAGATACTTTTCTGTTTTGGTCAGTGGTGGCTTGGTAGGTGAACTACCCACTGGTACCCATACATACATGGGCAATTGCAACTGTATGATGACAGGTGCTGTAATCATGTTATGACCGTATGTCTTATTTTGGAATATGCACTTCTGTGGCTTCCTACTGAATTCATGTCATTCACGTGTTCCCAGAAATGGTCAATGGAAGACTTGTTACCCCTACCTTTAAGAGGATTGACCCATGGTGATGTAGGGTTTGAATGATCACATCATTCTCTATGTCTGTGTATGTTGTTTTATGGGGTGCAGATGTCTTGGGCACCATAGCCCTGTAGGGCAGGAAACATAATAGGAAAAAAGAAGTCTGTAAGTACAAAAACAAGTAAGGTTAAACACACAAAATATGAATGCATCCATCCATCGTACCCAAAATACAGGAAATAGTAAAGCTTCATATCAGTACACATAACTTAATACAGTCTCCCCTAAATGCAAAACAATTAAATAAATTGATAAAACATTCATAGCAGGACTAACATTTCTGTCAGCTTGTACTATATAGCAGCATTAAAAAAAGAAATGTTCACGTCAAGGAAAAATAGTTAATGCTTTTTTGGTCGGATATGCAGTTCTGTGGAGGTTGGCCAAGCACACATCTAAGCCTTAACAAAATTGTCACTTCTACTAATGTCAGAACACATGACCTTGGTAATAATTAATACAACAGTCTTCTGAACAAAGTGGACAGCTTTCAATATTGAAAATTCCCTTTAAACTGCCACTATTATTTAGAAAAATACTGCATGGTCAAGAAATTATTATGGTATATATGCCCATGCCAACAGCTACCTGTTTTGTGAAATGCAAACCATAGCTAAGGTTCAAATACATAAATGTATTCATAACAGCAACCTACCTTGCAGCAAGTCAGTTGAGAAAGTAGACAACAATTTGCAAAGCAAGTAGCACTAAATAGCAGTATAGAGTTCTCTGGATCCAATCTCCTGTATAATAATTCATGTTCCTTCACCACACAATTATCCCTACGTAGTGCAGATTCCACCCTCTCAGTACTGTGAATATGCAAATGAGGTGTGAACTCATTAGCTTTCACAAATTCAACAATCTGCACTAAGTGCAGGGAATGTAAACATGGTGCAAGGATCTACACAATTACATGCACATGCCCTTCCTCTGCAAGGATGAGCAGTAAGAAGTGCTGCCTGCTGAGTGCGTACAACTGTGAATTATTAGTCTGACTGCAGTATCAATCAGGGAGAAGGGACTTTAAAGAAAATTTGGAGCAAACACTGACTGACTTAGAAGAGCAACATTACTATCAATGATATGAATTGTTTTTGAGAACAGTCTCTGACTCTGAATACAATTGTCTAAGCCATTCTAAGGAAGTACACTACTCATTAAAACATACATCAACTGCAAGGCAAAGCACATAGCAGTCAAGTTAGGGAAGCATAGATATGTGAATGATGTTCACAAAATAAAAAGAGAACAGAGGTGCAGTGTTCACAATTTTTTAATATTGTGTGAGGAAAAAATGTCTTCCCTGTTGCAGTATCACAACCATCCTCTCATCTGTCTGCAACGTACACAGAACAAAGGTCAGCAATTGTTGATGTTGTACCTGTTATGTCAATTGATACCATGCCACATATTGAGTATAGCTAACCTCTTTTTTATCTTCTCAGTACACTTCTTATGTGGCACATACTAAAAATTTAAACTGTGCCTTTGCCTTATGAATGTTCTGGGATTCTAATACTCAGCTGGTCCTGTTTGTGTTATCATAATAAATTTTAATGAGAATATGTTCATGTTGAAACACAACAAAGTTGAGGAAATATTAAAACTATATATTTAACTACTTATTTTATTTCCCACTATTTTGGTACTTTTACTTTTTCTCTTCATCATTTGTGTGCAGATTGGTACTGCACAATGTAGAATAGTAGGGTCTGTAGCATTGAACTACACTTCACCTCCTACCAAAAAAGTCGAAGGTTTACTTCAGGTTGCCTTTTGTAGTGCAAACAAACCTGGAGGTGATGCACAGCTGTCAACCCTCTGGGTAGTACTCAGTGAAGAAAATGTACCCCTCAATACTTTCTTTATGTAAGTGCAATGACCCTAGTGAAAAAGGACAGCTGATGCAGGGTTTGAATCCAATTAAGTGATAATTTTACAAAGATGCATATTTACACACATACTGGGATATGACTGCATTGCTGTTTAAAATTCAACTATTCTCAGTACTGGTAACAACTTGTGAGCTGCTGTGTGTCCACTTTCACATTATTTGCATTAACTACAGTTCTGATAATATATAACAGAAATTAAAATGTTCATGTGTCAAGGAGATGTGAGAAGGATGACATTATCATGTTAGTACACTTCTTGCTCTTGTTATTGCTAGGTATAACATATGCTTCAGCTAGGTATTCCTTTCAGCTTTTTGTCTCTGTCAATTCATTTATTTTTTTCTAATGTGTTTTGCATTTGATCTCTGCTCAACAGTGTACACAGACATAGTTCACTTCCTAAGGAAAAAAAGTAAGACATTAATTTAGGCTACCTTCTATAGTGCAAACCAGCCTGACACTGTTGAGCATCTGCCAGCACTCTGCATCGTACTTAAACAAATTCCACCTCTGAGCTAGCTATCTCTGCAGCACAAGGTATAACTCAAGTGACTTTAAAGAAAAAGGACAAGTAAGGCAGTTTTTGAATCCAGTTAATTGATGATTTTACAGACTGGTTCCTGAATACATAGTTGCATAAATTTTGTTAGATCATTATGCTGTGTAAAACTCCACTGTTCTCAGATTTGCTAACAGCATGTGAGCTGTTGTCTGTCCACTTTCACAATTATTTGGCATTAAATACATGTTTTATAATGTGTGCCACACATTACATTTCTGATGTTGCAAGGAGATGTGAGACGATGAATGTGAAAATTTAATGCATGTTTTGCTCTGCCTATTGCTAGGTAAGACCATTAATTGAATACTGAAAACTTTTTTATGTCATTTTTTTTCTAATGTCTTTTGCATCTGCTCTCAGCTCAGCAGTACTCAAACACTGTTCACTGCCTGAAGAAAAAAGTGAAACATTTAATTTAGGCTGGCTTCTGTAGCACAATCACAAAGGTGAGTGCATGGTTATTGGTGCTCTTCATAGCACTCAGTGAATAAATTCAACCTTTCATGTAGCTTTCCCTGTGGCACAAGGCATAAGTGCAGTCATTCCAAAGACAGCTGATGTAGTATTCAAATCTAGATAAAAGGTACTTGCACAGAGGGGGCCATTATGCCATTTGTAACCACAGTTTGCTCAAGAATGTCACAGTAAATGCACATCATCATCACAACTCTGTTTATTGCAAGAAATGTGTCATTAGTATTTGTTATACAAGCCCAATATAATGTGTGTAAGTTATGTAAAACATGACACTAATGATATTTAAAATAGAATATTTATATATATATATATATATATATATATGTATATATATATATATATATATATATATATATATATATATATATATATATATATATATATACGTATGCTGTGCACAATATTTTGGCTGTAATTATTGAGATCTCATATATCATGTGTGCATTTATGACATTACATTTTATGAAGTATGTATTTAACCTAACCAACCAGGTCTTATTGAGGTCAAACAACTGAATGTATTTAGAAACACAATCAATGCCTTTCACATAGAAATACAATACCAAGACTGAATAAAAATACAGACATACATGCATCCCTTAAGTATGTATAAAGTTAAACTAGTAAAAAGTCACTGTCAGCGAAAGTCCACACTATAAACCAAAACCGCACACTCTCCTTTCGCTGCACTGAATATAAGGATTCACTTAATGCTCCACAGTTCTATATAAAACACTTTTTTTATTTATTTAAACCTCAAAGTAGACTTCTTCATAACACTTCCACTTGTTGAATACTTGATTTTATATATGCTCCTACCCAGTCTTAACAATCCACTTAATTACATCAGTGAGACAATTAAATATTTAAAGTGCTCAGTGCTCATATTATTTTCTTCCTATTACTACACATTCTATTATGAGCTCTTTCATTGTAGTATACTTTAAAATAATACCTCACTTCTACTATAAAATTAAACCATTATAAACTACATGTTTACTTATAAATTCAATAATAACAATTCAGATATCATATAAATGACAATAGACATTTTAAAAATCATTGAACATAAAACCTTTTAAAAAGTATGTTTTATCTCTATAATCCTACTTGGTCACTAAAAACCTTTGAATATCATACTACCCCAATGATTTTTATTCCAGTTTGAATGATATACTATTTAATGCGTGTTTTCTAATATAGGCTTAATTGAAATACTTTCATTTAACCCAGGGTAAACAGAAGCATTTAACAAAATCTGCCATCTAGTTTCCCTTTCCCCTAATCTCTTTTGTATGTCACCTCCCCTGGGGTTGATTTTAATGTACTCTAATATCCCAAATTTGAAAGTGTCACAGGTTGTACTATCAACTAAGATTGGGAAGGAGCATGTATAAAATCAAGTATTCAACAAGTGGAAGTGTTCTGAAGATGTCTACTTTGAGGTAGATGAAAGCGCTAAACCTTTCACATATTTATTCATTTTTTAAATAAATAAAAAATTGTTTTATATAGAACTGTGGAGCATTAAGTGAATCCTTACATTCAGTGCAGCGAACAGAGAGTGTGCGGTTTTGGTTTATGTATAAAGTCAGTCTTAAATTACTGTAACTATATTTAACATACTAATAAGTAAGCTATCCCGTGGCATTGATAGTAATAGGCAAAGTTTAACATTTTATCCTTTATTTTCTCTTGGGGTCATTTCCCAGATTGTACTATTTAATCTTAACAGCATCTAACTCCCAACATGCCAATATGTCACAAGTCATATAATTTTTCAAAAAAAATAAATAAACAAATAAGCAAATAAATAAATGAATAAATAAAAACATGATTATAACCAATTGCAAAAAGCATATCAGGGGTTAACATTGGAACAACTTTCAGAATTTTAAGCCTCTCACATGGCAACATTTCAATGCCATTTTAACACCTTCTGTGCTTCTTGATGCACTCATTGCCAATGTGTCTGGCAAGTTATTGCTGTGTTTCCAAATTCACAAATGCAGTTGGCAAGATAGCGCATCTTGGCACACAAGCTGTTACATATGAGATCTGAATTAGCCACCAATTTAGACCCATATTTCTGTCTTGACTGTTGCAGACATGGCATGTGAAGGTAGAGATGATATGCCATTTAGAACATAAAGGTGGGGTGTTGAGAAGTACAGAATTTTTGTGGCACTCCTTGTGAAGATCTACAACTGGAGGCTACTGCAGGGGAAATATACTCTGTCTCAGCATAAGACTGAGGCTTGGAATAGCTAGGGTAAAGCTGTCTCCAGTGCAACTGGCATCCCATGCACTGAAGAACAATGCCAACACCAAGTGACATGAAGAAGCACAAGAGGGACCTCCTTAGGTGACGAGAAGATTAATTTAGAACTACAAACATCCCTCAGCTGTGTAAATATACTGACTCATAACCTGTCAGTGATATGGCATTAATTATCCATCCAGGCAGCTCAGTTAATCATTATGTGTTTATATATATATATATATATATATATATATATATATATATATATATATATATATATATATATATGTTTTTCTTTTTCTAATGCACAGCTGCAACAGAGATTACAGAAAACCCTTAGGTGCATCAGGAAAGAGTAACTCGCTCAGAGAGACAAGGTGTAAATACGCATCTGTTCTGATTGTAAGGCACAGATGTTTTCTCAATCTGTCACTGTATATTATCTTGATCAGGCATACCTTCTAACTTTTATATCAGCTCTACATGCCTGCTGCAATAGCTCTTGGTTATTGCATTAAGCAATTAGTTCATCAGATTAATTGTGGGTGGGTTCAATACTAACAAACAGATCTTCAGTTTTTGCAGACTAATATTTATAAGATATTTTAACTTCAATACTACATGGCATTAACAATTCAATATTAGTAAATGCAGTTATTACCTTAGAAAGCAGATATCTGACATGAAACAGTTAAATATATAATTTTATTAGTCATATTATATCATTGTGATAGATTGATTTTTAGGAAACATTTATAACCTCCAATCATATCTGGATGTGGCTAAGGAGCAGCTATGTAGATCTCATCTAGTATTATGTATTGAAATAATAAAGAAATCTGACATGCCATTGATCTAATTCTCTCTTTTTTGTCTCCCCCCATCCTTTGTCTCTACTTTTTTTAAACATTGTTGCTGAAAACAAACTGACCATCAACACCGGGAGGTAGACCAACCACTGGGGTTGGGCCACCATGCCTCCACAGATGGTTGTGGAGGCTGCACCATCACAGGCAGCAGAGACACCAAGCACATCTGGATCATGACCATAACTCCTGCTCTACCTGCTCCATTTGCATCAGGTAGTTCTGATCCAGATGCTGGTGCAATGCTACCCTTAGGGTGCAGTAGTAGTAGTGGAGGTGATGGTTTTGTCACCTGACAGTTGCTGACAGGGATGATGGAGGGCATCATGGAGAGGGGACTCAGTGCCCAAATCGATAGGGCTGAAAAAGTCCTGTGTTATATTGCCAAAATGTTGCCACATCCAACTCTGACCCAGACAACTGTCACAGCAGACAATTATGACAGTTCTGAGGGTGAGGACTAAATTATCACTGTCAAGCTGGATGTGGTTGTATCTCTGAGGTCCCCTACCTATATCCAACAATGGTGTCAACCAAAGGTTTGAGTCCATCACCTTCCATGCCTGTCTTGTATGTTTGCACCTGCTACTAAACCTATTTAGACTACTCTACATACCTGACCCTCTCATTCCTAAGCACCTTCCCCAACATTACTATCTCTCCAAAAAAAGGGCATCTCTCCCACAAAAAATAAATAAATAAATGATTGACCATACATAACTCTCCACTTAACACGTGTCATCCTGGCACACTTGATTTGGTCCAATTAGATATACAATATTATTCAGTTGTTGTCACCCATCCATGGTGTGGTGATGCTCCAAAGTTATGAAATTCTGTGTGCAATAATATATATATGTTGGGAAGACGTGAATAACTATGATGCTCTCCCGTCACCCTCCTGCAAATTCCTCTATTCTTTCCCCTGTCTCCTATACTGTGTTTGCCACCCCTGTTTTAACCACTGTTCTATTAACCACTTTTTCTCATATTTAATCTGGTCAAAAAATAGAATCACAGATAACACATGGTCAGAAATGGTCCATGGAAAATATTTCACTTTTTGTCCTCAGCATTTGTACTGTGGATGGCATAATGCACTAATGCTGTGTGACTGCGAATGCTGTTCATCTTTCTATGGCAAAAGCTAAAGATTATAATTTCAGCTGCAGTAGTCCAGTTACTTTTGTGCAATTGTGCTTACATCCACTGCCCTATGAGAATACAAAGTAAAGGATGACTAAATGTAGTACTGTAAAACAGTTACTGTAACAGTTCTGAGGCTACTGGATGTGGTGAACATGATGTTCCCTTTTGGAGTATTGACATAATTCTCATTTGTAAACTGATGTTTTTGCCTAGTGTCATGGGTTTGAGTACTGTTGTAGGTCAATTATTTCTTGACCTTTTATATTTCTATCACATAGTTGACTCCAAATGTGTTTATTTCCCTCCATTTACAACATCCATTAACATATCATTTAAATGATGCAGCGAGATATCATTTGCAAAAACATTGCAAAACCTCAAACAGGGAGAATTAGTAAGTCACCCTTATCCTGCTTATACTTAATGTTGCTTGCCCTCTCCTGTCCCTTCTTGCTCCCTATAGCAAGCAATTTATTTTACAGAGCATTACAGCTTAATAATGAGGAAATAAATAAGAGCAACACAACATATAGATGGTCTTCCATGTCCCACCAGAAATGCTGTTCTATTCCTCTCACCATTTTTTAGTCTATCTCTCTGTGTGAGAAAATGATGCTTATATCTATAGACAGATTTTCTAATCAAGACATTAGCTAAGTGCTACTGACTGTTTTAGTACACTATTTCATGTATAGCTGTTGCTTACACTTTGTTATTAGCCAACATTATCCTGCTTTTGTCATAAGCTACGTGGTCCCTGCCTCACTCTCACCCTGCCTATGTATCATCTCCCTTCTGTGTCATCAGTCCTCCTCCTCTGTATTTGCACAATGTCTGGCACCAAGCAACAAATGCAACTGAGGCTAAATGTAAGTAGACAGCTTATAGAAAAATCTTTTTGAGTTTTTCCCTTTAGATGCATTACTGTCGTGCCCTTTACTCTTCTGTGCTTAGCTATAGTTACTCATGTTAATCTATTTTTGAACAAGCTGAAGACTTGAATGTATAGCTTACAATTGTCATGAGGGTAATGAAGGGTAATATATATATTCTCCTCTTCTGCAATCTGTTGTCACATGGGACATTTGTGAAGTAGGAGCTCCTATATGTAGTGTGTTTAGGTAACACTCAGGTCTGCAGATTTTTCTTGCAATACTCTCAAGGTTTGAATCCAAATTTATGCCAAATTGATTTTGAATGTTTTTCTTGTGGGTGTAAATGTTGGATACACCTTTTCTTAACACAGCATTATTTTGCTGCTACAGTAATGTGTTTGCTTCCTATTGCAAAGCCTTTCTTGTACAGATCTTCCATGAATAATTATGCTGATAAAGCAAACAGTACCACAACACAAATATGTGCATAAATGAAACATGGACTAATGTGTTAACATATATATATATATATATATATATATATATATATATATATATATATATATATATATATATATTGTGTAGTCCTGTCACCAACTGTTCATCTCTTCCCACCACTTCTGTGTCATCCAATAAACCTTTCTGATTCAAAACTGTTTCCAAAAGCCATGTTCCCACCAGCAATAACATGCTTAGTTCTTCGTGTATTTCCTAATATACCTGTAGCATACATATAAGTACTGACTAAATGCAACTGTCAGCACAAATGTGCAAATCATTACACATGAAACGTGACCATAATACATATCTGCTCTGTATTACATCAGATTCAGATATGGTTATATGTGTATAATGCTCCTTTGTGGGAAATTTAGAATGCAGCACCATATACTACTGCTAATTCTCATTGCAAGTTCAACACCTCAGATATGATTGCGTATACACTAATACTTTGCCATCAGCAGTAGAAATGAGCTTTCTAATGCTATGCTTCAGAGAGAGAGTAGAAACAAATTACAACAAATAATTATTTATTTAGCTTGCACAGCTTCTGTATGTCTGCATTGCATTTTGACAACAAGTTATCTGGCTTTCAAAGTGATGGTGATTCACTTAATTCAGTCTGTGAATGTATGCCTGTACTCCAGTTGATACAAGTGCAACTGTGTTACAGTGTTGGTTAATTTATTTACACACAATCCATCACTGTTATTCTGCAGTGCATTGTCCTATTTCAGAAATATCTGTTTGTATTGTCAATACACATTGTACAAGCATAAGTCAAGACAAATGTGGAATCATGCTTTTTGATATATAATCCACTGGTTTACAATTGTGATTGTCACTGGCATACCAAATGGTGAAACAGGTATATGTCACTCCCAGTAACACAATGTACATAAATGACAGTATATAAATCTAACCAGAGTAGCATGTCATTACATGGGTTAATCACAGTGTTATTACATTTTCTTGTGCACACATCTGCATTTGCCCCAAAACATGTGATACACAGTACCAGTTGTTCCAAACAGTGAGTTTTTACTAATTACAAATGAGATTTTTCACATCTCTAAAGTCAGACTTCTCCTGTGGTGCTTGCAACTAATACTATACTCTCTAGTCTATGTAAACAGATAGGAATGAAGTTCACTTCTTATAGTGGGATACTTGTGTGTTTTGCTGGGGATGAATATAATGACATGTAAGTAATACGTCAATACCAAAGGTACTGTGTCCACTTCTACTGTGGAGAATATATTTAACTTTGTCACCCAGTTCTCTCTGCAATTTATCCCACTTTTAATAAAACCATTGTATCTGTAAAACACTGATGAGGGTCACCCTGCCAAAAGTGCATCCCTTTAAGTATCAGACTTCTCCTGTGGCACTCACACCTAATATTATGTTCCTTGGACATTGTAAGTGGATAGGCAGGAGGTTCTATCCCCACAGTAGGAAACTTGTGTGTCAGGGGGTAATGACAGGTAAGTAACACTTCAATGTCAAAAGTGATGTTTACTTCCACTGATGAGAGTACATCTAACTTTGTACACAGCTCTCTCTGCACTATGTCCCACTTTTAAAAGAGGCATCCTCCTGCAACACACTAAGGTCATCCTGTTAAAAGTGTACACTCTCAACAGCCAGACTTCTCTTGTGGCACTTGCAGCTAATAGTCTCTCTCTAGATTGTGTAACTAGATAGTAGGAGATTCAGTTCTCACTGTAGGAAACTTTTGTTTGTTATTGCAATATCAAGTGCATTTAGCTTTCTGTATATGCATGCTGCATTAACTTCCAATTAAGATAAAAAATTAACCTGAATGCATATTCCACCATCCCCTTAATCCAGTTTTACCACAAACATCTTCTCTGCAACACAGTGATGAGGTCATCCTGACAAAAGTGCAGTCTCTCTTCTTAAAAGTCAAATTTGTCCCATGTTGCTTGCAGCGGATACTGTACTTTCTAGATTGTATAACCTGCTAGTCAGGAGGTTCAAATCTTACAGCAGGGAATTGTGTGTGTGGCTGTAATGTCAGTTGATTCCTGAATGTTTGTGCTGTATCAGCTTCTACTCAGTGGAAGATTTTTAACATGGGAAAGGATGCCACCATCCCATTATCCCACTTTTGCCACAAACATCTTCTCTCCAACCTGCTGATGAGGTAGGTATGTCAAAATTGCACAATATGCCCTTACAACTCACAGTTCTCCTGTGGCAGTTAATTCTGTGTTGTATAGATTGTGTAAATAGATAGGTAGGGGCTTGAATCAAACATTGGGTAAATATTGTCAGTGTGTGTACTGTATGTGCAGTTGTGTCCATAACAACATCCCTCAGGTAAAATTCTCTTTAGGGGATATATTTTCCCTGGCAGAAAATTACCGTATAGATTTGTATTACCCCTAGGGAATAAGCATTTTTGGAAACCCAGTGCTTAAAGCATCAAGCTATCAAAAACAAACCACATCAAAGCGGTTGCATGAGTTACCCTGTGCAACTGGCTGTTGATACTGTGCTGCCTAGACTGCATGAGTACAGGGGGGGTTGTTTGAATCTGGCAATTGTGGATTATTGCCCATGAGTGTTTGTCTGTCATGTTGTTTAGAGAATGCTTGTAGTACATGTATGTATACTTCTGTAGTGTTACTGTGCACTTACATACATTTTTATGAGTATCAACGTATGCAAGAATGATGTAATCATTAAAATGTGCACTGTCACAATTCTAAAAGAACATCTCTTAGGTATTTGTGATTCAGTCAGTGTTCTGTACCTTGTGACCTTAGGTAGTCTGTTCAAATCCAACCATTACTCCCATAGATTCATTTTTGTTACTATGTCTGTGAATGTGCAGGTAGGTCATAATCTTGTCATTAAGCTATCTGCTATATACATGTATGGATGGAGAGCCCTATTACAATGATTTATTTTCTTTTTCCACACAGAAATGCTTTCTTTGATAATGATGATGATGTCATGGGATGACACTTTTCTTTCCCATGAGAACTACTAAGGCTTTTCCTGTGGTATGTGGACATGAGACTATGCTCTGTATGTTTCTTCATTAGTAAGGTGTGTATTCAAATCTGTGATTACCCACCTATTGTACCTGATTACCATTCTCCTGTCACAGTGATGACTGTATTATGCATCTTGTTTGTCTGGATATATCTAGCAGCAGCAATGTTATGTGAGAAACACACATATTGCAATACTATTTACAAAAAAAAATGACAGGCAGATATCTCCCGTGCAGCAATAAAATTATGTCATGGCTTCAAAGACCAAATTATCTCATATTTACAGCACCAGAGGCACTGTGGTGCATTCATTCTTTCCAATATCATGTAATGTCTGTAGTCACATAGTTACGTGTTCAAAACCCACACTGGCCAACTGTAAGCATTGCATGTCCTACTTCTGTTATACATGAATGACATCCACAAGTGTTGTGATGTGTACAATTACATTGAGAGAAACCTCAACAGCCCTTTTACCTCATTCAGATTTTAACACAGTCATATGATGTAATAATTTTACATAGGTGGAGTCTCACAAGTTTGTTAAGACTTCCACTGTGGTGCATGTGATTCATAGAAATGTTTGGAGTTGGTGGACGTATATAGCTTGCTGTTAAAGGGTATCATTCTATTAATGCACTGACATTATATAAACAGCACTGCATGAAGTTCGTATTCTCAATTTTTTTATTCATTATTATTGAAAATAATATATGTGTTTGTGTTGTTTACATGCTGCTATGGCAGTGCTTGTTGTAATGTCCTGTGAGCATTCCATGTATAATGCTATATTAGATGTGTTCCGTTTAAGAATGGAGACTTTAAAGTCCTGTAGTGTCATCAGGTCTGTGTTGTCAATTGTCAATTGTGTGTTTTGATTACTATTATCTTACTGTTTATGATGTACATGTTTATAAAACACAGGCTTCACTAAGACATGTGTCAGTGTAATATATCCCCCGTTTATGGTTGTCTTATGACAATATTAAAACTTGCCCCTTTCAGCTGTGCATGAAACAGCTGGTGTATGTCTCATGGCTTGTTTATACAGATTGTAGTGAAAGATACAGCACTACAGCCAGTTATCACACGTACATTCACTGTATATATGTCATATTCAATAACTGCACTAAAAGAAATGGCCCCTAATGTGTCCACTGTCCTTGGTAAATTTTATCTCAACTCTGTACATTATCAACATTAATATCACATGTACTCCCCTTTTTTACAATATTGCATTATGTCCTGCTCACATCTATTGTTAGCATGTCTGTTTTTAAGTTATGTACATGGGTAAACACTTGTAAACAGGAATATTTATTATTACTATCAATATGGAAGTCTTTCTATCGAAAAAATGTTTTTTCTGGTATCATCACATTTGAATGCATTAATTAAGTACATTTTTCCATTTATCCTTCCCTTGTAATTGTTACTGCACTGTTCACAATGTGTTCTGTACAAATTTGCCCAATTTCATGTCCCCTGCATCTACCTGAAGCTGTTTCTACACTGCAGAGTATATAGATATCAGACTACAGATCTTTTAGTGGTTATTAAGCATGAAGATAGGCTAAGTGGAGGAAGAATCAACCCAGACTCAAAACTGGCCAGAGTTTTTCTATACTAATTTATATATCTTTCATTCTACTCCCTTTTACAGACAGTGTGTCAGGAGGGACAGTCAGTTTGGAGCCTTTTCCCTACTTCAGACATCAGATGGGGGATGGGAGCAGTGAAGCTATGATGTCACTGGCTTTTTGACGAATTTAGGTTCCAACATAATTTAAATTCCATTTTAATGGAGAAAAACATTTAACTCTGGCTCCTTTCATTTGTTAATGGTTCTTTATATATAATTGGTTTTAAGATTATGTGAAAGACTAATTATTTATTTTAAAGGTTTTCAGTACGTTCATAGGTTCATAGGTGATTACTAGGCTAATAACCACAGGGGGCCTTTTTACGCCTAGACATATCTCCCAGAAAACTTTTTACCTGAAAAGTACAAACAATGACAAACAGTTTTACTTTTTCTGTGTATTTATTTATTCATTTTGAATGGCTTTACATTAAATTAATGTGTTTCAGATGATTATATTTTGTATGTCATGTTTTATATTTCGTTTTACATAAAGCCTAAAGCCCTTGTCCACTTTTCTCATGTGTTCTAACCTTAATCCTACTACTACCCCTAACCCCAAGTTTACATAATACATTATGAAGCTCCCTTTCCCTAACAGTATTGCTATTCAGACAAAGTATGTCATTATAGTTAGGCTTTAGTTTTTTTAATGATTAGAAAAGGAAAATACTTGCTTTTTTTTTTTTTATAATTTTTCGAGATCAATTAATATTGTTTATTTTTTTAATTTTGTATGGTTCAATATTCATAAATATCAACATTAATGGATACAGTCATGTGTGTATGTGTGTTGAAATCATGGCTGTAAGGTTTTGTAACGTCATTCCATACATGTTCTAATCCACAACAGTGAATGCTAGAGTCCATTAACTCATATCAGGTCGATGTTCTGATTGTAGATTGTACTACAGTGGGGATTAGGACATTTACCCATTTCCTCACTGTAGTGCAATGTCAGAGTTTATATATATATATATATATATATATATATATATATATATATATATATATATATATATATATATATATATACATATATATATATATATGGGTCTACTTGATATGACTGACATTTCACAATGCCGAAACCCATATGGCCGAGACCATATGCTCGACATTTGAAATGCCGAATATACAAGTAGACCAAAAAAAAAAAAGAATAAAACTAACTTTAAAGATGCTAGCAGGGGGGCTATGTCCCCCTGCCCTCCCACACTCCCTGTAACTTTAATGTACCAACTCTGAGATCGCACTACAGTGCAGAAATGGAAATCTTTCCATTCCACACTGTATAGAGATGCCCGTTCCTCATGGTCGACATTTCAAATGTCAATCATATGTTCTCAGCCATATGGGTTTTCGACATTGTGAAATGTCGACCAAGTGAAGGGGACCCATATATATATATATATATATATATATATATATATATATATATATATATATATATATCTTGGTTCCATTCAGAATTTCGAAGCTCAAACCTTCGAATTTCATATGACCAAAGATCATATGTTCGAAGTTTCAAAACTTCAAAATCCTGAACAGAGATCAGCATACAGAGCAGACTGGGAGAATTCCCTTGTCCTTGCTCTAGTGCAATTCCAGAGTTGGTATATTTAAGTTGCAGGGGTGTGGTGGGTGCAGGGAGGCATACACATGTTTTAGTATGTTGGGTGGTGTTTTGGGGGGGGGTTCACAATTTTGTCAAGATCTTGAGATTCTGAATTCGATATTCTGAAACTCGAGATTTTAGGATTTCGAAATTTCGTAGTGAACCTATATATATATATATATATATATATATATATATATATATATATATATATATATATATATATATATATATATATATATATATATATAATAAGCAGGGAGTGTGTGGGGCACAGTCCCCATACAGGGGTGCAAGGGGGCTTTCCCCCCTGCAAAATGTTGGTAGGAAATCAGCAGAAGGCAAGGTATTCTGGGTAATGTCAATAATATTCAGCTTTTAATTATCCACATTACCACTTTCGTTGTTTTGATTAAATAATGTTATTATTTTCAACTTTTTTTTCAAGTATGTCATTACTTGAGCACTCAAGCAAATGTGTTTCTACATTTTGATAGTAAACCGGTGTGTGTGTGTATGTGTGTGTGTGTGTGTGTGTGTGTGTGTGTGTGTGTGTGTGTGTGTGTGTGAGTGTGTGTGTATATACATATACATATATATATATATATATATATATATATATATATATATATATATATATATATATGTGTGTGTGTGTGTGTGTGTGTGTGTTGGTGTGTGTTGTTGTATGTGTGTGAGTGTGTGTGCATGTATATTATAAGGCAATGGGATATACAAAGCAAGTTTGACCAGAGGCCATGCATGCCTTGCCAATACCCACCAGGTTCACATTTGCTGTGTTCTTGTATAGCCATCTAGCAGTCCAATCTATGTGTGAAAGATGACAAGGAATCTTATTACATGCCATTTGGGAGAAGTCAGTACCAGAGCAAGGAATGGTGCTGGGTGATGAACTTATCTAACTTATCACTCCACCTAGTTTTATTTATTCTTTGACGAAGGTTGATATTTTTTGGTTCAGGTGTTGCGTGCACAATTTGATATGTTGAGGAAAAAAAGATTCAAGAAGAACTGGATCCCTGAGGGTATAGTGGGTTAGGCACAGGTAAACCCTCAGTAGCCTGTCCACCACTGAATGCAAGGGCAAGGACTCTAGTATCTCCTGATAGTTAAGGATTTCGAGACCAGAGGGCCTCTTCATTAGGAATCTCTTTGTCATTTTTTTTTAGTCTTTTAATGTACCTAACCAGGTACACACCAAAAAGTACATTATATACTATAAATATGTATGACTAGACTAAAAGAAGGGAATGAGTTATCTCATTCTAGAAGAGATGCCTTTAGCAATTATGTGGGAAATGTAAACAAATTTTCTAACCACAGTCACTATGTGATATTCAAAGGAGAGGGAGCTATCAACCAAACTGCCAAAAATCTATAATCGCTGATTCATATGGTAATGGAATGATTTCAATGCAGTAGGATGCAAAGTGTTTTTTTTTTGTCTTGAGGGGTGATGCTACATTTCTTGGCATTTAGTCTGACTCCCTTTTTCTAAGTTCTAGGAATTGACTTAACTTAGCTCTTTTTGGTGGGTATATGTATCAAAGTAGATCTGACACTCAAACCTAAAATGTCATAAACAAATGTTTTAGATGCAGAAAGACACACACTCATATATATTTGCATATATATTTCTGTGTGTTTATATATATATATATATATATATATATATATATATATATATATATACATGTAGAATGAGAGAGAAACAGTAAGAGGGAGATAGAGAATGAATGTATCACTGTATCACTGAGATTTGGTGGTGTTAGGATCCTGGATGGTTTGCCTCCTTCCCAATGACTGTTTTTATTCTATTTTTTGTATAAAGTGATGGGTTATCTATGTTTTCTGGAAATATAAGCTTAGTGGGTTAAGGTACAAGCTGTTAACAAGCTACACCCTGCATTTCTGGGGTTGATTCGTTTAATTTCTACTTGCAAACTGCATGACCATGGGCAAGTCATCTAATCATATAGTGTTCTAGGGTCCTCCATAACAGGAACCTTGTGTCTAGTGAACATAGTTAATAAATACACAAATAAATACAAAAATGGGTTTCCTTATTTTGGAGCACTATTATGCAACATTTGATAAGTTTCCAAACACATTATACTAACTGCCACTACATTTAACAGTTGGCAGTTAATGTTCTGTAACAGAAACAACATAAATCAGCTCCTTCACCTGCATCCTAGTATCGTATTTTCCCATAATTTTTATCTACAAAATCTTAAATCTATCATTACCTTTTGTACACAGCCTTGTGTGATCCACACAGATAGATCAGTCCTTATGAAAAAATCTTACTTTTCCCAGCAGGATATTTACTTGCAGTAGCAAGGGCAAAATAAATAGTAAAAACGAGTCCTATTGCAAAAACACGTACACATTTTGCAGATAAAATGAACACATTTGCCATAATTTCATTACTTAAATTTAAAGTAATGTGAGAAATTACCTTACTTTATGTTAGGGAATATAACAAACCAATGTCAGAAAAATGCATAAGAATGAGCAGATACTAAATCACTCTGCAGATAGTCATAGAGTGACAATCGATAAGCAATATTATGCTTGGAACTGTGTTGTAAGGGTTTTGATTATTATAGACTCCACCTCTGCACTATGATTCTGAGCAAGTGACTCAATGAGACCAACTCACTTAAGACTTCTGTAAAAACATGCATTTGTATACATGGGGTATGACCTAGAAAAGAAAACAGTAAAATATGCAAAAAAGGAGGTTATTTGCTAGTCATTAGCAGTGGGAAAGGAGATGAATAAAGAGACAAGACCATAACACACAAAATGGATCATAACCTGGTGAGGTTGTTTATGTCTGCCTGCATTCTACGGGAAACAAAAGTAGCTTTTTCCTCTTTCATGTGGATGGCTAAAATGGCTCTTCAAGGAATCCAGTTGTGGTATACCTTTAAACATCTAGAGCATAGAGAAAGTCCATAATTTGGAATATTAAAGTAAAATGATATTTAGGAATTAGTGGTTTAAAAATAGGAAAAACAGATATGAACTATACAAGGATAAGTCCAGTTCAGGCTTGTGTGTGTGTGTGTGTGTGTGTGTGTGTGTGTGTGTGTGTGTGTGTGTGTGTGTGTGTGTGTGTGTGTGTGTGTGTGTGTGTGTGTGTGTGCATGCGCCAAACTGTTGAAAAATCAACATACTGAACAGCAAGTGATCTAATACAGCTTGTCAATCTCCAGCCAATCAAGTGATCCAAAAAAAAAAAAAGGAAAACTTTTTAAAGCGGGCCAAGCCACCCAGCTTCCTCCCACACTCCTTGGTAATTATCTGTACAAACTCTGAGATTACACTACAGTAGGGAAAGGACAGATTCCATGATCCTCACTGTACCATGATCTTGCAAAGAAAAAAGCTGAGCCATATAAAAAGATGATTTTTCAGCCAGCTGTACTAGCTTTTTTTCTGTTTGACAAATTGACTTTTTGATGAATTGTATGTTTCCCATGCACAGAACCCCACTGTTAACTTTCATGCTGTCTGAGGCTGGATTTGCCTCACAGTTTGGATTCTGTCCCTTATCCACTTAGCTATTTGCCTGATTGCATAGGGATCAATTTGGCATGCATTTAGATTGTTAATAATGTTGGCATGTGGTTTAGTATCAAATGCTTTGGTGAGGTTGAGGTATGCTTTATGGACAGCATAACCACTCTCTACTGCTTGTGTTACCCTACTGACCACACTCTACTGCTTGTGTTACCCTATCTAGGACACTCATTTGATTAATTTATACAGGATCTGCCTATAGGAGAGCCATATGTTTTAGAGGTCAAGTCTTATAAGATTTTTTTTTGTTGTAGTGTATCAGGTCTGTTATGATCCATTCCATCTCCCTGCAGATGAAGTTCACCAGGCTGATGGATCTGCAATTCCTGGAGTCTGTGATGGGGCATCCCTTGTGAAGAGACACCTGTACTGCTGTATACAAAATCATGGGGAAAAAGCCAGTGGATAAACTCAGGTTAACTAGTTGTAGGTGCAGGTCCACCAGTGCATGCTTACAGTTGTTTAGCAGGTCTGGTATGTTATCAGGTTCCATACAGGATGTATATTTGTTTTAGAAAGTTCTTTTAACAAGTTTTCCTTTGTGATGATAGTTTTTTAGGTCTTTAGGTACATATGGGTTTAGTATAGATGTCTACGGTGTGAAGTTAGCACTGAATTTGTTTGCATATTTGTGATATCCACTGGATCTGAGTAGGTAGTGACATTTTGGGATGAGTTTTGAGCAATGTTGGGTATTTACCCTTCATTCATCTGATAGCAGATAAATTGAACCAGTTCATCACAACAAACTACTTGGAATCACTATTAATGAAAGCCAAAAATTGATTTATACATTCATCAAGTAACTCATAAGATCAACCAAACATTAGGCATGCTCTATCAATCCAAAATTTTTTTTCTGAGCTAGCAGAGAAGGCCAGTGCAGCTCCCTGTCTCATCTCTCTCCTGACATACACCTCAGCAATCTTTAACAATCTACAATCAACACAACTCGCAAATTTTGAATGATCATACAAGATTGCAAACTTTGCATCTAGCCTTCCTAACAGGATGCTCCACTGTGTGGCCCTCAAATGGCTAAACTGGCTCAATATCCCCAACCTCAATCAGCTAAAAATATCCTAACAGTCCTCCACAATCCATATGCCTGTCCCTCTCTCAGTAGTCTACTGTACTTGGATAGTTATTGCATTCTCTGTTCATCTGAAAAATGTCTGGCAAATGTGAGTCCTTTGCAAAATTCTCATGGGGACTTTCTATATGCTTCTCATGTGGAAAACAGTGGAACTCCCTCCTAATCTCCCTCTTCCAAATAAATTCACCAAAAACTTTCAAACAGGATGCAAAATCATTCATTCTTCACACATGGTAATGTCTCTGTCATAACCTTATAAATGTTTTTGCTTTAGCAGATGTTTTGTACATTCTCGTTAAAACTTTGTATATGTAATCATGGAGCTTTTCTTCCTGGGCTCTGCTCAAAATTGGTTCTAATTCTTAGTCAGATGTTTCTGGTAAACAAATGTAGGTAATTAAAATATAAAAATAAATATTTTGTAACTTCTTGACATGAGCAAAGAAAGATTTGTCATTATACTTAGCTTCCAGTGCTAGCCTTAGTTGAGGGAAGCATTAGTTTTATTAATGATGTTTTTCAGTACCTTGGATAACCTTTTGATGTTAACCTTGATTTGTGTAAAGTATGAATGGAAATCATTCATATATTATGCATGACTATATAAAGGGTACAAACTCATCACAAAGAGTGCTAGATATGAAAAACAGAGATTGGGAGGACATTATATTGTCATTGCCTGCTCTCCCATTTTAGATAAATAATTAGTAGGTCAGCCTAGAGTAAGGGGCTGGATAATTAGACAAGGTAGGAAGATATCAATCAAATCCAAAAGGGGGCTGGCAAAGGCAGGAAAAGGAGTATCAAGTTCACAGAAAATATAACTTTAGGCCCGGTGCACTCCTCAGTGGATCAAGTAAAGTGACCATTTGCAGCATTAGTACCGGAGGCATGCCTGGCTCCACCACTGCCCTGTGCACGTACCACAAACCAGTACTAATCCCCTCAGCTAGTGAAAAATAAAAACACCACTGTATTAAGCCGATCTCTACATTTCAGAGATCAGCTTATTGCAGTTAAATCTACAACCCCCCACACCACCTCTTCCATTCAAAACAATTCTTTCTACTGGCACACCAACATTTTGGCCAGATGTATGACCCCCCCCCCCCCATTACTGGCCGAGCCATTCAGATCCCATTTCAGAGCCTCGCCGCTGATCATTCTTCTACTTCACATGTCCATCTACAAAAAAAAAAAAAAAAAAGCTAACTTTATTCCCTGCCTGCATGGTGCACTATAGCGTTCGTGTTTTAATAAAAAAAAATAAGTCTTCTTTTAAACTGCAGCAAATTACTTGTTACAAATATGCCAAACAGTTGCTCCAGTTTATACCCTGCTTGCACAGAGCACTATGTCACTCATGTCTTAGTCAGAAAAAACAAAAAAACACTTTTTCGATTAAATTGAAGCAAACTGCTTGCTACAAATATTGCAAACACTTGCTATAGTTTAGACCACACACACACAGTGCTGCAGTGGTCAGGTTCCACCTCAAATGAAAAACTAGCTTTTAAAAGCCAGTATTGCACTAAAGAGAAAGAGTGATGAAGGATGGCCAGTCACAAACCTCCAACCCTTTTCACCCAGGGCAATTTCCACTTTCACCCTGCACTAGCTATGCTTCTGATCATTAATTATGTGCTTTGCCCATGACAAGAGAAAGGATGTGCTTTGTGGTGTGGCTAAGTGTTTCATTCTGGTAGTGTTATGTGGATAGTGTTAAATGCATAGAAAACTGAGTGAATTCACATAATATGTGTTTAATAGATTATTTTAAGTGGTTAAAAGGATCAGTATGAAAAGAAATATAGAGGTAGGGACTGGTGGTGCTGCTTTGTTGGGGTTAGATCTCACTGAGAGGGCCTGATGGAAAAAGAACTGTTTAGGAAGAAAATATGCTAAAAAATGTGAGTGGGATTTAAAATAGGTTATCTATATGTGTCCTTACATTCATATATATATATATATATATATATATATATATATATATATATATATATATATATATATATATGTATATGTATTCACTTCAGAAGCCTGAATGATCACAAGCCTGAATTGCATAAGCCGGAAGACCAAAAGCCTGAAATTTCATAAGCCTGAAAACTCAAAAGCCTGAATTCCCATAAGACTGAAAACAGATAGGATACATATACTGACTGAAGACAACACAAAACAAATTATATTCCACCAAATATAAGCACAGGGGGGCAAGCCCCCTGCATCCTCTGCTACACACACACACACACATATATATATATATATATATATATATATATATATATATATATATATATATATATATATATATATCTCGGAGTTGATATATTTAATTAGCAGGGGGTGTGGGGGGCGCAGCACACACACACACACACACACACACACACACACACACACACACACACACACACACACACATACACACACGCACACACACAGACACACACACACACACACACACACACACACACACACACACACACACACACACACACACACACACACACACACACACACACACACAGACATCTAAAGGTCAGTTCCCTGTGCTTTCTCCTATCAACCTGATGAACTTGGGCATCCTGAGGCAATGTAGCAACTGCCTCATATACACTGACAACCTTCTCCTCTTACCTCCTAACACTCAGACTTGAGAGAGCTGCACTTATATATCCAAAATGGAAGACATGCACTCTCCAGCCAAGACCGGAATAGCTAGTCAAGAGGAGAAGGTCAACACTTGCTGCACACCATATGGAACACATAGCCCTCCAGAACACACACTGGCACTGCCTTCACATAAAAACACAAACTAACACCCACCTTCATGGAGGCTCTCAGTAAAAATCTATCCAAACAGCAGAGACCTCCAAGGCAGAAATGCACTCGACCACTACAACACAACACTAATCACGAGACACATAACTCTCCTAAAGAGTGTGCCACTCAACCAAAGCCCCTAAGGCAAAATAGCATGCCCAACACACAAGTCATAAGTGACTCCATAGTGAGGCACACTGATGTCCCACTCACTAGTTGAAAAATGAGAAAGTAACAGTCAGCTGTCTGTCAGGTGCCAGGATCCACCACATAACGCATGCACTCATGTCCCTCAACAACAAGCACAAATATGACTCTGTCATTGTACATGTGGGCGTGAATGACCTAAGATGTACCTCCCTGGACTACATTAAGAAAGACATGGAGGAGCTCTCGGATTATGTAGCCCAGGCGGGTATGACCCTAGCCCTGAGCAGCATCCTACCATCACCCAGAATGATACCACAGTACAAGCAGAAAATGACTGATTTCAACAATTGGCTAAGTTTCTGGTGTCATTCTAAGGGGATCCAGTATCTGTCTGCCTGGGATGACATTACTGACAGACCTTGATGCTTTGCCAGAGATGGCCTACATCTGTCACCCCTGGGATTCCGGATAATGGCCAAGGCTCTTGCCACCCCATTAGTGTCTTTTTTAGGCAGTGTTCCAAAGACCAAATTACCACTGTAACAACTACAAACAAATCTCAAAATGCACTCACTCGAAGCACTCCTTAAAATGGAGAACATCAACATTTGTGCCATAACAGAGACCTGGTTCAAGGCAGCAGAACACACCCCTGCACTACCAGGCTACAGCTCATTCCACACCTTTTGGCCCCAGGACTTGGACTGAAGCTCAAAAGGCAGTGGTGTTTCCATATTCATAAAGGCTGCACACACCTCCGGACTGGTAGCCCAACATAATGCATCTGAGATACTTCAGGTACAGCTAACATTGGGTAAGACAGCAATTCAGGTCATAGCCTGCTATAGGTCCCCAACCATGTCCCAAGACTCACACTCCATGTTCCTAAGCACCCTGGAGAATATTAGGGTCCAACCAATGCCCTCATACTGGGCGACTTCAACTACCCCTCCATTAACTGGGAAAGTTACTCATGTACCAATACACTTGCCCAATGTTTCCTGGAATTCATTAATTCCAATGCCCTGGACCAGCTCGTTCTTACCCCCCCACTACAGGTAGCAATGTCCTTGACCTGGTCATTACCAACATGGGTGACTGCTGCTCTACACCAATAATCAACTCCTCCCTGGTTAGATCCAACCACAAATTAATCACCTTGGATATCCACATCCCTCCCACCCCTTCCTGCAAAGGAAACCACCATGAAAAACTTCTCCAAAGCTACCTTTGGGCTCCTAAAAACAGAGGTGGCTAATTTCACAGCACCCATGCAAATGGAGAATAGTTGCATGACTGCCAAATCATACACTAATGCACTTTACAAACATGCACACAAATGCATGGATCTTGCCATACCCAAAAGAACCAAAGTGCTCTCCTCCAAAAAAAAAGGAAGCCAATCTGGTAGTCCCCTGCCATAAACAAACTCTACAACAGAAGGAGGAAACTGATGCAGAATAAGGTGAAGTCCCAATACTGGAAAACTCCCTTATCAGCCTCAACAAAAAGTTGAGATCCCTCATCAAATCCTCTAAAGCTAGCTATGAAAACAGAATTGCAGCAGATAGTAAAGATAACCACAAGGCCTTTTATAGTTATGTAAAGAATCTCCAAGGCAATACCCAGATTTGCTTGGAGCTGTTGCACAGTGGCACCTCCTATACCGAGCCAACAGATATTGCCAATATACTGGCTGACAGATTCAGTGCCAACTTTACCCCTCTCTCCCCCACCAAAGGACCAATCACAATACCAATAGATTTCCAGGCACCCAGTATTACTGCTGCACAGGTTAAAACAGCACTGTCCAAGGCCAAGAATACAGCTTCTATGGGACCTAACAATATCCCTGGCTGGGTTTTACATGAACTACAGATTGAACTGGCACTTCACCTGTGTGCCCTGTTCAATCACAGCCTCATCTCAGGCTTTGTCCCTGCCGAATGGCGCACTGCTACAGTCATCCCTCTCCACAAAGGAGGTGTGACTATAGACCATGGGAATTATCACCCCATTAGCCTGACAAGTCTGATATGCAAAGCTATGGAATGCATCATCATGGACCTAATCAACAAAGTTATAGGGAACCTGCAAACTCTGGATCCCACACAGTTTGGTTTTGTGAAGGGTAGATCATGCCTGCTCAACCCTGTCAACTTCTTTGAGTCAGTCATCAGAGCTGTGGATGAAGGCAAGGTGGTTCATACAGCCTACCTTGATCTGGCCAAGGCCTTTGATACCATTACCCACTCAGGAATCATAGAAAACTTCACTAAGCTAGGCATCAACCTCTATATCCCTAGGTGGGTTGCAAACTGGCTCACAGATAGAACCCACAGTGTGAAAGTAGCTGCCTCCAAGTCAGACTCTCAACCAGTCATGAGTGGATTCCCATAGGCCTTGGTCCTGGGTCCTCTCCTATTTGGTATCTACGTCTCTGAAGTTCAGGCCAACACGAAGGGACTGTGGTTGACAAAGTGTAGATGATTGCAAGTTGGGAGCCATAATTAACTGCCCAAGTGATGTTGACATCCTACAGAAAGGCCTCACTGAGACCAATGATTGGTGTCAGAACCATGGCCTTAAGCTCACTGCTAAGAAATGTGTCATCATTCCCTTTGGGAAAATACTCAGTTCCCATGAATTACCACATCGATGGTAGTTCACTGAACACAGAAGGCATCATAAGAGATCTGGGAACACAGGTTGACAGCAACCTCTCTTTTGACCACCACATTGCCACTGTGGTCAGAAAGTAATTCTATGTGGCACATCCCATTACTAAGGGTTTTGCATCCAGGAAGAAAGAGGTCATTGTCTCCCTCTACTCTTCCCTCATTAGGCGAATCATCGAGTACAATGCCCATTTGGCATGTACCTCACTAGATACCTACAACAACTGGAGAGGCCGCAAAAATACCTCACAAAGAGGATCCTAGGGCTTAAGCACTTGTCCTATATGTACAGACTCAAAAAACTCCAGCTATTCTCTGTCTCATATCCCCTACTTAGAGGTGATCTCTGCTTGACTTACAAAGCCATGTCTGACCCAGGTCTGTTAGAAAAGCTACATCTAAAGACATCCCAATCCCTCCACACTACATGGTCCAGAGACCTCAACCTCATTACCACAATCAACAGAACAAGCTGGAGGGACAGGTTCATAATCCAGAGACTGCCCATGCTATGGAATAGACTTCCCATACATGTGAAGCAGAGCACCTCACTGGCCCTCTTCAATAGAAATCTTGATGAGTGGATGGGAAATAGAAAATTCACACCGGAATCACTCCAGTGGCTCTACTTGACAGAGGCTGGGAACTATGGTCGGGTGGCACAATGCCAAGGTAATACTATGGGCTAGGCTTGTAAAGGCTCCAGGTCCATTAGCCCAGTATACATCTATGAACCTATGAACCTATAAACCAGTGCATTATAGTTCAGTTAGACTCAGACATTTTCTGTTTGTAGGGATTTGGTAGGCATTTTATGCTTGTTTTAGTTCCTTAAATTGACGTGCCTCCCAGGCATACACACTTGTATGGTGGCCATCTTAACAATGTAGTATAACCTCACTTAATATCATGTGGTCATCACCATCTTAGGAAGAGCAGCTGGATCTCCATGCCTTACAAATCATGCTTAGAACACAAAAGATACCAGAAATGGTATACGAGCTGCAAAGCAAGAACGTGGTGGTCATATGTCAGGTTGTTTTCTTAAGAATAAGTCAAATGGCCTCATAAATACTCAGTCTAGGGATCTGAACCTCTTCTGCAACATCAGCAGAACAGACTCCCCATACACATAAAACAAAGTTCATTCCTGTCCATTTTCAAGCTCAACTTAGATCTCATGGATGGGAACAGAAGATTTACCCCGAACTTCCCCCTGTACTACTAACAGAGAGCTGCATATCCTAAATGTTTTATCCCATGCATGGTTCCACTCAATTAACTATGTTATGATCCCAGTTATTCTCATTTGGAGTAATGTGTAATTATTGACTATGAGATGTTTGCTCAAAGCTGCAGTGAGTTAGGCCTTCTGCCATTGCTCTGCTGTGAGACTGGAAAAGATAATTGCTTATTTTCAACTGTTTTCTGCACTTCTGAATAAAACATTTGCTGCACATCTGTGTAAACTGTGCAACTGGTTTTTAGACTTAGTTACTTGAAAACTTGCCTCTGCTCTGATCTTTGTCTCCTTTATATTTCTCTGTTATGTTCTTTTTTCTTGTTGCTATACTTGAAAAACTCTAGCATAGAGCTGAATATCTATTACTGTTTGTGAACTTTAGAGCTTGTAGTGAAATCTTTTGTCTAGAGAGGCCTTAGCTGTTTCTTCGTGGGAGGGGGATTCAGGCTGGTCTGATCTGGCTAGAGAGATTACTGGAAAGTTGTGTTTTTTGATTGGATAATTTGTCGGTTTCCTGTTCTCTACCTTAAATAGCCAGTGTTTAAACCAGTTTGAACTTGTTTGCTCAAAGCTACAGAGAGTTAGGCCGTCTGTCGTTGCTCTGCCATGAGACTGGAAAAGATAAGTGCTTATTTTCAACTGTTTTGGGCATGTCTGATTAAAACATTTGTTGCATATCTGTTTAAACTGTGCAACTGTTTTTTAGACTTAGTGAATTCAATCCTTACTTCTGTTCTGAACTTGTGTATCTCATCCCCCACAGCTGCTGTTGTGGTATTAAAGCTTGGTGGCTTGAGTTTCCCACCTCTAGTATAAATTTGATATTGGACACGCCCCCCAGTCCCATTACATCAGCTCATTCTACTGTGTACAGTGAGATAAGTTGTGAAGGCCCACCCCTTTAGCTTATCAACCTTGAATTATCTTATGTCTCCTCACTTTCTACTAAAAAAATGTGCCTCTTCCTACTCCATTTTGCTGCTTGTGATTAGAAGTTCTTTTGCATTTAGTTTGCTGCATTTATTACTGCTTGTCGGTAGCCTTATTAAATTGATGACAGCATTCTACTGAATTGCTGCTTTATTGGAGCTGCTTTTAGTATTGTGATAGTGAGCGAATTTATGACATTTGCACTCTTTTAAAGCGATTTATTGATTAACTATATTTCATTGCTATTTACTGCAACTCATTGCTGTTTAACTGTATTTTGCTGCATTTCATTACTGTTTAACTGTATTTTTTCATACTGTGAGTTCTGTTCCTTGTCTGTAAGTGGTTAATCTGTGCTTCTTTGTGAGTTTTATTATATTCTTAACCTTAAATTGAGTAGAATAGTCTAGATACAGGTTTGCTGCATGCAGAGCTGCAGCTGCACAGTTTTTAACACTTTTTGAGGTATTCCAGCTACAAATTTTCCCGTAGTAGCATTTGTGTGATCACCTAATAGTACCACTCTTAGGTCACCTTCCACCCTTTACCCTCTTAGCTCTCTCTGGCCTCTCTCCCTCAGTTTCTGGAAAACATGGAGGGACAATTTCCTACATTTCTCCGACCAGTCTGGTTGATATGGGCATCCTGAGACAGTGTAGCAACTGTCTCATGTACACGGACAACCCTCTACTACTACCACCTAGGAACACAATTTGTGAGAGATGCAATTACATCAGGAACCTAGAGTCATTGCTCTCTCCCCCACAGGTCAGTATATCTGGCACTGAGAAGGTTGGCAACACAAACACCACACCTCAAACACCAGCCACAGCTACATAACACAACCCCACAAATGCAGAGGTCCTCAACAAAAACATACCCAAACAAAAGAGACCTCCAAGGTAAAACATACACCAACTCCACTGCCCACCACACCACACCACACACCACACATAGTCCACACACCTGTGTCTCACAGCCACTAAGGCCTAAACATAAACCCAACATATTAGTCATAGGAGACCCCATTGTGAGACACACAGATGTGCTCCTCACCAGGCTGGATAAAGAGAAAGTCACTGCTAGTTGTTTGTCAGTTGCCAGATTCTGCGTTATCACCCATGCACGCAAGTCTCTCAACAGGTACTGTTATGACTCTGTCATAGTCCATGTTGGTGTGACTGATATGAGACCTACCTCCCTGGACTAAAGGAAGGGAGACATGATTGAGTTAATTGAATATGTGTCCCAGACAGGTATGTTCCTAGCTTTAAGCAGCATTCTACTGTCACCCAGAATGATGCCTCAATACAAACAGAAAATGACTGACTTTAACAATTGGCTTTGTTTCTGGTGTAATTCCAAGGGGCCAGTACCTGATAGCCTGGGATGACATGATAGACAAACCAGATTGCTTTGACAGAGATGGCATGCATCTTCCTCCCTTGGGCTTCAGGCTCCTGGCAAAGGCTCTTGCCTCCCCCCATAGTGCCTTTTTAGGCAATGCCATGAGGTCAAAACTACCAACATGAAAATTTCATCAAAACGTAAATTAAATGTCATGCTGCTAAATGCTAGGAGTCTAAACATGAAACTGCACTCACTGCAAGCATGCGTAACCCTGGAAGATGCTGACATTTGTGCAGTCACAGAAACCTGGTTCAAAGCTGTGGAAAGCACCCCAGCCATACCAGGTTACTTATCCTACCATACATCCAAACCCCTAACCATGGGCAGCAAAAAAAAAGGAGGTAGAGTTGCAATATATATATATATATATATATATATATATATATATATATATATAACATACACATCTCCAGGCTGGTCAAAGAGTATGATGCACAGGAGACACTCCAGGTGCAGTTAACAAGTGAAAAGACCCTTATTCAAATCATAGCTGCTATAGGCCCCCAACTTTAACTAAAGATGCCCACTCCACCTATGTGGACATCTTTGAATCTATCAAGATTTAACCATTTACCCTGATCCTGGGTGACTTTAATTATCCAACCATAAATTGGAAGAAATACTCATGCCAAAACAAAAATGCCTAGAGATTCCTTGATTTCATCAATGCAAATGCCTTGGGCCAGTTGGTCGACACCCCCACAAGAGGTGAAAATATCTTGGACTTGATATTAACCAACATGCGTAACCACTGCAGTATCCCTACAGTGTCATCATCCCTGGTAAGATTCAAACACAGCGTGGTCACTTTCAAAGTCCCCATCTCCCTAAACCCTCCGATAGCTAGGGTCAAACCAAAAAAACTTCTGCAATCCTGAGGGAAGGTATAAACAGCTTCACAGCCTCCTTCCCTCCATAGGAACTAGCACATATGCCCAAGCCTACACCAAAGTACTATTCAAGCATTTATATAGCTGCATGGAATCAGGAATACCCGACAGGATGAAATCATCCTCTTCAAGGAAGAGGAAATCTATCTAGTGGACACCTGCAATAAATAGCCTCTATAATAAAAGGAAAAATTGCCGCCCAGGGCCAAGAAGAAGTAGGTACCTAATGGAAGCAATCTCTCCTTAGCCTGAACAAACAAATAAGTGCACTAGTGAAATCATCGAAAGTAAACTTCAAGTCCAAACTGGTCACATCTACTAAAGACAATCATAAGGCCTTCTTCACATACGTCCCCAATCTCAAATAAAGCACCCACATCTGCTCAGAACTGGTGGTCAAGGACACCACATACATAAATGCTGTAGATATAGCCAACCTGCTGGCAGACCGGTTCAGTGAAAACTTCACCCCTTTGTCCCCCCTTCAGTAAATCAGGTCATCCCAGCACCTACCCCCTCCTCTTATTTCTAGGGAGCAAGTCATCACTGCCCTCTCAAAGGCAAACAAATACAGTTTCCTTGGGACCCGATAACATCCCAGGCTGAATCCTACATGAACTCAGGCAGGAACTTGTACCACCATTAGACACCCTATTCAACCAAAGCCTGTATACCGGCTACGTCCCAGAGACCTGAGGATCAAAAAGAGTAGAATGCTAATGCAGGATAAAGAAAAATTGTGGAAAGGATGTCAAAAAGATGAAACACAACAATATCTCAAAAACTTCAGAATGCTCTGTAACCTTACTAAAAAGCTATTAACTGAAGACAAAACATTACACTGTAACAATATTCAGAACAACAGTAAATACAAACCTAAAAAATATGGTCAGTCTTTAAAGAAATCTTATATTTTGGCCAAAAATTCAACCTCATCCTCTCACCCAATAACTCACTACTCAAACCTGCAACAGAATTCAGCTCTTATTTCATAGATAGTATAGCATTCCTAACCAAGTAGTCCCCAACAACTAATCCCAATCCTGCCCAACAGCCACATATCACCATATCCGTTTCCACCTTCAAACCTATATGAACAAACTCAAAATATGCTCTACTTCAGTTGATGATCTTCCAAGAGAGGAGCTTAAACCAGTAGCCAACAGCATTGCCTACACTGTCTCAGAGTCCTTTTTAATAGGTCAGTCCCATCTCTCTAGAAAAAGGAAATTCAACCAATATTACTAACTTTAGACCTATAGCAGTCTTATTCTCCTCTCCACAAAACTTGAAAAATGTATTCAAAAACAATTGCTAAGCTATCTGCTGTAGCAAGAACTCCTGTCCCACACACAACACAGCTTCTGTCCCTCCCGTTGTACTAACACTGCACTTTTAATCTTTATAGATACTGTCAGTAAAGCTAGAGATAACAGCAAGCTAGTCTTCTCCCTTATTTCTAGACTTGTCTAAACCCTTTGCCACAGTTTATCACAGCAAACTTCTACTTCAAATGCCCTCGTTAAGTCTATCTCAGCTTATCCGTCTATGTTTCAAAAGCTACTTTCCCAATAGGTATCAGTCAGTAAAATGGCACCTCACGTACTCTCCATATCTCTCAGTCACCACCGGTGTACAACAAAACTTTATCTTTGGTTCACTCCTCTTTAATATTCTCACCAACACCTTCCACACATCCATATGATAGGCCTCTCTAATACAATTATGCAGATGACTCTAAACTCATATGCACATCAGGCAACCTGACACATCTCCAAAAATTGCTCAAAAAGTTTTAACAACCACTGAAACAAGGCTTTGTAACTCACAACTCATGCTCAAACCCCACTTAAAAAAAAAAAAAAAAAAAACTAAATAAATAAATAAATACAATTTTTTTTCCTCCAAATCCCTCTGTCTTGAAAAAAGCAAAATTTAAAATATTGTCTCTTATTTATACAACCATTGAACTCATTTCTTGTAGCAAATTATTAGGGATGATAGTGGATGATAATCTTAAATTTGACCTGCATGTCCAAAATTGCATTAAAAAAAATCACCAAAAACTAGGGATGCTTTACTGAGTCAAAATCTTTTTCACAAATGCAAGTAAAATTACACCTACCTCTTCCACTCACTACTTTTAAGAATTCCCATCCTTACTGACCTCCAGACAGCGCAAAAAGCAAAACCTGAACAATGATATACACTTGGCAGCACTGAGGTTTGTATTTCAAGCACAGGGACTGGCAGACTATTTCAAGCACTTGTAGTATGTAAAATGCTGCAAGGATTAGACAGGCATTGAGCACATTAGGAAGACCAGTAGGAACTGCTAGGGCATGATTTGCTATCTACTTTTTGAAGGGCATTCATGACATCAGCAGGGATAATGTACTTTATGCCAGATTTGTGTTTTTGGCTGTATTTCTGTATCATTGGGCTTCAGATCACATGTGCTGCTATTTGTCCCAGTTATCGCGGCTATAAAGCCATTATATCAGGGAGGGATGTTTATATTTCTAGTGAATCAATGTTAGCATGACTGGAGGCATGCAAGACAGAACAGATGAAAAAAGGTGAATAAGTCATTCTCAAGGGAGATAATGTTGCATTGACCTACCTAGTAAAATGAGCCTTCAAAATGAGAATTCTTGGGGATAATCTGGGTAGTAGTAATCAGGTGCTTGCAACAGCTGAGGGATTCTAAATTGTGCTCATTGAAATTTTAACCAGGAACTTATAACCAATGCAGCAAAAATGGATAACAGTGTAAATACAGAATAAACTAAACACAACAGGTACATTAAAGTGACTGTAACAAAAATTAATTACATTTCTGCAATTGTATTAAAAGAGATTCGACCACCTCTGAAACAGTAGGTTAAGATCCTCAGAAGTTCGTATAGATTTTGAGCCACAGTCAGTGTACTAGGCGTATATAAAAAAGATGCTTCTTATAAACATTAAGGAATCTTTAATAGCCTAATACCAGCCAGCCAGACAGATAACTTGATTCCTACCATGACAATCCTCTGCTTTGGGTTTTTAAGTTTAACTTAGAAATTCTTTCACAGTATTTGCTCAAGTACTCCAAAATTAGTTTGTTTACTGTTATCTGACACCTTTATACCTCACAGGTTAATTTCTAACTCTTCCTGCAATTTTCATAAAATACATTGGCTCAATAATACTTTCTCTGTTTTCACCTCATCCAGTTCTGTTTACTTTTAGCCCTTAGATATTATACCCTTTTCCCACCCTGCTAACAACAACTTCCATTGCTCAGCTGTGCTGTGTATTTGATCTTTCTCCATCACTTGAAAGAGGCAAAAAAAAAAGAATCTTCATGCTTTCTATTATATATTTCAGCTCAGATCCTCCTGCTTTTTCTCCCTCCACTTTCACTTATCTATTGCAGCTCTGTATCTACTGTGCCCAAATCCTTACACATCACTCAAATCCTGCTCTTCTTAGCAATTAACCAGGCTTGTTTATCTACCTGCCTTCCCTCAGAGTGCTCTGCCTTTCTTGTAACTTTTGTATGTAACTCCCTCATTCATTTAACTATTACTGTATGGACCAGTCAATCCCCTTTCATTACCCTTACCCTGCCTACAGTGTTGTAAACTCCCAAAATACTCATTAGACTAATGCCTTCTTATTCTACTCTTCTGTTCTCTTCCCATATGCTCAATATATCCCAATCCCTCGGCAAAGAAATCCCAATCTCTCCACAAAAGAAATCCCAATCTCTCCACACCACACTCCAGTGACCTCAACCTCATTACCACAATCAACAGAACATGCTGGAGGGGCAAGTTCATAACCCAGAGACTGCCCATGCTATGGAATAGATTTCCCATACATGTCAAACAGAACACCTCAGTGGCCCTCTTCAAGAGAAATCTTGATGAGTGGATGAGAAATAGAAAATTCACCCTGGGATCACTTCAGTGGCTCTACTGGACAGAGGCACTAGGAACTAAGGTTGGGTGGCATGATGTCAGGGTAATCCTATGGGCTAGGCTTGTAAAGGCTCCAGCGCCATTAGCCTAGTATACACCTATGAACCTATGAACCTATATGGGATCATCCAACACATGTTCAGTCTTAATCTTGCCCAGTTTCCTAATATTTGCATTTATCCCTCCAACACACATCTACACATCTCCTTATTAATATTCCATTCCACTTTCTGTATCCCTGTCATACTCTGGATAACCTTTTCCCTTTCCATTCATCTTATATCAACCTATCATATGCTATCAGACTTTGCTCAACATTAACCACTGTGGTATACTTCCTAAAATGGCATCCATCATCCACCTAACTTTCACAGATTTTTACCAACACAATCTTTCTTCCCTTTCCATGCATATTTATAATAAATTTATTTTATTTTATTTTATTTATTTTACATTTGTTGACAAACATTAAAATAGTTAAGCACTACAATTAGATAGAAGTATACATTATAAGAAGTAACAACCAGAATAACAACATTATTTACATACTTAAAAAGACAAAGCATGGGATTAAATAGGTCAGAAAACGAGGAAATAATTTGATTGTAGATAGTTTGAGAGAGAGAAGAAACAGTATAATGTTATGGCTATGGATATTAATCTGGAGTTGGACAATGCTATTTAGAGTTGCCAACTTGCACCTTGCAGACTCATTCCAAAATATCAAAACACAGGTACACTACCAATAATACAACTAAAACCTTTTATAACTTCTGTCACACCATTCATGTAATGAACTTTCCCAGATCAGCTATGCAACATACCATTTACCCTTTCCTTCAAAGTGATAAACTACTTTCTATAATTTCTTCTACTGATGAATAAAGTTGAAACTTAGGTTACTTGATCCCCCCTGCCAGCAATCAGCAAGACAGACCCACTTCTGACTGGTATATCTGTCCAAGCCTAATAAAAATGCCTTCTGTAGATATAACTGCAGTCCTGATTCCTGGCTAAGTTTTACAAAAATCTTTAATACCTCTGGTAACATCATGCCAACATCATCCAAAAATAGTAGAGTCATAATCATACATATCCAATGACAGCATGCCGCCATCAACAAACATAATTCAGCTTTGTGTCTATGCCTTGCTTGCCCAGTCTTTCAATTAAACATCTAAACCCGTTGTGACAAATTCTCTATACCTGTGAGAAAAGGGATGGGAAGAGTATGCATCCCTACAATAATGTCCACCTATTTAGCCTCACCAGGTGAAAGTAACCTCCGTTAACCCTAATTTGTGCCCAGTCATCCCTGTACAATGCTTACACTGCTTGAATAAATCTAAAATTGGCAATCACTTGATCCAAGAGCTTAGTGAGAAAATCCTGACAGTTTGAAAAAGCTATTTGGAGCTCCTTTAGTACAATCCCAGCATGACCTTTTCTCACTCTACAAAGTCTAATAACAACTACCAGTGATCCATTGATAATGCCTCTCATAACTTATCTGAGTATCATTAACTGCTTTATGTAGAACCACTTCTAATCAAGCCTTCAACACTGTTACAAGCAATTTAACATCAGCATTGCATAATGGTATGAAATAAAATGCATTTTTTCATGAAGATCCCTCTTGCATTTTAGTAAAACCACAATTACGGCATCCTGCATAATCCTTGGTGCCTCTTCCTTCATTATAATATAATCACAAAGACCTGCTAATACATCACCAATTTCTAAACCTGTCCACCAGGAAGATATCTCATTCCCCTGCTTTTCCTCTCTTTATTTAGTGAACTGCAGCAAAAATACCTCTCAAGTCTACTTATCTGTGCAAATCAAATCTATCTCTTGCTCTCAATGCTATTCCTTAAAAACTCATAGAGCCTCAAGAAACAGTCTTCCAGGGAATATAAAACAGAAACACAAAAGGCTTAATAAATGCTCATGCTAATTTGATAACCAAATAATCTCAACTGTTAATATGCAATTAAAAAGCAAGTAAAAACAATCAAACAATGAGAAACATCCACCCAGTTCTTGATTCAGTCCATTTGGTTTTAAGGCACACATTTCAGAATACACAAAAAAACACCTTGTGTTTAAGTAAAAAAAAAATTCAGTGATTTTTCTTTTCATCAGGAATAAAGTTAAGGAATAGAACATTTAAAACTTACCAAATTGCCACTATATATCCTAGGAAAATACTCTGATACTGGTTCTATTCCAATTAACAAACAAAATTAATTAAATTATTTAAAAAAAATGTTTTTGTTATTCTCCATAAATAAGCTATTAAATATTTTTCTCAATCTTCACAGGGGTATCATATGAACCCAGAACAATACCCTTCCATTTGTTAAAGCATCTTCTACCTATCCATCTTCCCTCTTCCTACTTCCCAGAAAGTACACTCCCAAACTAAATCAATTGTTATCAGTACTCCTACAGTTAATGAACAAATTATATAGCTGTAGTATTTTGAGGTAGCCTTGAAGAGAGAATTGTCACATTCAGGTATTAGCCCATCCCTATTTTCAAATTATTCTTTTAGAGTCAGCCATGCTTCAGCCGTGGCCAGTGGATGGGGCTTCAGTACAAGCTATTAAAAGGATAGGAAGATATATATCTAATACATGTATTAATTATATAAAATGCAAAAAGGGGGTGCAGTCTTATCAGGGTTAAAAATGACATATTCAGAAAAGCAAGGCCAGCAGGAAGAAGCAATGGTACATGCTTCAATATATGCTATCTTAACTCATTAACACCTATATGGTGTGGGATGTCACACCTCTAGCACCCTACACACATCCTTGCTTTCCACAGCATTTTCAGAAAAAAATCAATTTAAAAGCATAATATAAACAAATATATGTATTTTGTGAAAAATAAATGCTATTAAAACTGTACAAATAGTAATGTTATCAGTAAGAAGTATCATTTACAGCAGTAACAGTCAGTGCATTCATAGTTTTTCCATATAATAGATTATAATACACACAAACCCATAGTTATATTTTTGCCAAACTTTCATAAACAAATTGTCATATCTTGTAAACTATACAACCTAGACATACATTGTTATAATACTATTGTTAAACAGACATACACTTTGATAGGTCTGCAAGAAATTTTTCAATGGATGCATGCTTTTTGAGATATTTACAGAAATATGAAAACATATGCGACTATATAATTAGCATATAAATAACATTGAATATCCCTCAAAGTGTGCAATTTACAGTGCAAATATAAGCGACAGTTTTCTTCAACAACATCTAACGTTTCAGTGGATGCAATAGTTTGTAAGTCACCTGTTTTTGAAGTATTAAGTACATATGGAAATATTGCTTATTATCATAAGTACTAACAAAAACATGCAGTATCTCCACTATACTGTCATATAAATGGACATTGACAATAAATTTTCCTGTCTGCCATCTCAGCATTCATGCCATATCCCTCCATAGCATGTAGTTCATAGTTCAGTACTAAGCTAACTGCCCTTGCGAGCCATTGTAAGCCTAGCCAATTATCCCTTGTGAGGCTCAAACCCTGCACCTTATGTTTGTAAGGCCAACACCTTAACCATTAGGCCACCCTCCCACAAAATATTGGTGCATTGGCCAGAAACTGAACCCAGGCCTCCCAGGTGGCAGGCAAGAATTCTACCACTAAACTACCTGTATTATCACTCAGTTATTAAAATACTAACATAAATATGAACATATGAATAAGTGGCAAAAAGTGATTCATTTCTCTACTGTGGAACATCCTACATTAACAATATTAGTGTCATGTTGTTAATTATTCCTTACCATTTCTTCCATTTTTTATTATTATATTATAAGCCACTTAGTTAAAGAAGCCAGATCCATAAAAGGTTTGGATACCATAAGGAGTTATGGATATTAACTGGACTAATTCACAACAGGCAATATAGGCTTCAATGATTTAACCTACCTGCATTTTGTCTTTCAGGTTGCAAAGGGACATGACTCATTGGCCATCTGCATGTTCACTGGGCTGAGAAAAGAGGCTAAATTTGTTAAGGTGGATGATAGCTAAGGCTGGACCTGAACTAAGTAAGGATTTCATTGACAGGGATCCATAGTATATAATGGTCACAACATTTTATATCCATTTGTCACACAATCAGGAAATGGCATAATCATAAATACAGAATGAAATGTACAATAAGTTAAATTGAACTACACTGGTAGATCCAATATTATCTATAGTCCTTTAGACATAAGTAGCAGATGATCCCAATTCATAGGTGATCGGTGTGAGTAGACAATGGTTCATATTTATGAAGGGTGTATGAATCAAAGTAAATCAAAGTGAAAAGCTACATGTGAAGACTGGATACTAGTAAATCATCAATAAGTGATTCTGAAGGAGTCCTTGTATATCGTAAATTAAACTGTTGTACAGATTCCTGGTGATTGTTGGTCTAAACTGTTGTATGATTGGAGTACTAAACAATTTGTATGTGTCTGTAATTATACACTCAGATACACACACACACACACACACACACACACACACACACACACACACACACACACACACACACACACACACACTCTGCCACACACATGCTCACATATGTAATGTATATATGTAAAGACAGAGCTGCATTGAACTTTGTAAGTAGCCTCAAATAAATTATAAATTCCGGTCAAACTCATTAGTAGTCTTGATTTTTTTTCTTGTGGGGAAGTGAGCACTTAGTGCAATGGTATCTTTGTTTTCCATTACAAAGTAGGGGGCAATTGATGTTGTTTATGTCTATTCTTAAATCAGTGCTCCTATTTTTGTAGTAAAAACAAGATAATTCAAAATGTCCATTAGTTTTGTTATCCAGGATTAATGTGTTCAAATGATGTTATTTCCTTTCCATAATTTTCAACATTTTTATGGAAGAGATGTTGATATTCCTTTTCTTTGCAATTATGCAGGAGCACTTAAATGTGCTGAATGTCCCTCCAGTGGTGACATATTTATTCAATACTAACTGTGTGTGTCTCATTTTTCAGACTGCTAAATATTTTTTCCAGATAGAATATTGTTTTGATAACTGACAAACATGAAATGCAAATGTTCTGAGAGAAAAAAGTGTATAGCAGAAAAAAAAGACAAGAAAAGAAAATAAATTGAAAAAAGAAACTGGCCATTAGGGATTGTACCTGGACTCAATGTAGATGGTAAACTGCAAAGTGAGGGATGTCAATGCTGTTGACGTCTAATTACCTTTTTCCTAAAACTTTGAATTTTTTTATGGCTGCATAATTGGCACATTGAAAAAAATCCGCTTGTCCTTTGGAGCAGTTTAGTGCTTTTACCCTGGCAAAGTAGAAGATTGCAGCATTTTAACCTTGACATAATATAGTCATTACACTGACTATTGTATCACATAGCAATTCACAAAGGTCTACTAAGAATAAGATAACATGTTTATTGACAAAAAATGACATACATACAATTCAAGGCATAAGTAAAAAGGGGCAACATGAACTTGTAAGCTCATCAGGCAGATTAAGTAAACAGATTGCCCTTATCTGCCATCAGGATATGTATTTATATGAGTAGCTGTTTATTGTCTGAGGACCGTATTTGTAACTCTCAGACTGTTGAAATGCTAACCATAGATATGAGTGAATATATCCAGTAGTCAAGGCTGTGGTATTTTAGAGTATCCCTCTGCTGAGAGGTATAATCCCTTGGAGTTAGTATGTGCATTTAGCAAGGGTACAGGGGGCACAGCTGCTCCCCAGGGTACAGGATCAAATTGCCTTCACAGAATTAATTTAGTTTTGTGATAGTGATGTTTTGAATTAATTGTTTTGGAGCAACACATGAAATATTATTGTTACGTTACCAGGAATCACAGCTGGAGTCCTAAGAACTGTGTTAGGGAGACATTTATATATGAAATAAGTAATGGAAATCTGACTAATGTTAGCAAAACTGGTATGGTCAAATAGTCTACAGGTCATAATTAATGCTATAGTTATCTGCATTGCAGAGAAAATACAACAAACTGCTGTGTGTGGATTTAGTATCTATGTTGGCTTGAAGTTCTCAATCATTTTTACAGCATGAATTGTGACTTATTATTTTTTTTGCTTCCCCGACACAGCTGACCATCTGCTGTCACCCGCTCTTCTCCTCATTCATAGGTTCATAGGTTCATAGGTTGGTACTAGGCTATACAAGCCTAGCCATAACAATTACCTGGCTATTTCTTCTCACACTATTTACTTCCCTACTGGGCCCACCTTAGTCTCCCCTTTCTGAACCTGACCCATGTCCAGGACCAATGAAGAGACTGAAGAAGCTGATGTAGCATCATACTGAGTGTTGCTTAACACCCTTAAACTCCATGGTAGCCTTGCAAGCTCCAGAACTGCTGCCTGCAGGAGATACATGCACATTTCAATGTATGTACAACCTCCCAACCCAAGCCATATAGTACTTGCACTGTAGAGCTCACCAGGCTCTTAATGATCGTAATGCAGCAAGCCTAGGCAGCCTTCCTACCCCTGGGTGGGTGAGCCAGTGTCAGATGCTCATTCTCATCCTCCCTTGACTGACCCATCTAGTGCCTGTGCTGCTATTCAGACAGGGTCATCTGGAGCAGAGTAAAGGCTTTATCCATGTTATTCATGGGGATTGACATTATTATTATTATTTTTGTTAATATTATTATTATTCACAATGCTGCGGTGGTGGTGCTGCGGTAGCATTGTCGCCTCACAGAAAGACGTTGTCCTGTTCGATTCTCAGCTAGAGTGTCTTCTGTGTGGAGACATGCATGAATGGGCGTACCTTTGTTGAAGGTTGTGCATCAGGGCCGGCAACTCGGCACGTAAAAATCTACTGCCAATCATTAGCGGACCGAAGTTCCACTATGGCGACCCCTAACTGGGAAAAGCCGAAAGACACAACAACAACATTATTATTATTCACAATCATCACATTAATACTGATACTAATACTAATGCTAATAATACAGAAGATCAGTGGTCTGGCATCCAATAACCGACAGTTATGAGAAAGGGACTTTAGTCATCTGTTGGCTGTGTCTAGTCCAGGTACTGTCACCACCATATCATAGAGGACTAGTTTAAATAAAAAAAAATTATGCTTTAAACTCCACAAAAATAACACTTACTCTTCCTGTATTTAGATCATATAAATAATATAATTTGAAACAGAAGAGTTTGCTTCATAATTTGGCTCTATGGAAGTGGAATGATCTAATTTCTGACAACACTGTTGCAGACCACAGTCCGCCCCCACACTTCGAGTTTTGTGAGCATAGAAATTTGACAGCATAAGGTCATGCTTTATATACTTGAACAGACTCATAATTTTTTTTAAGTTAAGTTTTTATAGCTTAAAAATACCATTCAGAAATAATTGTGTTCACTGCTTAATTACCAAAGTCAGCCCTCATGGGCACAGTCTTTTCTTCCTACTTTTTAAATTTGCTAGAACTTGCATTTGGCATTATTTCATACTAAGAGGGAGGAAGTGATATATTTTGCAGACTTGCAGTTACTTAATAAGGAAAGAAAAACAAGAAGCTGGCAAAATATTCATATTTAAGTTATGCATTTTTCATAACAGTTCAGCTTGTTTCACACTATATTAAGGAGTTATACAAAATCACACAACCATAAAAAATACACTAGACTGCAATGGGTAGAGATGGTTTCTAACAAGCATCTCTTTCTTACTAAGTTGGGATAAATTTCATTAATGATTAATTACTATCAGTTACAGTAAAGAGTCGATTATCCGAACTAATTGTGACCTAGGGTAGTTCAGATAATCAAACATATGATTGAACCAGATAAAAACTTCTTAAATCTTGTTTTTTTCCTGCATGCAAGAATACAATTTTCAGCAATTCAGTGATTCCAGTGGTCAATAAAGAATATTTTTCACACACTAGCTGGCTACAAGCTCAAAAAACATGCTCAAGCGAATTCTGGTCCCATGGATGCTTTGTTTTTGGCTTTAGAGAGTGCAACTTTTACCTGCATAGATGTGATTACAGGGACTCTGCATTATTCCTGTATAGATATGGGCCCTTTAGGGGGTGAGAGGGGGTAAAGTTAGCACTGAACCTATCTGCCAGGATGTTGGCAATATCAGTTAGTTCTGTAATTTCCTTGCTGTTGTGCTGTAACTCAGAGCAGATCTGGGTGCTGCCATTGAGATTCTTGACATAGCTATTGAATGCTTTATGGTTGCCCTTAGAATCAGTGGTGATTTTGTTTTCGTAGTTAGCTTTGGAGGATCTTATAAGAGATTTCAGCTTCTTACTGAGGCTGACCAGGGAGCTCCTCCACTCATGGGATTTTACTATCTTTTGCAACAGTTTCTTCCTTCTGTTGTAGAGTTTGTTTATGGCAGGGGACCAACAGATTGGCTTCCTTTTTTTGGGGGATAGTGTCTTGGTTTTGTTTGGGATAGCACGATCTATGCACTCGTGTAAGTGCTTATAGAGTGCATTTGTGTAGGATTCAGCAGTCGTAACTGTATTGTCCATATGCATGGGTGTCAAGAAATTCACCACTTCTGTCTTAAGAAGCATGAAGTTGGCTTTGGAGAAATTTTTTACTGTGGTTCCTTAATGGTGGGTGGGGGTGAGATGTGGATATCTAGGGTGATTAGCTTATGGTTGGATCTGACCAACAAAGAGTTGACTTCAGGTGTGGAACACCGGTCACTCATGTTGGTAATGACTAGGTCTAGGATATTGTTGCCCCTGGTGGGGGTGTGGATAAGTTGATCCAGGGCATTGGAATTTATGAATTCCTGAAAGCGTTGAGTGAAGAAGTTGGTACATGAGTAGTTTTCCTAGTTAATGGTGGGGTAGTTGAAATTGTCCATTATTAGGGTGTTTGGTTGAACAATAATATTTTCCAGTATATCAAGAAAAAAGAAGTGGGAATCCTGGGGCATGGTGGGGGATCTGTAGCAAGCTACAATTTGGATTGCAGTTTTGCCCAGAGTTAGTTGCACTTGGATAACCTCGGATGCATTATGCTGTGCAACTAGCCTGTAAGTGTGGATATCCCTAATGAATATGGACACACCTCCGCCTTTGGTGTTCTGGTCCAGGTTAGATGGCTGAAAAGTGTGGTATGAGTTATAGCCTGGTAATGCAGGGGTGCTCTCTAGAGCCTTGAACCAGGTCTCAGTAACTGCACAGATATTGATGTTCTCCATTTTAAGGAGTGCCTCAAGTGAGTGTATTTTGAGATTTAGACTTCTAGCATTGAATAGCATTTCCCTCAGTTTTTGCTTGCCTGTTTCTGTTACAGTGGTGAATTTGCCATTTGAACCTTGCTAAAAAGGCACTATAGAGGCAGCAAGACCCTTAGTCAATGTAACAAGTTAATGTTCCCTGCATGTAAGTACATGAGGTAGATGACCATTCAGTCAAACCTTTGACATGTAATCTTAATGAAGTTACAAGAGGGCCGAATCTCAACTCAAGGGCTACTTGGGGGAGATTATTTCCCTGGTATTTATTACAGAAATCCTCCATTAGTCTATTTAAAGAGGGACATAGACCTTTTCAAATTGTAGTACTACGATCTGGAGTTTGTACATGTTGCTACCTAAGTGTCATCCACTGTTTTTATTAATTTATTTGTTTATTGTTAGATGGACTTTGCTGCTAGGGACAATTTTCAGCCATGACCTGTTTCAAGATACAAGTCACAAAACTGCTGCAATAATTAGAACAGCAAGTACAACTGCATAGAAAAAATGGGAACTGTGTGTAATTATGCACTACAGATAATAGCAACTATATAGGTTGTTCATTTACAAGCTAGATGCATTGTGCTGTACATTATGATTTGAAATACAAGCATTTTTATATACTGGATGTTACTGATGAATGTATTTTAGCTAGAGACTGGCTTTCTTATGTATGTTAGACTAACTATTTCACTGGAGGCCTGTTTTTGTTCTTGGTTGGCTTTGTACGGGTATTGGTATTCCAGAGTATGGAAATGATTCACCTAATTGCCTTGCCATTTTATTTTATTTTTATTTATTTTATTTTATTTTACATTTGTTGACCAGGCTAGTCTAACTGGATACATGTCCATTTTCAATAGAGGCCCGGGGAGAAAAGCTCCACTTTAAACTAACTAAATCAAGACAATCAGATTTGTAGACTCTGATGTTTCCCTGTTACATGCAAACTTGACTTGGTTAAGCATAGGACTTCTTAGTACTTTTCAAAATGAAGGTAAGACTGTCTTTTGAATGATGTTGTTTAGCAGTGAGTTGACTGATTTTGGTCCTACTACAGATGATGCTTTTAATGAGGTGGTTAGATGGCATTGAGGATAGCTAAAATATGTTTGAGAGGCTGTGATCAGGTCTGAGTTTTGAATTTAAGACTGACTGCTAGGGGTTGGTAGTGTCTACATTTCATTAATTTATACATAGGACTGGCTTCTGTGGATTGGCTTTGTAAGTGCATTGAGATAATGGTTTCTTTTCAAAGATAAGTACTAGACTAGCTGCCCATGTGGACTATTTTAAGCCTAGCCAGTTTCCCTTAGTGAGAATCAAACAGTGTATCTCTTGACTGTGAGGTAAATACCTTGATTTTATGCTGCCTCTAAACCCTTTTAAGACAGTCAGACAGTGGTACTCAGTCCTGACTAAATAATGCATGAAATGACAACTCCCAGTTAGACACTTTGAGGATGGGTATCTCTGGTGCATTTGGTAACCAATGGTAGAGCATTAATGATGACGGAGTGGTGCAGCGGTTGCATTGTCACTTCGCAGCAAGAGGTTCTCCAGTTCAATTCTTGGCTGCAGTTCCTTCTGTGTGGAGTCCCCATGTCCTCTCGGTGTCCATGTGGGTTTCTTCTGGGTGCTCTGGTTTCCTCCCACATTACAAGGACATGCATCTGGAGCATTTCTTCCCAGGCATCTGCTGAAAATTCACTTCATTCCAAGTTGGACTTTCCTGGTAAACAAATGTTAAATAAATAAATAAAATAAATAGTTATAAGGGGGAAGAAAGTGTTTCTAATGGGATTATAATGACTTACTGAATTTCCTTTCATAGTTATTGAAAGAATCATAATGAAAATATTTAAACAATCAACATAAGCCACACAGACCGTCATACATCTTTAAACCAGAGGGTGACTTCACCCACTACACTTCCATTGTAGGGGCCACCGTCTAAACCTTGACCTCTACTTTACTTTAAAAACATAATTTTCTCTTAAGTCCAGGTTGCCTGACTTTGTCATTGAAGTCAATACATACTCAATTATATTCTATGAAGAGCATCTATCAGCACTTAATTCAGTTAATTATACATAACAATTCAAGTCTCATTGAAACAATACATGGCAAAGCTAACAGTTCTTACATTTTTCTGGAGATTCTGAGTGTTTCCAGACAGCTGATATTGAAGAGTGTGTAAAGTTTTCATTAGTACTTGCAATTTACACATTTTGGCTTGGCATCTAGTCTGAATTTCAGGATATTTGTATTGATGAATTTGCCTAGAGAAGTTGTCTGCACAGATAAGAATTAGGGTTCAGTTTACTTTTGCTAGCCTTTTATGGATTCCAAAGAGCATATGGTATTGGAGAAATTAATGGTTTTCTTCAAAGATCGCAGCCATTGATGTAGGGAGTTACGGTTTTCATTGAGATTGTTGCATATATTTAGTGGGTTTTGGCATGTTCTACCATATGAGTGATTCATGTTGTAGATATTATTAATGAAGGCATAGTGAATGACACTGGGCCTAATACAAAGCCATAAAGGTCCCTTGCAAGTTGTGTCTGAGAGGCTGAGATGGCTTTTTGATAGGACACACATATGCAACTGACCTGAAAATATTTCTTGAGCCACAATAAGCTAATATTGTTGAGGACAAACTGATATAGGGCTAGGAATAACTTACTGTGACAGTCTGTAAAAGGCATAGACATTGTTTAAGAAGATATCACCAGGTAGTTTTTCCCTCTTTTGTGTGTTTGTAGATTGTGGTATGTGAACCCATTAAAAACTTTGTAGGTGTTAGAGTCTCTGGGAGTCATGCTACTTATTGGGTTGTATGCTTTGGTCCAGATGCTATTTTAATTATAGCATTTTTAGCAAGCAGTTGCTACAGTTTATATCACAGATGGAGTGCTACAGCATTCAGTTTTGACTGCAGATACAATACTGTCATTTTAATGCTGGTATTTGCAGAAGAGCAATTGAAATTGGCCATTTGCACCCAGGGTGACTGCCCCCTTTACCCTAGGCTAGCTATGGTTCTACATGGAAAAACCTACAGCAGGGTGTTGGAAAGGAGGAGACCTCATCTCATAGACTTGCCTCTGATCAGTACAGATTCTGCATTATGCATGGAGCAGTGGATGGGCTTATAAGAGTTAGACAGCACTGTCAGCAAGGGCTTTCTGGACTTGATGAAGGCATACAAGAAGTACCACAAAACAAATATTCTTTGCTATAAACTATATGTATTTATTTATTAAATGTTTTTATTTGATAACTGGGTAGGTGAACTTGTGCAAAGACCCTTTTAAGCTATTACCTGGGTGGAATGGTAGAAAAGTAACAAATAAGCCAAATTTAAAAAAAATGGCACAATATTTTAAACTGAATATCAGACAATGTAGGAAAAAGGCAGGGTGCACAATGTACTTAAGTATATACAAGAGTCAAAGTGAGACTTAGTATTAAAAACATTGACTCAATGATACACACATTGACAACAGTAGTACAAACTGACTCTAATACACCACATTTCCCTAGAACCAAATGGGACCTCTTGTTATTCCAGAAACAGACATCGGTTGGACTGTTAAGACGATAAGCCTCTTAATGTGTCCCTGGACTTGCTATCCTTGAAAATACTCAATTTCTAACCATTAACTTGACTGGAATCACTAACAATGTCATAAATACGCCATTAAATCATGAAAAGAACTGCACTGCCATTATTGAACTAATGGAAATAATGACGGTAAAGGCTATATTTAAAATTGTGCGACTAGTTTTGGACTACAGTTCACTACTATAACACTTTGTGACATCAGTTGGGAACAGTTAATAATGTTTGTATTCTGAAGAATTGGGATGACTTAATTAATAATCTCAGAATGTACTGCTGTGATAAATTACATTTAAGCCATTAAGGGCCTGTCTTTTTAGTCAGATAAAATTGTAGGCTATAGTAAACCTTTCCTAACTTATGAAGAAATAACATCACTAGAAACAGCAGATCTGATATTATTCTAAGCTGTTACTTGTGCAGTGCTCAAAATCTGGGAAAATATAACAAATTGACTTTGCTGCTATTCTGAGAACTATTTAAAGTTGTGGCTGTAGATGAAGCTTGGTCTATAGTCAATTTATGTTTTCCTAAGTATAGCAGCAATAATATAGTAGACTAAAACATGAGTAGATAGTGTTTTAGTACTCATTCTGGTCTACAGACAATTTATGTTTTCTTAGTTGTAGCAGTTATAACTGTATCAGACATAAAGCACTGGGAGGTGGTGTTTTATTACTAGTCCATACAATGCAATTAGGGAAAATGTCATTGTTGCTATCTTGCTGACTACTAATTCTGTCAGGCATGTTGTTTGTTACTGTAAACTAGAGATGAATTCTAATAATCATACAAAAACTTTCTACAGATGCTAGATAAACATCTTAATCAGAAATCAGTTGTACTTTTTGGTGACTTTAACTAGCCTAGTATTAAATGGAAGGCTGGTCTTTTGATAAGCACATTATAGAACTGTTAATGTTTCATGAGGTTATACAACCCATATATATTGAATAGCAAGGAGAAAAAAACATTACATCTAGTAGCTGCAAATTATCCTAATTTAATATAATACAGATGTGTAAAATCTTACCATAACACTAGATGTCCTTACCTTCACTGCTGCACTATTTGTAATGTATGGAATTCCCTGCCATGAAAGCCTGACGTCTGGCCAGTCTACCAAAGCCTACTGTTGCTTTAAGGTACACCAAATATCACCCCTACACACCTCATGTAGTGTAGGGCATAAAGGAGACTTTCAGGTGTACCATCCTCAGAACTGATTGCCCCAGTAGGAACAGCAGTCTAAGGAAACCAAAGGGGTAACCTGTACATCAACGAAGGAAATGGAGTAGGTGGGTGGAGGGAGGGAGTGAATACTACAGCAGTGAAGAAAAGGACATCTTCTGTTATGGTAAGATTTTACACAGCTGTACTATGTCCTTACATTCACTGCTGCAGTATTCATAATGTATGAGAGAACACCAAAGCTCAAGAGGAAACTTGGGAGGAGGAAGGAGCAGAAAAACCCTCTAAAAAGCCATGAAGAATAGCTCTAACAAAACCAGCCCTAGCTCTAGAAATACCATACAACTTGTAGTGCTTAGTAAAAGTATGCACAGAAGACCAGGTAGCTACTTCAAGAATAGAAATAGTATCTAAGCCCTTGCAAAAAGCATTGGAAGAAGCCACAGCTCAAGCAGAATGAGACTTTACAGAAGAAGGAAGGCTCTTGCCATGAAAAGTGTATCAAAAAGAAATAGACTTTGAAATCCAAGAAGAAATAGTTTGCTTGGATACAGCTAATCCCAAAGACCTAGGATGAAAAGAAACAAACAATTGATCAGATTTTTTAATAGCCTTAGTCTTGTCCAAATAAAATTTGAGTTGTTAATGCATGTTCAAAGTGCCCTCTCACTGTCAGATTTCAGAGAAGGAAAAAGTAGGCAAATTAATAGATGATTAAGTGACAACTCATTGAGCATCTTAGACATAAAAGAAGGATTAGTACACAATGACACCCTGTTCTCATGAGATATCAAAAAAGGAGGACAAGCCATAAGGGCTTGCAACTCAGACACCCATCCATCAGAAGTAAGAGCTAACAAAAGAACAGTCATCCAAGAACAATGTTGCAAGGAAGCTGAAGCAGCAGGGTCAAAAGGAGCCTGAGTCAACTTTTCCAAAACAAAATTAAGATCCCTGGGTGGAGGAACAGGCTTCCTGGGAGGTCTAATATTAAGGACATCTTTAAGAAATTGTTTAGTCTTAAGGAGGAGTTAAAGGCAGACAAGAGGAGACAGCTGATAAGTGGGCCTTAATAGAAGAATAGGCCAAAGCAATATTGAACAACTCACACAAATAAGAGAGAACCAAAGGAACATCTACAATAAGTGGGTCCAGGTTATGAAAGAAACACCAGATAGAAAACATCTTCCATTTCGATAAAGGATTTTCTAGTAATAGGTTTCTTGGTTTCCTGCAAGGGTACCAGCACATCCTCAGAAAAAAGTGTCTATGAGGAATCAAAATTCTATCACCCATAGTGTCAGTTAAGTGTGAAAAGGTGGAGATAGATGAGAGATCCCTTGTACTTTTGAGTAGATCCACCCCGTGAGGTAACTTGTGATGATTGCCCTTGGCTAGATACAGAAATAGAGGGAACCAGTGCTATCACAGCCAAAAGGGTGTCACCAACAAGATTTGGGAGCATTCTGTTAAATCTAGAACAGGACTTTTGGAAAGAGAGGAAGGGGAGAGAATGCATAAAGAAACATCCCCTTCCAAGAAAATGAGAGGGCATCCACCTTCCATACCATAGGACCTGGGACTCTGGCATAAAACAGAGGAATTTGTCTGCTCAGAGCAGAGGCAAATAGATCTACTTGAGGAGTCCTCCACTTGAGGACACTGTCCAGAAACACATCCCTGTGAAGCATCCATTCATGGGATTGAGTTAAAGACCTGCTTAGAGTGTCTTCCACAATGTTCTGATCTGAAGGGATATAAGCTGCCTGAAGAGTCACTTGATACTTGATAGAAAGATCCCATACAGGAAGTGCCAACCAGCATAGAAGATAAGATCTTGTTCTTCCCTGTTTGCTGATATACTACATCACTGTGGTATTGTCTGTGAATACCTTGAGAGGCTAGGAGGATGAAAGGCCTGAAAAGCCAGCATAACAGCTCTCATCTCTTTGACATTGATGTGCTCCTTCTGCTGGTGAGGTGACCACACCCCCTATACCTTTAGGGAGCTAAATGTTGCTCCCCATCCTACATCTGAAGTGTCTGTGAACAGTTCCTGAGAGGGAAGAGGGAGATGAAAAGGGAGGCCTGGATTCAGAGACAACTGCTGAATCTACTAGAGAAGTTCCTTTTTGAGAGAAGGAAAAGAGAAACTACAAAGACTAGAGGAGGTGCACGTTGAAGCCACACTGACTTCAGAAACCACTGATACTTTCTCATGTGAAATTTGGCCAGAAGGAGCATTGGAATGGTGGATGCCATGAAACCCAGAGTTCGTAGAACTCCCTGCCTGTAATGGAGGCCAGAGGAAGAAGAGTTTGAAGGTAAGAAATGAGAGTTAAGGCCTTTGGAGGAGGCAGGGATGTTAGCACCGGCACCATTTGAACCCTGCAACCCATAAGGACATGATCCTAAGAAGGAGTCAGAAAATACTTTTTGAAGTTTATTGTGAACTCCAGGCTCTAAAGGAGGGAAATGGCAAAATGAAGATTTTGCAAAAGGACATCTGGATAGGATGCCTGAATCAGCAGGCTGTCCAAGTAAGGTAATATTTAGATCCCTTGAAACCTGCAAAAAGCAATCACAGGAGCCACACATTTGTTGAATACCCCTGGGGCAGTAGAAAGGCCAAGGGGCAAAGCAGAGACATGAAAATGCCAGGAAGCAATGGAGAAATGCAAAAACGTCCAGAAAAGAGGATGGAACGGAGTATGGAGATAAGTATCCTTGAGGTCCAGAGACACCATATAAGCCTGAGGGAGCAAGAGAGGAAACAGAATCTGAAGGGACAACATCCAAAAGGAGGGCACCTTCAGAAATTATTTAGATGAGAGAAGTCTAGAATTGGTCTCCAAGTGCACTCTTTTCTGGGTACAAAAAATATTCTTGAGTAAAACCCCTCTCCACTTTGGGACACGGGCACCTCTTGAATGGTATCCTTAGTCAAGAGATCTTGAAGAATCTCTGAGAAAAAAGGAAGTTGTTCCACAAGGAGGCTGAGTACTGTCCATAAAAGGAGGATGGGATTTCCACACCATGAAGTACCCTGATGAATGATTGACAGAACCCAAGAATCCTGAATGATCTGAAGCCAAACAGAAAGAGAAAGAAAAAGGCAAAGAAAAAGAGGAATGTAGCTGGGAAGAGACAGATAGTCATACAGCACCTGGTTTCTCAGGAAAGGAAAGCTTCTGAATCCCTGAATTCTGAGTGGCCTTAGCAGGAGGAGCCCATTTACCACTCGTTTTGCCTTTAGAAGAAGGGTGAGATTGCCTATGAATAAAGGCTGGCTTATTGGGGTAGTTTCTCTCTAAAATTTAAGCACAGCAGAAACAAATGAATGTTTAAGCTCCTGTAAGGTCTTTCCCTTATCCTGAAGGGACTAAACAAACCAGCAACTGCTTCCCCAAACAAATATTTATTGTCCAGAGAAGCATCCATCAACTTAGCATTAATATTATCAGGTAAAGGTTTTAGCCTCAGCCAAGAATACCTCCTCATCACTGAACCAAAAGCAGCAGCCCTAGAAAAGCCAGCTGGTGCATCATGACTACACTTGATAGAATGATGAACCACTTGAGAGGAAGTTCCTAGCAAGGAAAGTGCAGAAATTTTGCCCTCAGATTCCGAGTCTAGAAGATCAGAAATAAGTTGACAAGCCTGAGAAAGGAGAGTCAACACATACCTACACATATGGGTCTGATAATTAATAGCCCTAAAAGCTATGGTAGCAGATGTGTAAACCTTTTTGCCCAGCCTGTCTATAGTTCCTATGGTAACAGATGTGTAAACCTTTTTGCCCAGCCTGTCTATAGTTCTACTGTTCTAGGCAGAAGGCAATAATTTGCATGATGGAAGCAATAGAGATGGCTTGTCTGAAGCTACAGACACCACAGAGGGGTCAGCAGCAGGACATTTGTACAAAAAGTTAGAATTCTCAGGCACCCTATAAAACTTATCAGGCTTCTTGGGAGCAGGGGGCAGAGAATCAGGTGCTTTAGAAGCATTGGAAAAAACATCCAACAAAGCTGCCAAAACAGGTGGAATAGCAGCAGCTTTAGGAAATTCCATCTGCAGCAAATCCTAGTACCTCTTATGGATATCAGACACCTGAGCACAGTCCCACTTAAATAATTCCATCATCCCAGAGATGGTGTCCACAAAGGACATTTCTTCAAAAGGAGTATCGAGACTTTTAGATTCCTTCTACTTTGACCCATAGTCCAAAGGAGAAGGAATATGAGTAGAATAAGTTAGGGAGTCCTCAGAAGAATCTTGTTCTCTAGGCCTTTTAAGGTGAGTACAACTTCAAGGAGGAGCAGAAACAGAAACTCCCTGAGGAGGTTTTAATGACATTAAAGCATTAAACAACCTCTGAGAAAAGCATGCCACTCACTTTGTGGATTCCTAGGAGCAGAAGAAACATGTTTAGGTTTTTGTTTCTTCTTTAAGGGAATGTCCACCTTATAAAACTGAGAAAGCTATGAGCAGGACAGCATTCGTTAACTGTAGTAGGAACTTCTTCCCTAAGTAGAATTTGTGGAACTCCACCAGGCCCCTTGGAAATAATCAACTGTGGTTTCCTCTGAATGTCCGAAACAGACACCTGCAAAGTTTCATAAGACAGGTTGCCAGCCAGCTCCTCACCATCCTCCAATCTGTTCATAGCAGGGGAGTCTGACAACACAGCTGGGTGAATCTCCAAGTTTGTAATTACCTAAGAAGAAGCGCTTGGCAGAGGCTGGACAGTGGAAGATTCTTGTCTTACCTTTTTCTTCCCTAATGGCTGACCCTGATGCAGGAAGCTCCTTCCATTGTATCTTTAGTGAGAAGCTTAAGTCACTGGCTCTCAAGATACAAGGAAAAGGAAGAAAGCCCACTATGAAGGGTTTTCTGGACAAAGCCTGACAAATCTAACAAAAAGTATGATTGAGAGAAGTTCCTAAGCAAAAAAAAAAAAAAAAAAAACACATCATGGTGGTCTTTATGGGGAATCTGTCTCCCACACTGGCATTTACCCTTCTTGGATTTTATTAACCCCTAACAGCTCAAACAAGCCAAGGAAAAACAAAACCCCAATGGGGTACTTATCTACAATGGCTTGACCTTCAGCCAAAAGGTGTAAGCATTCACAGGAGAATGAATATGCATTCAAAACTGATAGAATATGGACGTAGGTAAACAGATCAATGACTGGAAGAAGTCTCTGGACTGGCAGCAAAGAAATTCTGAGGATGGTACACCTGAACATCACCTTTATGCCCTACTCTACACAAGGAGGATAGTAGTATTGTTTGGTGCACCTTAAAGAAGGCTTTGCTAGACTGGCCAGATGTCAGGATTCCACAACAGGGAATTCCATACATTACGAATACTGCAGGAGTGAATGTAAGGACATCTGATGTCAATGTAGATGTACTGTTGGGCAATAATGATTACAGATCTATCACTTTCACAATTAGAAGATAACAGCTATCACACTTTGCTAACAAAAATACAATTTTGGATTTTACATTATGAAGCAATAAAAGATAATATTGCTAAGATAGACTGAAAAAAATGCATGGACAACAGAGTGTAATGATTACGGGTATTTTGTGTAATTAAATATCCTGATTTCAAGAACTGAGCCTACTGTAGATACCGTTAATAGTCTTTCTAGACATAAGTCATTACCTAAAGGGTGGAATTGAAGAATGTTTAAACTATACAATAAGAAAAATTTATTTTCAAGCTCTACAAAAGGTATACAGCAAATAATAATAAGTCAAAATTAAATCAAGTTTCTAAACATCTGCAGTGTTTTATTAAATAGGAGAAGTCAAGGTTTAAATCCAAATTATATAACATGAAGAATACCAAGGTGTATTACAGTCATATTAATTGTTTAGAAAGATCAGAATTCCTGTGACTTTTTAATAATTAACAATACAGTTGTAGCTAATTTAAATTATATTGTTTATGTTTTTAATCTCTGTTTCAGTACTGACTCCCAAAGACTGTGTATAACAAAAAGTTACTCAAAGCTGTTAATATCTAATCAGATCTGCCTAACAATCAGTATAATGAAAATTGAAAACTCCTCAAATACGATTAATAATAATACATCCATGGGACAAGATGGCATTCCATCTATACTGATTAATAAGTAACATCAATACTTCTGCCTATCTTGGATATCTTTTTCAACAAATTTCTTACTAATGGGTCCATGCCAGGACTGTGGAAACTATCTAATATAACATATATATTAAAAAGGTGATTCAGCTGAGGTTTCAAACTATAGCCCTTTAAGTTTGCGATCAGTTCTTTGTAAAAGCTTTGGAAGATGCTTAGTGGAGCTTATTCATAATGAAAAAATGCTTAGAAATTATTGATTTGCATCAACATTATATTACTAAAGGGATATTGGATCTTACCAGTCTTATTGACTTTTATGAACAAATACCTATGGCCATGTATTTGGGCCTTTTTGGTGATGCTATTTTTTTGGATTTGGCTAAAGCCTTCCTTTCCATTTCTCATTATTCTATATGCAAAGTTTTATTGGATTTAGGGTGCGCTTTTCATGTTGTTAACTGGATAAGGAGCTGTCTCTTCAATAGGAAATAGAGGCTGGTTATTAATGGTTGCTCATCAAAATTAAGTTACACAACCAGAGGAGCATTGTAAGGTTCTGTACTCAGTTCATTGTAGTTTAACTTGGTCTTTTTCTCTGTTTTGACTCAAAACTGTTATTGGATGAATACATGTGCAGATGACTGCAAGATATGCTTTGCTCTGCTGAATAAGAATGACTATCAATAAATTAATCACTATATAAGAAGAGTTTTCTTGATGGCATCTGGTGTTAGAATTAGTTTCAGCACTGATAAGTGCAAAGTTATGCATTTTGGGAAACTAATGTTAAGACAGAATATTTGTTTACATGATTTACTTTTGAAATAAGTAGCTTAATATAAAGACTGAATTTTTTTTTTTACTAATGATATGTCTTTTTCAAAGCACTTTGATATGGTTATTAAAAGGGGGTTATTACAGATATGTTTGCTTCTAAAAATGTATATAATATAAATATTGATAATCTGATAAATCTGTATAAAGCTTTTATTAGACCACCTATGGAGTCCAACAGTTCTTTTTGCATGTATACAGCTAGGGACTTCAACCAATTAGAAGTTTTACAGAGAAAATTTACGAAGAAAATTAGCAAATTTACTAACCTAAACTATCAAGAGAGATGCAGGAAACCTGGATTATATGACATGCACTAAAAGGGAAGTTGATATTAGCATTGAAGGCAATATCTATTAAGGAATTAAGACTATTATTGAATCTTGATACTTGCAATAAGAGTAAAACCTCAAAATACAAGATGAGTAATTTCAGCATTGGGTTAAATAAAACTAAGAAAAGAAAAATTTTCATTGCTCAGATAATATCTTTTTCTTGGAATAACTTACCAATTGCTGCTCATAGTTCATTGGATCCATTCAAAAGGAATTTAGACAACTGGGTTGGCTTAGATGTGCGTAATCCATCCAATGCAGTCTAACAATGTATGGATTTATGAAATAATACTGTTTAATAAAGCAACCACTCAGATATCCCTGGAAGATTCATATATCTAAACTGCTTTTCCTGATGATGCTAAAAATCCCACAAATAGATGATTTTGGGCAAGTGGCATACCTAAAGGGACAGCAACCATAAATATTTCTCCACTATTGATACATTTTTTCAAATGTTTGCCAGCTCCTTACACACCTTTTCAACATATCTCCAAAGTGAAGCCAGTGTAAGACAGAAAACAAGGATAGGGGAAAATTCTTCCATTACTCCTTCTGGTGCTTCCAATAATAACATGAACAGTGTAGATAGTATGAGAACATCCTCTGAGACAGAAGACATTGAAAATAAAGTATTCCCCTTGTATAACCCTAACAATGAAGAGTTAGATGATACAAATGGTGTGAACAGTACTAACAGCCTATCTGCTTATGTGAATATCTTCCATAACCGTTTAGCTTTTTGGGAATGATTTAAATGTCACCAGGAGATTGTCCCTGAAGGTCTGACAAAAGCTGGAAAGACCCTTAGTACTTAGACAATCAATGTTTGCCCTAAGACATCCACCACTCTGGTGTCCAAATAATCAGCTGGTTGTTCTACTCCTTGATAGACCTACCAATTTTTCTTAGATAATTATGAATTTCCTAAGACACTAACCAGTCACTTTGTCAAAGTCTGAACTTATATCTAGCCTCTGAGAAGGGCATCACACTATCACCCTGTAACAGTGGTGTCCATAGAAAAGATTGGATTTTCTCATCCAGTATCAGAACATAGCCTAAAGAACATACCAAAAGATCAGTTTGTTGCTTTTGGGGAGGGAGGGCTTAATTGAGAGGTCTGTATTCCTTTTAAAGCTGACTTAACTGGAAAAACTATCTTTATCTTTTTAGTCATTAATGACTTCAAATCTAGCCATATCTGAATAATGATGTATTGGCCAACATTCAGATAATTTATTTTTAATAACTATAATTTTATTGTATTGCAACATTGCTGAAATACAAAAAAGCAAGCCTTGACAAATACACTAAGAACTTAGACAACAATGATGAAAATTCCTTATAGCAAGAAAAACACTTCACAATAACAAATGAGAGAAACAGATAAAGTAAATAAGATTAAATTATGCAATAAGTGCAGTAAATAATATTATCTAAAGAAGATTTAAAGGTAATAATATAATGGTTGCACTGATTGTCTAAACATTTATCAGTAGCACTGTTTTAGACTGGAGGATAGTGTGTCACATATTTTGAGTGACACAGAGGTGAGCTGCTGGACAGATGAGGGATTAAACAAGTTGGACATTTATGCTGTACAACAGAGTTGAAGATGTGGAAGGCAGGACTCCAAAAGGACTGAAAGTGACCACAGAAAGAGAGAAGTAATAAATAAGTACAAAAAAGAACACTGAAAGGCAGATCATTGTGGAGAATGCAAGAAGGATTTATTAAATGAATTTGATTCTTAAGTCATGAAACACACCCCAGGGAACACAGCATCAAAACTTAATAAACAATGACATGAACTGAATCACTTCCCCAGGAAATGATGAGTAATGTAGTCAAGGAGAGGGGTATGGGGACCAGTCTCCAAGGTAAGGCATATATTTTTGTAAAGTTACTTATTGATGTACACTATACTGCAGTAAACCTAATTTGCTGTCTAAGTATAAGCAATTGCTAATGTAACAAATGGGAGCACAAATAGGAATATATAGGGCAAATAAGGGAAAAGTAAAGTAAATAACAGCACAGAGACAAATGTGAAATAAAAGAATAGCCAAATAGAAGTACCATAGTAAAACTGCAAATAAAACAAAAGGTGAACTATCACATAAATGAAGCTGGTGCGCTAGAATGGTGAACAACACTAGGGAGAGGAGACAAATGAAATGGAATGTCATAATATAAAATATTGTAACATCAGTCCTAGCTTGGCATGCAAGGTATTGTTCATAAGAGAAGTATTAAAAGGCCCATATCTGGGGTATACACATCAAGATGCAAGAGCCAAAATGCAGGTGTATAAATGCTGGGAATGGGGAGGAGGGGGTTCAGTGTAGGCAGCTGCCAAAGACCACAATGGTCAGCTTAGAGGGTATGATCAGAGGAAGGACTATGCCATATGTTGGCACCTGGGAAATGGGGGGGATAGACAGAAACAACAAGGAAAATGCAGCCAATTGTGTTGAGCATAGGGGAGGTAGAATACAAGAAATGTTAAAATGGATGGGTAAGGCATTGTTCTATTACAAGAAACAAAGCTAAAATAGAAATGGGGAGATGATATTGTGATATTACTACCGAAATGGAGAAATGCGAAGAAAATCTTGAGAAATAAAAAGATGAGTAGCAAATGTAAATTCACAGAGCTCTTCAGACAACTATACAGAAAGTGATAAAAATTAGATAGGTAGACAGATCATCTAACAAGGAAAGGTGAAAGGTGCGCAGTGGGCAATAGGACACATATACACACCAAAGAAGGATTCTACAAGAAGTTTTTTTTTTGTTAACTGGGCAAAGACACAAAGAGATGGAATAATGATAACAGTGGGAATACAATGTCAGTATAGAACTGGAAAAAGACAGGTTGAATGGAAGGAGGGGAATCAACAAAAAATGAGGTAAGAGCTAGACTGAGGAATGAAAGAGGGAGGAAGGCTGGACATATGGAGAGAATGGCATCCAAATGAAACAGAATATACCTTCAAAAGAAACATTTTGGTATAGCCTAGTATGTTGGGTTCTTAGGGAAGGAAAATCTAATGGAAATATTGGAAGAGTTCCAAATATAGAAGAGGCACATATCAGAGACTTAAGATAAGTGTACAGGAACAGAATACAATGAAAAATGGGTAGAGGTGTGCTAGCTATAAATGGAATGAGACATAGGACAAGGAAATACTACAATGACTAATAAGGAGTCAATATAGGACAGTATGAAAGATATGGACAAACTGGAATACCACTGATGGGATGGAATCACTGTTGCTGATGAGAGTGGAATGCAAGAAAAGAAGGAAAAAAGTGACTGAGGAATAAAGGGAAAGCAAGAAGTGGTATAGAAGGATGGCGATTGAAAGGAAAGTAGAAGGGAAACACCACATATCAGAGAAAAAGCAATAAGTATAGAATCTGAGAGAATAAAATTACTACAGAGCAAGAAATTCAACCGTGGTATTAGAGGAACTACTGGTCAATAGTGCTGAAGGCACAAGACCTGCAGCTAGCCAAGCTATGCAAGAAGAAGCATGCAGACAGTAAGGTATATAGGATAAGGTGAGGGAATGGAGAATATTTAAAAAAGAGTTAATTAGGAAAAGATTCAAGGAATACTACAAGGAGATTTACAAACAACGGGAAGAGACAGATGTCTCAGAGTGGAACTGGGGAAAGAATGCAGTGGGATATATATACTGGAAGGCAAACAAAGACACAAGCTGAATGCAGAAGTGACAATGAATGAGATAGGGAAAGTGATATACAGGAAGAAAGAGAGGAAAACTGAAGGGACAGATGGATTTCCAAAAGAGTTATATAAACAGGGGGCGGAGGAAATGCAGCCGGTACTAAAGGGGGACTACAAAAAAATCAGGTAAAGTATCTGAAATTATGAGGAGGACAAGAATAATCATGGTACCTAAAGAGGGAAGAGGGAGGTGAAAGGGAAGGAGTGGCAAAGTATAGGCCTATTTCTTTGATTAATGTAAATAACAAGGTTTTGCAAAAGGTATTTGCAGGAAGACTGGATGAAGTATTGGCAAAAATAATTCAAACATGACAAAATGTCTTTGTGACATAAAGGCAAAATAAAAGGGTGGGACCTGCTGGAATTTATGCATAAGGTGAAACACAAGCAGGAAGAGAAAGATGGTATTATGCTTGTTGGCCTACAAAAAGCATTTGAAATGGTGAAGTAGTAATTCCTATGGAGGATACTGCAGCAAAGTCAAGTATGAGTTCATAGACTAGATGCAGGACATATACCAAGACCCAAAAATGTAACAGTCATAAATAAAGGAGTGTATGAGAAAAAATGATAGAGAGTTTGAGGGTGCCTACCCTCCCCATTCAAGTTCACAATTATGATCAGAGAGCTGGCAGTGGAAGTCAAACAAAATGCAGCAAAGTTTGATGAAAAAGAGGTTAGAAAATCCCAACTGGTGTCATATGCAAGCGACTACATATTAATGCCAAAAGGTGACTGCATCAACTAGAACTATAAGAGAGACAGCTGAGAAGTTTACGAAAGTGGCAGGACTCAGATGCAACAGCAAAAATGCAGTGGTAGTAGGATGAGGAAAAGGGAATTGGAAAGGGAGGAATAGGTGAAATAAAAGAGGCAGAGTTCTCTAAGTAGCTAGGACTTTATGTTAGGAAAATAGTGAGAGACACAACAGTAAAAGCCTAGATGTATTTGGAAAAATGATAAGGGATACTTTCCTGAGAAGTGGAAGAACCTCTACACATTGCTTGGGAGAGCTGATGTAGCAAGTGTGGTGATACTACCAATGATTCTGGCCACAGAGACAAAAGACTATGGCAGATGCAAAAAAAAAAAACATAGACGACAGGGTCAGTTAAAACAAACAGAGAAGAGTAAGTAAGCAAACAATGAGAATAGATAGGAAAGGATGGCTTGGGCTTCTGCATATCATGATGTATGCACTAATATGTAACATCATTCACTGGATAGAAACAGATGAGTAGGAAGTTAAGCAAAACAGAGTGAGAGGGTGACATGGAGAAGCTTAGTAAGGGAATGAAATGTTGCACTAAACAAACTGGAATGGATAAAGTGGGGTAAATGAAACCTCAGAAACTATCAGGAACAGAAAGGGGTAGGGCAAATATAGGGAAGAAATGTGAAGAAATCTGGAGAAGTAGAATAGCTCAAGAGGAATATTTGGCTTGTGCAGAAAATGATGGTGGGGAAGGATATAAAACTACAGAGGAGTTAATCCAGAAATACAGGATACAAGAGGCCCAATGGTGGAACTACCTGACACTCAGGTAGACCTGCGAAAGAATACAAAGAGGGCCACAAGGAGAAATAAACAGGCAGGAAAGGAGGTCAAAAGAGAGAGAATGGCACTCTAGATGGAATGGAACAGGTTAAAGATGTAAAGAATAAAACAGATCTATTAAGAATTAAATGAAAGCAGGGACATGGTTGAAGAGATAATGAGAAAGATCTGGATAAGGGAGGAATGATAGAAACAAGATGCAGGATACCAGCAGAATACAATTCAGGCATTGAGGCATATGCAGAAAGGATGTGGAGTAGGAGATCAAAGCCTGATAATACTGCATAGATGGTATCAAACCTCCAGGAGATTGGTAAGGGAATGGAGAAAGGAGGATAGTAGATGCTTGAGGTGTCAGGAAGAAGCATTAATGACGTGTATGTTCTCGGACTTTGGGCAAGTGAAGAAAGTCTAAAAGCCTGTAAAGAAGATTTGGAGAGATAGATTTCTAAAAGAAGCAGAGCATACTTGAGAATTCATTATATGTGGCATAAAGAAAGAGGATAGCATCTGGAAAGAAAGAGAATTTAGTATTGTCAGACTGCCAAAGTTAAAACCATCATCACTCAAAGCTGGAAGGTGGCAAAAACAATAATGGACAATGAATTACCTAAGAGGTTCCTGAGCTTAGGGAGAAGTTGGCAGAAAGTGATTAGAATGACGAAAGGAAGGGAAAATGAAAAAAAACAGAACAATGGAAAGAGTTATTAGAAAGGCACATAACAGGAATAGAAGCAGCCAATCATTAATGAGATATGGTGCTCCATGTATGAGGATTGTACATGAATGTATTATAATGTATGGAGATAATAAAGTTAAAAACAAAATGTCTTCAGGAAGTTCATGTAATATTAATGATCAGTTTGGAAGCTTCAGATAAACTAAGGAACTCAGAAATCTCTAAGACTCATATTTTAAGACATTAGCTACAGTTAAAGTTTTCAAAAGAGAAAATATTTTAAGTTACTTGTTCAGTTCACTATTAAAATAGTGGGATTATTAACCTCTGACTAATAAAACTGAGCAGTATTTTTTACATCTATTTTCTTAAGCAGAGTCGAACATTTTTCAATTAGGTCCACACAAAGCTGATTAATTTTAAGATTGCTTAGTGGTTTACAATTCAAATAAAGTAATGATTAGTGGCTGCAATCAATTTCTTATAAATTATAAACAAAATCTTAATCCAATAATACAGATGTGTATATATATTTTGGTGCAATATAGTAATGCAAAGCTTGGAAAATAGCTAACAGTTCTAGTAATTACATAAACACTAAAAAAAGTGCATTTTAAACCATCTGGAAGAGTTATAAGATGAATTTTCACAGAAAGTATTTCTAATGGATTTCAGCGCAAAGGCAAATTTTAACATTTCATTTTGAATGACTGTAAAAGTTTGAATGCTGACATAAAAGGTGAGAGGAAAAGGAAAAATAAGGAAATTTTCATTTTAATGACTGATATTTTAGATATAATAAGCACGTCATAGTTTTCCACCTAGCATCACAGAATGCTGTGACAATATTTTAGTACATTATTTTGGTTGTAATTTGAGTTGTTTTATGAAAAGGTAATATACAGATTTTTGAAATTAGTTTGTTTATTTTTATTTTGTTGACCATATTAGTTTATCAAGGCTTATTGCATATTTTCAGAAAAGACCAAAGATGGAATTCAAAACTGTCTAATTGAAGTTTGACCAAATACCTCTCCTCTTTAAAGTAAGTTCCATTGTTTGTTTTACAATCATCTATGCTAACATCATCTCAGGTAGAGGGGACATCAGTCTATCACCTCACCTGAAGGACAGCACACTCAGGAATGCAACAATCCCCTGCAGCACCAGTACTTGAAGATGATGCTCAGCACGTGGTATGAGAGTAGAATGCAAGGTTTTGTGAACTTCTAACATTAATAACTAAGATACTGCCTGCTAAGACAGTGGTATTAACTTATTTCCATTAACAGATTGATGTGAAATTAAAGCATGTAAATGAGAAAGTGAACTATTTACTCAAGGATTCATGGGAGTTTTTGAGACTCATTGTAAATTATTATACAATGACCTACTCTGCTTTGTAACTATAGATGTTAAAAGATTTATTTACATATATTCCCCATACTTTAGAGTTGGAGTATTTCCATGAATAGTTAACAATATCTAGCGCTATTACTACTAGTGAAATCAATACCTTAACTGAGTTAATGGGAATTGCGTTGAAGAACAATTCCATATATTTTGAAAAGGAATAATACTACAAACAGAAGTTAAGAGTAGCAATGGGGACAGCCTGTGCTCTCATATTCTTCAATATTATGATGGCTGAATGGTAGAGAAAATATGTCTTTAACTCTGAATTTGTGAATTCCTGGAACTTTTATACAAGGTTACTGGATGAGATATATATTTTTTGGCTTGATTCTTCAGAAAAATCTGGTGAATTTCATAACACTACAGCTTGTTTTCATTTTACTCATGAGATGTCTAATACAAAATGTTACCTAGATATACAAATAACTAAGGACCTAGTAACAAAAAGAGTTTGTTTTTAACAATTTTTGAAAACTTACTCTAATTCTCTCCTGCACTATAGTAGTTGTCAACCCCACTTTCAGAAAAAAGACCTAGTTAAAAGGGATGGCATGCCTTACAAAGATGTTGTCTGAGGGAAGTTTGTTCTTTAAAGAGATTGAAATATTTAAAAACATGTTAAAAAGACCGGGTATCCAGATGAGATTATAATTACTATTCAGAATGAAGTGGTTCATAAAAAGAAGGAGGGAGTGTATACCCCATTGTTAGGTACGGCAGAGAATAACTTTTTTTGAAAATGTTTCAAATAAGACTTGGATAGTTAACGACTGGTATAGAAATGAGATGAGCATGACCTCTTCAATGTGAGTTATTCCATTATGGAGGTGCTTAGTAGACACTGGAACATTTTAGTTTAATAACCTCACTCCTAGGGTAGGTGAAAAGTCTGGATTTGTGTTTAAAAAGGGAAAACATTTTCAAAGACCTAGTAGAAGAATGGAAGGTTAATTCAAGTTCCACAAGAGCAAGTTGAGGGACTTGCATATGTAGTAGATATAATCAATGTCCATCTATAATAGAAAGTGGTGAGATGCTCATTTATGGAATTTTTAATATAACTGGTTACTTTAACTGTGATATCACAGGGGTGGTTTATCTTGTCACATGCAAGGACTGAGATGACATTTACACTGGTAAAACTGAAAGAACCTTTAAATAAATAATATACTAGCACATCTATGATATTAAATGGCAAAAATCTAAATAATGCATTATCTAAGCATGTTTACCAATTCATAGCCTTTTATTTCTGATCTTACAGAAAGTAACCTTCAATCCTAGAGATGGATCATGAAGTGAATGACTAGAAACCAGAGAACTGTGTTGAAGATTAAAAACTAATGCCAAAACTCCTCCAGGGTTCAGTGAAGTTACTTCTTTGACTTGTGTATTAAAAATGAAGTCAGTGGTGGTTTAAGATCAAAATAATCTTTAAAACTGTATAGTCTCTATATGTTTTATATGTTTAATTTTCATTTGTTTACTGTCTACAATATTTTATATGCATGTTAAAGTAATTAAGTGCTTGTTATATTTGCAATTATGTTATATTATTCACAATATATTTTGTGTTGCGTTTGTGTGCCCTTTGTGTATCCTTAAAAAAGTCCAGGCAGTTTAAATGTTTTTATTTTAGGTTTGAAATAATGTAATGGGTCACATGGTTAAACCAAGGTTTTAAAACGATGACTTGGAAAATGTTCTGAAGAAGTTCTGTTTCACTTAAGAAACAAAATTGCTTAACAGTAAGATTATTTGTGTTTTTATTTAAATAAATTAAGTGTGAAGTGGAGCATTTTTTTGCCCATGTTTATTTTACATGAGAGTGGTGTGTTACAGTCCCCAGGAGCATTTTTATTTGGTTACCATTGTTTGGAGGTGAAACACAAGGCACATGTGTTTCCTGGTTTAATAATCAATGGACAGTCAATAATCGTGCAAAGCAAAAAAGAAAGAAAATTAAAGAAAATTAGGAAAGAAAATCATAAACAGATTTACTAATTAAAATATTTAACTATCTATAAAAGAGCTCCATACACACTACTATGAAGAGTTCTAGATTACTTAACAAGGATGACTACATCTCAGGGCATGCATAGCTATTTTGTGATCTTATCAGCTAATTCTTGTGCCAAAAATGAGAACTCTCAACTAGGTAGTAATTCCTAGAACAATGGGCCAAAAGGCACATAACAATGGGCATAGAAATTACTGTATACTGAGGATCCTTCAAAAATTCAGGCCCCAGAGGAAGCCTAGACCATTAATCCCACCATGACAAAAACTGTAATATCTTTTGTGTTGAGTGGTATGGACTACACTCTACACTATCCACACCCATCTAACTTTGATATTCAATATTTTTATATTTCATATTGTAGCTCTTCTTCAAACAGCTTTTCAGTCTAGCATTCAAAGCATTTATATCAGTCACATAAACTATTTGCCAAGGTATCATCACCTGTATATACTTTCTAAAAAGATTTACTACACTCCTTAACTTTTTATGGGAATCCAGAAGTTGAGTGCAGTAAGCCATTTATCACCATACACTTTTCACAGCACACACTTGTAACTATATGCAGATTTATACTTCCCCATGATTGTGAAATTGCATAAAAATACTTTGAAGAGAGTATACCCACCCATCAAATCTATGCTTATATATAAACAGTCTGTATCTGACCAAGTGCCATGTGTAATGATTTATAGCCACTGCATCTTTTCGGACATGGCGGTCCACATCCACAAGTCCCATATCCCATATAACATCATTCAAAACTCTTGCAATGTCTCTTTGACAGTCAGCCATACAATCCAGTACATGTAATACATTGTTAAAGTCACCTGTTCATTTAACCCCACATATGTTATCTAAATCTAAGCCCAAGCTTTTTGATTAGAAATCAGGGATACAACTAACTTGAGATCACTATTGGGGTACACTTGCATACCATAATACTGGATCTTTCTAATACTCCTAAAGAGTCTGCAAAGGAATTTACTAAATATAACAAGCCAGTGGCATACCTTCTCTAAACAGCCACCCATCTTTTTCTTCCCCAGAGAAAGATGAATAATTTCACATCTTATATCCATTCAACATCTTCCGTGTCACCGAGACACATTCCTTGAAGAAATACTACATCATAGACCTTACTTTTAAAATGGTGGAAAAGCCTGTTATGGTTTATCACACAACATATTCCAATAATGCTACAATTATACAAGATACAGTACCTTCAATAATTCATGTCTAACAGAACCATTAGATTATCCATTTTGACAATTGGCTTCCTGTTATGAGCCAGTGCAAGTTTCCTTATTGCTATGCTTGATCAAAGCAAAACACACTTTCATTCCAAGTTGACAACTCACATATTATTTATAACAATGCAATCTCTTCTGATTTTTCAGCAGAACAGTGCTGAAATACTGATAGTACTATTATGGAAGGTGCGGAGGTAAAAAGGGAAGAAAGACTACTACTACCTAAACTTACTATTCCTCTACTCCATTTTGCAAGACGTTTCTGATTAGGACTTCTTACATTCCTACTTGAAAGTTATGCACAATATACAAAAAGTTTTTAAGCAGCATGAACAACTCACACTGACTATTCTGTCTGGTTTCAAAATTACCCAAAGTATGGTCTCAAGAATTTCATTTGTCAATATAGTCAAAAAAACTGTGGAAGTCCAAATGTCAGGAGGACTCTGAGAATACAATCCAGAAAAACAAAGCAGGACCTGAGGGCCCCCACCAAACCTTAACTTAGTATAGTACAACTGGATCTATCACACTGACAACTGTACTGCACAAACAGTAGTTAAATATACAAACCGTACTGCAAAAACAGTTGTTAGACATACAAGTAATAAACCATCTAACACAGAAAATGGAGAAAAAAGTGAAAGATAACTACATGGGGCACCCCTAAAACATATAAGCTTAATGATATATGCAAATGTAACCAGTCTGGCAGTTCATCATATTGCCTCAACTGACTTACTTGACTAAAATAATAGTATGTTGGTTGTCACTGTTCCTGGTCATGTACAAACAGAAAATTCACTAAAGGTACAGCAAGACCCAAGCCTGCCCATTCATAACGTCTTGCACTTATAACAGTTGCACTAAGGGCCTTTGAATTCTTAATGAATTACTTAGATAGCAGCCCATTTAGCTTACAAACATACACATCAGAATCAAATTAAAGTGGCATCTGCCTAAGATTAAGTACTGAAAACAGTTCAAATGTTCAACTCACTGTTTGCCCCACTGTATAAAACATAGTTAATCGCTGTTACACTGACAAAAAAAAATGTTTTTCCAGATAACCATTGAGAGCTCTACCCATCATGCTTATTTGCAACACTCTGGCCTCCCACATGGTAACTATAGAAATGATATATGCTTAGAAAAATGATTATTTGGTTATGCTTTGGGGTAGACGTAGCTTGAACGTCACATGAAAACAGCAGTATGAACTAAGAAGGACACCTCTGAATGACATTTGCTGAGTCACTCTATCTACCCATAGGAATAGTAATGTATTTTTAAAAAACCCAACAACAATAAAAGGCTATGATGGCAGCACTCATTAAAAAAGTGTGCTGCTTCTATTAAATAGATGCCTTTACTCGCAATCATATTGGCATATATTATCAATTGTAAATGAAGCAATACATAGTAATTGTATCATACTACCCTATTAGACATATATGCCCATAATGATGCCAGTGGCTCACTTATACATGCTGGAACTGCCACCTATTACCGTTAAGAACTTTTCAACCACTTTCTTTTACATAAAGGCTTTAGTTTACAACATATGAAAATGAGATAAGCCAAGCTCTTTAACTTATTGTATACTCATGTAGAAAATGCTACAAATCCAGGCTAAAACCATTCTAACAATAAAGGCCATATACTCACCAGGATTTGGTGTAACTCACCCCATTAAAGCAACTCTTTAACCTCAGCCTCAACACTACCGCTATGCTTCCTTGGTATGAAACAAAGAAAGGGGTGACAGATTTCTGCAAAGACTGAAAAAATTGCAATAAAACTTCCCTTGCAGCCCTCCTAGAAGTACTACTATAAATGCTCCAGTTTGCATATACGCTCATTTTAATAGCTACATATACATGTTTTGTTTTTCATTTATCCTATGTAAATACATACATTATGATTTCAATTGTTTTATTTCTATTTTTGACTGTTTTTTTAGATATTTTCTCCTGGGCTTCTGCTGAAAAGGGGTTATGACTAAGTGGACTTACCTGGTAAGCAAATACAAATACATATAAATAAATTCCAGCAGGATTACAACTTCAGTCACTGTAACCGGTCCTGACATACAAACGTCCTGCATAGCTAACCTAAACTTAATCATTTTAAACTGTTGCTGTAATAATTCTTGCATCCATTCTTCATCAATTTTTATAACAAGAAACTTCAGGAAGCCATAGCAGTACCCTGCCCTACAAAAAAAACAGCTACATCCACTCCCATTAAACCAAATGCAGAATGATTCCTACACTAAATACTAATGAGATCTAACACAGTGGAACTATAGTATAATGTACAAAAACAGAGTCCATCACACACTGCTAACCCTTTCATTTTTTTTATTATTAGAAAAGGATTCCCAAGTCCAAGTTATCACATTAGGCTTTTGCAACCACCACTAAGGTGGTCAAGGGTTTACATTGCATGACTCATGAATCAAAATATGCGAGTTAACAGTACATTTAATTAAACTTCCATATGACATTAGTTGTCTTTCCACCATCCTGTGTTTTGCTTCCAAACCATCATCTATTTGTTTATGACAATAACATGACTCTGGAAACTGCAATCCCTTAATTTCTGATGTGTGTAGGTTCATCTGTGCACATAAAGCCAATGTTTCTTCATTACATTGTACTACACTTGTTTCCTGAATTAAATAAAACCTCACTTTTGAAGGACACAACAGAGGACGCTTAGACTTCTGCTGCTTCTGCATGTTAGTGAGAGGAGACAGTTCTTTTGCCATTTGTATAAAAGCTGTGTAAAAATCATTAAATACACATAACACTCACATTTTATGTAAAATCGTGCCTTTGCCTCTCTTCCTTCTGCAACATTCAACCATGTTAAACTCAGGATTCCCTGCCAGTGAAAAACAGTGTGCATTCCTAAATTTACATATAAAACAGGTAACCTAAGTCAGCAAAAAAAGAATAATATTTATTTATTTATTTATTTATTTATTTATTGACGTTTGTTGACTGGGAAAGTCCACTGGGCTTGAGACCTATTTTCAGTGGAGGCCTGGGGAGAAAAGCTCCAAGTTACATGAAAATCCTTACATGAATTTGTAAGGAAACAAAATTATAATTATAAAGCAAGTGAAATAATACAGAAAACTATCTAAACAGCAAATATGTTGTAATAAGGCACAATACAGTAACAATGGAACATTAGCATGTAGGAAAATTATACAGTTAGAAATATTTAACAATACAGCTCAATTTTTTTTGGGGGGGGGGAGTAGGAAAAGGGAAAGATAGAATTAGAGAGTTAAACTTAAAGGTAAGACAGACATAGTTAGAATCTTATAGCTAGGTACTGGGAATAAGTAGATTATAGGTGGTATATATTTAATGGTAGTATTAAAAGTAGAAAGTGACAGAGAAGAGAAATGTGTTAAGATGGTTGTAATTATGTGTGGACTATGATACTAAATATTAGGGATAACATATACATACGTATATTTGCTACGTGAAATGGTTTTGCTATATTAAGGAGGCTGTGGATATGTGTTGCATGTGCAGCTGGGGTTATCAGTGAGATGTTGTTTTCGTTTTCCTTTAAAGGAGATTATGTTGTCTAATTCTGTAACTGATGATGGGAGGGTGTTCCACAGCTTAGTTATGGAATGAGAATAGAGGCAGCTACCTGCTCTTTTACCAGGTTTTGATACTTTAAGTAGGTGTTTGTTGTTAGAGAGTGTTTGTTGTTAGGGAGTAGATTTTTGGATGGGATGTAAAGTTCCATGATATTTTTCAGGGAAGGGTTTATAAACGAGTTTATGGGCAAAGGCAAGTTGTGTGTAATTTAGGTAATGTCCAAATTCTAGCAGTTTAGTTCTTTAGTGGCCTGGCAATGGTGCAATTTGGTTGGGCTGATGCGAATTTTCCAGTCTTATAATAACAGGACTGCAGTTTGTGTTGCAAAGAGTTGTGGAGATTGGTGAAGATAGGTGACCCATGTAGTAAGGTTGGAAGAAGAAGACTTTTTGAAAGTTTTATTCGGATGGATTTGTCTAAGCATTGTTTGTTTCTGTAAAGTTTGCCTAATTTGAAGCGAGTCTTTTTTATTGCATTATTATTATGCAAGTCAAAGCTAAGTTTGCTGTCAATAGTAATTCCTTGCAGTTTGTCCTTATTTACTAACTCTATTGGGGTTTTGTTTATGGAGAACATATTAAAGTCTGTGGTAACAGGTTTACTGCAAAGATGAGTAGTTTAAAATTATTAGGGTTAAGTAATAACTGTGTTTGGTTTAGCCAGAGTTCTATGGATGTAAAGGCCTTTTGTGTTAACTTTTGGAGGTTAGAAAAGTTATTGGAGGTACAGATTATGGTTGAATCGTCTGCATATTGTATGGTAGTACAGTCAGAGAGAACTTTATGTAGGTCATTTATAAAAATGTTGAATAGTAGTAGTCGCAAGACTGACCCCTGGGGCACTCCTATGTTATTTGGGAGAAAGCTAAAGAAGTTATTCAGCCATTTTACAGATTGCTGTCAGTTTTCCAAGTAACTAGTGAACCAGGTTATGGTGGCATCAGAGCATCCTAGTGAGTGGAGTTACTGGACAGGTTTGATGTGGGAGACTGTGTCGAATGCTTTTGAGAGATCCAATAACAAGACTGATGTAAGTAGGTTACTATCTAGGGTGTTATAGATGTAATTTGTGAAGGAGACTAGGGCAGTAATGGTACTGTGGGATGGTCGAAAACCATGTTGTGAAGGGGATAGTAGGTTGTTGCTGGCTAGATATTTGACCAGTTGTTTGTGGATGCATTTTTCCATTATTTTAGATAGAGGGGACAGTATGGAAATGGGTCTAAAATTAGATAGGTCATGAGGGTTTCCACCTCTATGAAGTGGGGTGATTACTGATTTTTTTCCAGAGCTGGGGGACTGTGTGTTCTGCAAATGATCAGTTTATAAGGATACTTACTGGGAAACATATTGCCTTAGCACTAATTTTGAGGTAGTCTGGGGGAAGATTATCAGTGGATAAGGAACCTGGTTTCAATTTGCCAAGTAATGTTTGTATTTGAGAGGTTGCTACAGGTTGGAAGTTAAAAGATGGTATGGGGCTGATATTGCTTTGAGGTATGATGGATGGGTTAATGGGGGTTGGGGTATTGCCTGCATTTACTAATGTAAGAATAATATCAATAAAGTTTTTATTAAATATTTCACTGATTTCAACTGGGCTTTTGTCTGGAAATGGAGATGGGTTTTGGGTCCTGCCAGGATTTAGTAATGATCTGACAGATTTCCAGAAAAATCTGGGATTATTACTGTGGGTGTTTATTTGTTGGGAGAAGTAAGTCTTTTTGTCCTGATTAATGGCCAGTTTTGCTTTGTTTCTAAGTATTTTGAAGGTGGTTTCATTGGGTGGGGTCTTATCTTTTCTCCATTTGTACCATGCTTGCTCTCTATTAATCAGTAGTTGTTTGGTTGATTTAGATAGCCAAGGAGCATGGTAATAGGTTGCAAATGTGAGACTGGCTAAAACTGGCTAGATTTCCGGTATATTTGTATGAATGAATGCTTGGAGTGGAGGTTGATAGTCTGTGTATCGGGGCTGGTAAGTGGTCACTTAGGGTGTTGGGAAGGGTGTTGGGATTGGAATAGTACTGTGGGTGGGATACTAATATCCAGTCTAGGGTGGATTCAGGGTGATTGTTTGTTGTGTGTGTTGGGGTTTGTATAGTTTGTGTAAATTTGAACAGATTGATGGAGTTTGTGGAGTTGCTTTGTGTCATTTTAAGCCAATTTATATTAGTGTCAGCGAGGATGATGGTGTCATTTGAGATGTAGTGGTTAGACCATGATAGGAAGTCTTCCAGTGTTTGGATATTGAAACCTGGAGGAATATAGATGGTGGCAATAGATATTTGTTTATGGTTGTTGAAAAATAGTGATGCTAATAGGATTTCCATATTATTGAAAGTGGGAATGATTTTGGGTGGGATACTATGTTTAAGTGGTTATGATATATTAATGCCAGGCCTCCCCCTTTCTTATGAAGTCTATATTTTTGCAATATTTGATATCCAGGGGGAAGTATTTCTGAGTCAGATATCTGGGGTTTGAGCCAGGTTTCTGTTAGAGCAACTATATCAGGTGTATACTGTGTAAGCCATGCATGGAAGTCTGCTACTTTGTTGCAGATACTACGGATGTTTAATGTCACGATGCAAAGGTCATTTGGTGTTTTCACTGAGAGTGATGTACAGTTGTTATGTTGGGTGGGAGAAGGTCCAGGGTTTGGTTGAATATTTACACTTTGACATAATAATGTGAAGACAGTGGTTTGGATTGTAGATGAAATGTAGTTAAGAATGCAGTATGCATATGAGATGTATAATTGTTTGATTTTAGGCATATTAAAATGCAGTTTGGTCTTGAAAGTGGTGGTGTCTCTGTGAATGAAGAGTGATAGTGAAATATCAGAGTAACAAGTTTGGGATGAGTTATGGTATATGTATGCTATACTTTTTGTTGGGGTTAGTTGTAGTGTGGTGTGAGAAATGAGGTGGTAGAGAGTAAGTAGGTTAAAAAAGGTTAGGGATGTTATTGATAGCAGCGTGTGCATGATGTGAGATGTAGGAGGGTTTTAGTTGTTATGGGTGTGAAAAAATGTTTACAGCATTTGCCTGTCACTCTCTCCCTGTCCTCCAGCTGACACTAATGAAGCAGGTCAGAGTGGTGCCACCTCAGATTATTGCACTGATGACAGCATTACACACCAGAATGGGAGTTGCCACTGCATTACTTATTGTTCTGACTGGTACATGCCAATCATCCGCTTTCTGCAAAGTGCCATCGTGCCATCTCAGCGGGTTCTTCTCAAAGCGATGCAGAACAAAAAAAATCATGCTATCCCTGGCATGCCAAGCTAGAGCCACTCTTTCCAATGCTTGAAGTAGACATGACCACTCACTCAGGTCTGCTTGAGGAGAAAAACGGTAACCCCATGGACATAGGTGCACATTTGAAGACCATATATTGTACAACATAGAATTGCACTGAGGTAATTCTGTATGTTCCTAGCCCTGCATCATGGCACTAAAAATGAAAATCATAATATAATGTGACATAGAAGGTGTACGCATTCTATATGCATGAGCATACTGGTCATACACATCATAGTTACCATGACAAGCATGCCTACTACTGGCATGTCTAGGTAGCATACTGCATTAATGCAGTGATTCAGAAACAGTGGTACTAAGTATCCTCTTTAGCATGACTGCAATGCTAATTGGCCCTTGTTAGCATGATATAAAGCACTATCCCCTTTTGTGCTACACTGCTCACTAGTGTACATCTATAGAACCGAGAAATTTCAGTAACGATTATGTAAATCTGCAGCTTTACAGAGTTAAGGAAGGAGTTCTGCTTGGTAATGTACCTTACCAAGAACAATAGACAGTGGGGTGGATGCCAGTCGCAATGAGGCAGATGTTTTTATGTACATGCAACTGAGAGCCCAGGACAGTGGTATGGCATTGCTCTGTTTGTATGTATCTCTGGTAAGGGGCAACTGTGTACAATGGAAGCCTTATAAAGGATGTACCACAAGGGGATTAAGGTTCTAGGTACGTGTTGAAACATTGCTGCAGTATTTAATTGAGGGGAGACTGTGTATAGTACTAATTGCAGCTGATTAACAGGTAGATAAAACAGGGGAGAATGTAGTCATTGTTGTGGTGCAGAAATGGATGAGCATTGCAATAACTCTGAATGATAAACAGGTGTATTAAAGAGGGGTTTTTGTCCATAAGTATGGGCATCTCATAGGATAATGTATACACCCACTAACTGGCATGTTTAGCCCAGAGGTGTACATTTACTGGCATGGCCACTAGAAGGAAGCTACACCTGGAAAAATTCATTTCCGAGAAGAATGAAGTGGTAGTGCAGACTCTCTGCCTGAATGACATGTGCCTCACTGGCAAAGGTGTCTCAGTGAGGTAGTACTGGGAAACAAATTTGGTAATAATTGGTGCAGAGTGGGAATGCCATGGTCATCCATTGTAGGTTTCTGCAACAGGTTGAAAGAAAGGTTACTGACATGATATTCCAGTCAAAGGAAAAGGGACAGGATATTGTGACAGACAGACAGATTCCAAAGGGTCTAGTGGACCACCAACAATTAGGTAGCAAACTCAGGCTGAGGAGTTTTTGATCTCACCCACCAGACATGGAGAGGAACCCTGATTACCTGGGATAATTTGGATTTGGGAGCTGGGCTGGCATCAACCAACCATGTGTCAATTTGGGAAGCACTGAGTTAGTAATGTCTACTGTGGTACTAAACAGCACACTTCAATGCTTATGAAGGGAAGGACTGATCAAGACCCACCTTTATATCTGTCTTTATAGGTTCTTCTGGCCTGAAACTGCAATGACCTGTTAAATAATGTATGTTGTATTTCAATGTGTCATAATATGCATGGCACAAGGAATGTTATAGGTGCATATATGTGAAACATACCTCTCAGCTGTCCAGATTTTCATAGAATGTCCAGATTTGTGCCTCTTATTTTCAAATTGTTCCTTTTAAAATATCTATTTTATTGGCAAAACGCTGAGGATTGAAGTCACTAAATAATACTAAATAATGAGAGACATTTGAGTTTTTAGACTTCATATCCTTCAGAAAATATATAATTATACAAAATATGTAATTTTAGCAACTTTCTAAGTTTATATGAGCAATATTTAAAATCTGTCCCAATTTTTGGGCCATTGTCTGCCTGATTTTTGTGGATTACTCCAGATTTCTTGAGCTGAGAGGTTGAGAGGTATGATGTGAAAGCAGATAGTGTTGTCATGTATGTTCCTGGTTTCATGGGTTCTATGGGTGAAGGGTGCAGCACAACAGGGCAACATATGAGTGACATCAGCAAGTCACCTGTGGCTGACACTATGGCATCAAGCAAGTGGCATGGACAATGATACAGCAGCACTTTGTGCAGCAGTATAGATGGGGGGATTACCCATATCCAGCACTGCAGATGTCATTGTAGAGGTACAGGCTGAGCATACAACTTAATTTCTACTTGAGAGTCCCACATGGGCTGCACCTGTGCCCCAGTGCATACAGCATCTGGAATATACACTGTTTTTGAGGTAAAAATACCCACCATAGACGACGCATATGAGGAGAAGGGTTAGGCACAGCCATGAGTCCAGGATCATTTCTGGCATGGCTACAACACTTAGCATTAACCAGCAGATTTGCAGACCAGTGATCAGACACAGTTGGCTGCAAACTACACCATTGTAGAAATGCTTAGCATGCTCCCTGAATCATCTCCCATGATCCTATCCCATTTAATCGTGCTGCAATCACCTGCCAGTGTGCCCCCTTCCCATGCAAGTGATGGTAACTGGGCCTTGCCCACTCCTTAACATATGTGGGTGTGGTGATGTGTGATAATCACCATGTCTGTCCATTCATGTCCAGCATAGCCTGTGAGTGGTAAGACATGTATCATTTTTTTCTGTGTTGTCTGTGCTGTGGACCAAAAATGTGGACCAGACACTACTTCATAGCCAGTGCTGCAGTGTATTGAATCTCCCCCTGATTCAGGTGTGATATTTCTACTGTGTGTTCACCTTTTAACTCTCCAATCTGCTCTTCTGATACTGATATGACCAGTATAGAAAGGCCTGACAAAGATGTTCACTTAACTCCCCACCTATTTGCACAATGGCATGTATTCAAGAGAAACATCTTGCTACAGATATCTGGAGTGTATTGCAGTTATACATCTGACATGTCTAGACAATGGAAGTGTTGCTTGAGTAGGCCAAACACCTACTTCATATTTTGTGGTTCAGGCTGTGCTGCAAAATAGGTCATTTCTTGCATGATCTGGCTGTTGGAGGCATGGGCCATCAACCAGATCTCTAGGGAATATCTGGTTGATCTGGAAATCCACTGCAAACAACAAAGTATATGTGTACTGCTCCCTTATAGCATGCTACTTGTGTATATAGACCTGACTATCTTGCATGTGAGTGCACTTGCCAGCTAGATGACACTGTAGGAAATCCCTTAGCTGGAATTTTCTGTATACCTTAGAGATATGTCAGAGGTAGGAATGTTTGAGTGGTACATAGACACAGTATAAATGATGTCCTTGCCATTACAGACTACCTGGCAGTGGAAGCCCTTTCTAATGATGAACCTCAGTCTTTCTAGACTATGTGGGGACTTTGAAGGCAATGTGTGTACAGTCTATGTTCCTTAGGACTTTGTAGACATTAGGAACTTCACAAAATACCCATACAGTTCTGGTTCTCTCTTTAGAGATCCTGGGAAGCTAGATATGCTCTTCCATGTTCTGCAGCATAATACTGAAGAACTAGTTTAGGACTTGTAAGGTTAATACCTATGATATCTCTAACGTGTCTTCAGTAAGTTAATGAAAGTTCGCTAGAGCTAAGACAGTTAGAACTACACATACCTTACTATATACAGGAAAAGCCATTTCATATACCCCCCTTGATCACACTTGTGGATCAGTTAATTTGATAAGATCTATTATAATTGACTTAGCCACATGGAAATATTCCACAATTTGCTGGTTGGTGAGCTGGTGGTACGTCATGTTCTGTTGATACATTATGCATTGGCATAGATGGTAGAAATCTGTAGCATTGCTAACACTGGCTTGGAGGATGGCCATTAATGCATGCTGATAAATGGCAGCTGCTGCTACTCAAAGCACTTACCCTCTCATGTACACTTTGAGTTTCAGTGTAAAGAATAGATTTGCTCCATTGGGCAAGGCACCTTTTCTATTCATTTTTTCATTTGTCCTCCATTTTGAGTGTTGTTATTTGCATACTCTGTGTGTCTCATCTGCATGGAGTTCTTCATTTCTATGTCATTATGCACTCAGTAGCACGCACTGCATTAGGTGCCATTTTGCCACATGCAGCTATAATATCTGTGTCTTAAATTCGCACTGATGTTACTAATGCTAATTTACACTCTGCAATATGTCAAACATCTATGAATCCTGGCTTAGGTATACCGTACTCTGATTCACATGGTCAGCACAGAAACTGCCTCATTGACAGTATTAATCAGAATCATATGTAAATCATCAGGCACCCTGTGAAGATCAGCAAACTGGCATCCCCTCAACTCAAAAAAGTGGAGGAACAAAAAGGCTCTCTCTTCTGAAACTGTAGCTAACTCCCTGCTATTAACTAATGTTACAAGTAGCTTGCTATAGTTAAATGACCAAACATACTGAGCACTTCAACACCTCAGACATGATCATAAATGCAGTATTGGCATTCATTTGTGAAGCCATGATATCCTCACAACTTCATAAAACAAGGTCGGTACTGCACTCCCTACCACTGGCACCTGATGATCCCACCCAGCTTTCACCTTTCACGCAGGGCAGATGTTCCCTTTGCTCCACCCTATTTATGTTTCTTGTCTCAGTAGTATAATATGTAAAGAACTATTGTATTCAGAGCACCTAACAACCTGCACAATGAGACATAAAGAATGCAAATATCTCAAAGGCCTGTAACACTATTGAACATAGCACTGAAATGCAGATGATTAGCAAGAATGAAAATCACAATAAACTATATTTGCCTCACAGCAAGATTGCAAACTATTTCACTGCTGTGCTGATTAGTTTCTATATTTTAAAATAAACTAATAATAACAACACACTCTGTGTTAGTTTCAGATACTGTGAGGCTGTATTTTACCACTTTTCTAATTATGCACTGCTAAATAATTTAGTTGTAATATGCAAGGAATTAGTGACATATGCATTAAGATGTGCTTAAGATAATTGCCATTGTCTGATGCACAGTGATCTAAATTGGGCTACTGGAATTTAGGAGAATAAAAGCAATAACAGACTTTAAGCTACCCAAGGGAATCATTAAAGGCCAGATTTCTGATAATGGCTGAACTTAGATTTTCATAATTTGGTCAAAGCAAAGAACAGAAGACTTTCAGTTTCTGTGACTTGTTATTAGAATAAAAAGATAAAAGTAGCTCATAGAAATCTCGTTATGTCGAATATTTTGTTTCATAGATTATATATGATTTAACAGCATTGTTAGCCTATGTTACATAGATTTCTGTAGATATCTATCCCTGTATTTGTAGCTTATCCTGAGAGAAAAGACAAAACATATTAAATAGAAAATGATAGTGTGTCATAACTAGTGTATTCCGGATAATCAAGTCAAGTTGTATGCGTTGTACTGTTTTGTAAATCTAGTCACATAAGCAGTCACTGTTTTTTAGCAAGAGACATATATCTGTCAGTATTAACTGCAGTATATTTTAACCACATTAAATACTTTGTAGATTTCTATATAGAGGAAAACAATATAAAAATGGTCCATAACAAACCTTAAAAATTCTTAGCCTGAAATGGATCTTTTCATTACAGAACATCCAAGTCCCTTGGGAGCAAATGCTTTTGTAATCACATGCAGAAAGACAGTACATAAAGTTTCTTTCATTTTAGCTCAGCTAATTAATTATCCAAAAAATTATGAACCGAGAACAGGAGAGAAAATATATGCTTAATAACTAATTCAAATTATTCCATACGAACAGTGAGTCAAAGTAATCTATGAACAATAATTTTGAATTTAAACTGTTAAAAGACAGTACTGTTTAATTTTAATGCATCCAGTTTATACTGTTTTTTTTCTTTTTTTTCATTTAAATAAGTAGCTTTCTTACGTTTGATGGCTTTCAGGTTTCATCCAACAGTTATTGATATGTCAAAGCATTCAGTTCAAAGTTATATTCTGTCCAATTTCAGCTACCTGAGTGTCTTTGTTATAAGTGAAGTCACATCAGGAAGTGCACAGTACACTGAGATCCTTATGCAGGTTTTGCCACTTGTTCAAAAAAGTAACTCCAACTCGCACTATTCCAAACTCCTCTAACTACTTAGTACTTCCAACACCCAAGTATATAACCATATCAGAACCCTAACTCTCACCCTAAAACTCCATCCCAGTTCCTAACCAAGTCCTCATTCCCTTACCCTAAAACTTCCAACCCCAACCCTAAAACCACCCTCCATTCTGTAAACCTAAAACTCCCTTCCATCTTACTAAGACTAACCTCCCATCATCCTCCCTAACTCTAAAATTCCCCTGACACCCCCTAAACCTAAATATAATGTCCAGTCACTGCCCTAATCTACACTTCCAACCCCACCTCACTTCCTCACCATGGCTGCTACACTTACATCTCTCAAACTCAAATAATGTGTTCTGGTAAAGTACAGCAGCTGCTTGCCTGAACTCATATTTGAGTGTGAGCATGAGTGGCAGCTTATATGAGCTACAAGATGTTTGAGTCCTCAGCTTTGAGACAGTGGTCTTCATGCTCTTGAGACGCGGATGCCTGTAGTTGAACGTATATACAAATGTGTGAATATATATATATATATATATATATATTTTTCTATATATATATATATATATATATATATATATATATATATATATATATATGGGTCCCCTACTTATCACTGATTTGCCAGCTTACCCAAAACCCACATGAACAAGCTGAGAACACCGACAGCAACAAACACTGAGCGCTTGGAAGACCGACTCGGAACTAAGAGTAAGTAACTGCTCGGCCAGCATGTTGACCTTTGCCCCTTACTGCCACTGCAGTGCTATCTTGGAGTTGAAATAATTAGTTACGGGGTGTGTGGGGGGCAAAGCCCCCCACGTGGGTGTGTTGTCTTTTGTTCCGGTTTACTGTTCTTCCTGGTTGGCCAACAGCTTACTTACCATTAGTTTCAAGTAGGTGTTCCAAGCAGTCGGTGTTTTGTTGCTGTCGGTGTTCTCGGCTTGTTCATGTGGGTTTTGGGTAAGTGACGATTCGGTGATATGTAGGGGATCCTATATCCAGATAGATATATTTAAATGACGTATATGTGTATGTATATGTAATGTGTGTGTGTGTGTGTGTGTGTGTGTGTGTGTGTGTGTGTGTGTGTGTGTGTGTGTGTGTGTGTGTGTGTGTGTATATATATATATATATATATATATATATATATATATATATATATAATTATAGAGAGAGAGAGAGAGATTTATGTTTATATGTTCATATACAGTGTTGTTTAAGCCATTCAGCCATCGAAGAACACTGATTGCACAATATATGGCATGTAAACCTTATCACCCACCCACATTTTATCAGCAATAAACTGTTCCCTGATTTTTAGATTTGCCCTTCTTTGTACAAATGTAATTTTCTTAAGTTTGAATGTTTTAGTATATCTATCAACCTCAATGCTGTACATAATTTGTTATTTGGCGTCATGAAAGATTTTATATGCTAATAATAACTTTCCATGTATATCCCTATAGCAGAAACTATGCAAACTTAAAAAGTTACACTGAAGCCCATAATCCATAATTCTATATTTCTGTATTCTTTTTTGTAAATCTGCTTTGGATCCTTCATGTTTTTTCAGTTGCCCCCTGAGTAAAAATACAGAAAGTGTTATTTTACTCCAGTAATGGTTGTATATAAGTTTAAAATGCCAAAGTCAATACATGCTCATCCCTAGTAGACAATCTCCTTAGCAAGTACTCCACATACTTAGTTGGCTTTATAGAAATTTGATCTACATGAGCGTTAAAGGACAACATAGCTGTGATAAGTATACCCAAGTCTTTAATTTCCAGTACTTCATTTAATGGGGACACTAAATATACAAGAAGCTTTAGGCATCTATTTGAAAAATATATTATCTTACACTGATTTAGACTAAATGTTAAACCTGTTCCCAGTGCCCAGCTACTTGGGGACTGTAAGTAATTATTTGAGTAATTTACATCAAACGGATTTTGAATTGAGAAACCAGTCTTGAAATCATCAGCATACTTATAAATCTAGGATTTATTAACATTGGGTAATATAACAGAAACTATATTAAATAAGTCTGTTCCCATGACAGACCCCTGAGGTACTCCAGGTTTAACCTGTGAGTAATCAGAATAAGAATGCTGTATTCTTATACTCTGTTGTCTTCTGTCAAACCATTTACCAATCCACCTTATTGTGTATGTATTAACTTTATGTTCCTGTAAACATTTAATAATATCCTTGTGAGCTCAACAGTTAAAAGCTTTTGCAAGAGCTAGAAAAACAACTCCAGGATATAGGCCCAGAACCAAGGTTATAGTTATCTGTTCTTGAAAGCTAATCAGGTTACTAAGGGTAGATTACCCTTTTATGAAACCATGCTGATTAACACCAAGGATTTTTATGCTTTATTCTAATTTCTAGACATCTCTCAAAACATTTTCCCAATAAGGAAGTTAAACTGATGGGTCTAAAATTACCCATCTGATCCTTGGAGCCACCTTTATGAACTGGAGATACACAGGACAGGTTCCAGGCTTCTGGAATAGTTCCTTATTCTAACAAGTTATTAAATATTAAATATAAGGTAGGTAAAATAATAGTTTTTACAGAATTCACCATCTGACTTGGGATCAAATCAGTGCCCATAGAGGTAGTATCCTTTAATATGGCAAGTGCTCCGGTAATATTTGTTGCTGTTATTATTGGGCATAATCCTGTTATACAATAGCTGTGGACATCATACTTATCTATACTACCTTGCCAGATGCTTGAGAAGAATAAATTAAATTCATTGGCAATCTAACTAGTCTCAGTAATTGTTTCACCAATAATTAACATTGGTAATGAAAACGTATTGCCACTAATTTCATTTATATATCTATAAAACATTTTTTCATTTGAGATATTACTATTTAATTCATTTTCAAAATGTATTTTGCAGTTAGTAGTTCTCTTTTTCAAGTTCTTACATGATACATTAATTTTCTTTCTGTTCATGTTTGAAGGGAACCTTACCACTGAAGTTATGCTTTTTCCTCCTGTACAATCTCATAATTAGTTTGGTCCATCAAAATGAGAAAATGCAATTGTTTCCTTAAGCAATAACCCATGCCTGGGTGTAGGTAATGCTGGATTTACCCACGGTTGGTGTGGTTTGGTCACGAGGGCGAAGCCCGAGTGGCCAAAAAAAGACAACCATGGGTAAGTCCAGCATTACCCACACTCAGAAGGTGCTTATTGCTATTATACAATGGCATTATTTAAGAAAAAAATACTTACTTGTTTTAAATAATGGCATTGTATAATGCCACATTGCTGCCCTTCCACAGCTGTCCAGTATTCTGCGGCAGTTTGATGTACTGCGCATGCGTAGGATTACGCAGTACATCACAGCTGTGTGTGGAAGCAACCGAGAAAGGAAGATCTCCGTTGCTTTTTAAAACATGTCTCGCTATGTTAAAAGAGTTTAACATAGTGAGATAACTTTAAAAAAGCAATGGAGATCTTCCTTTAAAGCTAAGTTAAGTTTAACATAGCAAGAAAGCTTTAAAAAAAAGCAACGGAGAAATGAAGATTTCCGTTGCATTTTTTTAAGCTATCTCACTATGTTAAACTTGTTTAACATAGCAAGATAACATCAACAGAGCCCTTCCATTCTCCATTGCTGTCCAACACAAAAAAAAAAGACTTATACTAATGGACAAAGTCCGGGCGACTGGACCTTTTTCCATTAGTATAAGTCTGATTTACAACAGGCATGCTGACCAATCAGCATGCACGTTTTGGAATATTAATGGACGGTCATTGTATAATTTTTGTTTTTCTACAGTAGCAACTCCCTCCTGAAGCAGCTTCTCCAAAACACTGTATCCACAGCAACTATCTGAGCTACCAACTATAGTCATACAATCACATCTCACGTAATGCTCAACAAAACTGTTTTAATCTAACTTTCCATATTCATGCATTTTTAAATGTGTAGTTACAATTAATGAATTATCAATGACAAATGTGAGAGCATTATGGTCTGATGACCCTAATGATGGAAGTATCTTTATGGACTGAACTTTAGTCAGTACATTAGTCAAAACAAGGTGCAAGATATGTTTTCTCCTGGTATTAAATTTTACCTGTTGAATCATTCCATAATATGAGACAAAATAAACAAATTATTTAGCAAAATAAGACGTAGTATATATTAACTACCAAAATATTACAGGGTAATTTAAATCACCCAATAATAGTATGCCACCTTTACAATTCAGGCACTCATCTAAATTATGTAAATAATCCCTATGGAAACTATCATCCATATTTGGTGTATGATAAGATAGTACTACATATAGTTGTCTTGTACCTGTATAAATCTGTACAATCATTGTCTCATACATAGGCATGCTCTTAAATAGGGATGATCTGATAGAGCTATGCACCCATAAAACTACCACACCACCTGTTGGGTCTTGCCTGAAGCATTCATATTTAACAAATTCTTTTATGTGAAAAAGAGAAGAATCCCAAGCTTTGTTATCACTCAGCTTAATTCAGTTAACTTATTTCTTAAGCTTCTAACATTACTTAAAAGACATTTATTGGTTCCTGTGTAACTTTACATTTCCTTGTTGCTTTAATACTCAAAAAGGATGCAACTGGCCAATAATTTTGCTAGTTATGAAGCTTGCCCTATAGGTACTTGGTGAAAATTGTCTTGAGCAAATCATCGATAATCATAAAAACTCTTCCCAGTATTTTAAAATTGTACATTAAATGCCAATAACATTTCCCTTAACCAATTATTAAATGCATGAACCTTAGTGCATAAGTACTCTGTCCAAGAAAAGGATGGAAAAATTTCACTCAGGATATAATGGACATTAATATTGTCTAGATATTCTATTATACTCAGCATTGATTATGTGTTTCATGAGTGTGTATTTTAAATCATTAGCCCCCATTTTCACAAGGAAAATTCAAGGTCTTCAGCATCTGTCCTATGTGGATTATCTGAAATCACTGTCACTGTATTCTGTTTCATACAGACTACTCAAAAGCAAACTCTGCTTGCATATAAGGCAATCTTTGACCCTGCTTTATTTGAAATGCTGCATATCTGTAAATCAAATGGTACATGGGTTACTTGCTTTAAAGGCTTTAACCTGCTATGTGACATTAATAGAACCTGCTGGAGGGACAGATTTGTCTCCCAGAGGTTACCACACCTTTAGAACAGACTCCTAGTTCATGTCAAACAGAGAACCTCATTGGCCCTCTTCAAAAGCAATCTAGACGATTGGATGGGTAATTATAAATTTACGCCATGGGTTCCACCTGTGTCCCTCTTCAACAGGGACAATGGGCACTGATTGTGGGAATGAGGGTGAAACGTGGCTAGGCTTGTAAGAGCCCTAAGGCCATTAGCCTAGTGACTTCCTTTTATCCTATGATCCTGCATTTTTTAAATCATTAGCTCTCTCATTTATTACATATGAACTATATGCCAGTTTGTATTACATATGGACTATATTAAAGTTTCACTAGTCTCACCCAGGGATTCAATAAACTCTGTCTAGGGTTAACGTGAAGCCTACACTGAGTTTACATGTTAGCGCAATGAGCAGCAGTGCTAATTGCATATGCATGCTGCACATCATACTTGCATGAATACAAGCATGGTTTCATGGCCAACAACAGTGTTGCTGGCCAGGAAACTGTGTAAAGCAGCACAAACACCTGCAGTCATGCAGACATGTTTATCTATGGACAAACTAGCTCAGTGTGATTGCATGGACAGCCACAATGACTCCCATAGCTTAATATAAGGCAATGCATAAAGTTCTAACACATTATAAGAAAGTGTAGTCAGTGCAGAGTACTGCAGAAACCTGGTTTAGACACACACAATAAATGTTTTGGTGGTGATCACCAAGGGTAGATAGACTGCATTAAAAATAATGATTCTGGGACAGTGTGTGTGCATTGAAAAGGGCCACACACATGAATTATAAGAATGAACACAGGGGAAGAGGATAAGTGAAACATGGTAATGTACAGCAAATGAGGGCATGCCAATGCATGTGCACCACAAAGACAAGACAATGCTTTTATGTGAAAAAGAGAAGAATCCCAAGCTTGAACACTAATCATATATCTATACAATACAGTACATACTGCTTTTTGCACCTCTTGTGTGGGTATAATCATATCATCACATAATTACTGTATATTATTAACTGTCACACAAGGTGACATATCACTGGAGAAGATTTGTTGTCATATTAGCATACTGACATGATCACTAGAGAGGACATTTATCAAGGACGGTATATATACTAGTGGGTATGTGCATATTGTTAACATGTGCAAATTGATTTTCTTGAATATGAATGTAACGTGAGCATAGGTCTCATCCAAGTGGCACATGTAGCAACAGTCTCATGGACAACAGTAGACAGAAGCATGCACAATCATGGACAATATCAGAATAATAACACCGCTCATCTGTGTCACTGACATTAAATATGTAATTGTGAGTTAGCATACATATTCTACATGAACACAGTTGTATGACCATAATGATTGGTCAGTAATCTATAAGAGGAATCAAGCATACCTTCCTGAAAAAATAACACCCTTCAGAAGTATTAAGAAGGACACTGGTACACCTGTAGCTTAAATTACAATCAATCCTGGAAAGTTGACAGGTTTGCATGGCATATATATTCAACAAAAGCAAACAAAATCCCATGCAGGTACGGATAGGTACAGAGGCCAAAAAGCAAAATGATCCAATAGTACAAAACAGCCAACACTCAAAATCAGCTTCCAACCAGACTTTAACATAAAGTCAGAACATATATGCTACCTAAGTTTCATAAAAGTTTGGATAACCCCTCAGGCAGACCTATTGTGTCTTGTTAAGGATATTTAACTGAACCACTTTCTGCATTTCTGACCAAGTATCATAAGCCACTGTTAATACATGCACAATCCCATATTCAGGATACAATGGAATTTTTAAATATAGTGGAAGATATGCAGATTGAAGATGGTTGGTTATTATGTACATTAGATGTTTCTGCGATTTATATGAACATTCCACATTGGGCTGGGCTTATGGCTCTAGAGTTTTGGTTGAACAGGGCAGGTATATATATCCCCCTGGATTTAATACATTTCTCTTGTGTTTAACAGACAGGTTCTCACTAAAATGCGTTCTATTTTGGGAATCAATGTTACTTACAGTTGAAGGGGAAAGCTATAGGTGCCTCTTTTGCGCCAATATATGCAGATCTTTTTATGGGTTATGTTGAGGAACAACTCATTTATAATGATTCCCACAACTTATTTTTGGACTGAATGAATATTTGGCTCAGATATTTAAATGACTGTTGGTTGGTATTAGAGATCTGACCTGATTTATCTAAAGGAATTTGTTGAGTACTTTAATGAAAATATGTGGAGAATTAATTTCACTGTTAACTGTCACATCAAATCTATTCATGACAAGATGGTACATTACAAAGTTCTATGTATCGTAAATACCCTAATTTTAATACATTATTACATGCCACCAGCTGACACCCTAAATACATGATTAATAACATCTTGAAATCTCAATTTTTGAGGCTTAAAAGGATATGTTCATCTACTTTTAATTTAAGGTTACATGAACAGGATTTGGTTCAGAGATTTTCCGATGGGGCTATCTCATTAATGTTATTTACCAAGCTTGTAAATCTACTGAAGAATTTTCTAGGTCCTCTGTTAAAATATTGATCTAAGAATAAATTGGTTCAACAACCTGTATGACTTATTACCAGCTTTGGAGATAATACTACAGTGCAGATAAACATTCAGTCATTAAAAAGTGCTTTCCCTTTGTGTTTTACATGGATTTTAAGGGGATGAAGACTAACTTGGCAATAAACATATGTAATACATGCTAATAAACACTTTCAACAGTACACCACCAAGCAGCTGATTTGTGCAATTGATGGCAAAGTGTTTGTTCATGTGAAATACACATTTAAGGACTCCTACTTGAAGGTGAGAAGTGCTTGCCCATACTGGCTATTGTAGACACAGCTAACAGATTCTATGGTGTTCATAACTGGTCCATATCTGAAATGTTGTGACATAAATTGTATAACCTTGAAAAATTATTTTATACCGATTCCCCTGTTTGCTCATAGTTAAGTGATGAGCAAAAACTGGTGTCTGTTTCACTGCAAAACTTATGAGAGTTCCATTGGTTCATTTTAATCCACACAAACACATAGTGGAGAAGCTTGGCAAGCAGCAATTTGGACAATACTGAGGGGAAGGAAAACACCTCCTGCCTAGATGACTCTATGGCAACAGGTGTAATAGCAGTGTGTTCTTATTTTTAGCACGGATAGTGCAAGGTTCAAATCCAGCTCTATAATTTTTATACATATGTAGTCATGATGTAATTAAATGATTACATATGATAATTATTGGAAATATGAGAGGGAATGACCATGGAAATGTGCTGTATAAAAACAAACAGTGCTCAAGTGATTTATGTCAACAGTACACATAGTGCTTTACTTATTTATGCAGTAATCAGTCTAAATAAATAATTATATGCAATTTTTAATATTGAGTGCCTTTATTTTGCTTTAACTACATGTTTCTTTAGTACAGTGGGTTTAACCAGCATTAGAAGGAGGTAACCACACCATGCCATAGGACATGAAGAGCCATTCACTGTCACTTGAGCTTTGGTACACGATGCCACACTCTGCGCAAATACAGAGGACAAAAAGTGAAGGGCTTCATTGGGGATTCATTATTTGTGTGGTGTGTGCATCTATTTTTTGTCTGGATTAATGGTGTGGAAATGGGGCAGATAGGAAAGTGGTGAAATTGGGGGCAAGTAGAGGCAAGAACAAAGTAGAAGCAATATAGGAATATACAGGAGGGAATTAAAAAACAACCATAGCTACCTCTTCAGTAGTGTAAAATGAACATTGATAGAATATTGGGAGAATTTGGATGGTTACCTCAACAAAGATGGGTTGCCAATCATTAGCGGACCGGAGTTCCGCTGTGGCGACCCCTAACTGGGAAAAGCCGAAAGACACAAACCTCAACAAAGATGGGTGACAACAATGCAGTAATGTTGTATAACCAATGGGACTGAATCAAGTGTGTTGAGAAGACACATGTGCGAAGTGGAGAGATATATATGGGACAATATTTTCTTTTTGAGACAGGTGCCCATTTTTGTGTTTTTACTTCAGTAAGAGAGGACTGTGGGTAAGGGACATAGGTATGTCAGGGTCAGGTATGTAGGATATTTGAGGAAATAGATGCAGACAAACAGGACAAACAAGACAAGAGACCAGGATAGTGAGGGACACAACAAGTTGGGGAACATCATCATTTGGGATATGGAGGGGACATCAGATACCCATGCCCATGAAACATGGGGACAGTGAGAATCTAGTCCTCAGCATAAGAACTGTTATCACCGTCCCTCTCCTCAGCTTGCTGTTTTCATTTGTCCAACATTCTGGTGAGCATCTTCTTTATATGGCTGAGGTGTGCAACAATGGTACTTTCCACAACCTCATGCACCGTGCCTGGCACTTCCTGGTGGGTGACAAAATCACCACTTTCCACCAGCACTCCCAGAGGGTACCGCTGCACCAGCTGCCAGGTAATGCTATCTGATGTGGAAGGTCCAGGTAGTGCAGGGGCTGCAGAAGCAGAAATTCCAGGTTGGTTCCCAAATGTACTGTGGGTTGGTGTGGCAGATGTTGAGGGGGGGCAGGCTGAGCCGCACTCGTTGGCCTACTTTCATTGTCTGTAAATCATTTTGTGAGTTGTCAGAAATTGCTAACTCAGAATATTGTGACCCCACATATAAAAATGAAAAAGAAAGATAAGGTGTGGGGGGAAGAAACAAAAAAAATGAACAAGATAATTAGTACCAGCATGTGTGACATACAATAAATTAGTATGATATAAATAATAATTTTATTTTTACATTAAATATACTTATTAACAGCTACAAACTATGACTAATGATTGTCGCCAGTAATCCTTACAATATGAATATACTGCACATTTCCTTGACATAATGCAGATTAAGTTAGCAGCATGGCATCTATGCTAATTTTGTTGAAATTATTATACAATATTTTTAAATTATTTTACGATATATTTGTTACTTGTAGGATTTGAACGCATATTACAATTGACTCCTAGAGTTGGCCTGAGCTACAGAGTGAAGCAGACATGCTTGATTTTATAGTTAAGATATGCATGCTTAATTTGCTAATAATGTACACAAGAACAATACTTCAGATAAACTAATATTTTTTTGTGCTGTATACACACCCCTCTCAGTCTTTCCAAATGGTCATCATAGGCATTCTTGTTCACTCCTATGTCCTGGGTGGCTGTAAAAGAAAACTGGGAGAAAAAGGGAAGAGTATTATGCATACCAGTCTTGGCTATATCCAGCTTTCTGTCTAATTTAACATGTCTTTATCTATATACTTACACAACTGTGGGATGTCAGCAGTCCTAAACTCATCCAGCCACTGGATGAGTTTTTCCTGCTTGTGCCTTTTTAGGTCATTATAATGGTGCCTGCTTTTCTCTTCAGTATGGGGAATGCCATTCATACTGGAGACAGCCTTGGCAAGACTATTCCAAGCCTCTTATTTGTATTGAGACCCAGAATACTCCTCCTGCAGTAGCCCATGGCTGTGGCACTTTACAAGGAGTCCAAAGAATATTTTGGACTCTTCTACACCCCTTCTTTGAGCCCTGAATCGGGCACATTCCCTTCTAGCTCTTGTCATGTCCATACAGGTCAAACAGCAACAGTTAAGAGTGCTGTCCCTCTAATTTGAGATACCTTATTTTACAGCTATCGTGAAAACCCAGACAACCATGCCAACCGTGTTTGCACAATGATAAGTGGAGAGCAGCAGTGCCAAACAAAGAAGAAGGGAGTATATGAAATAGGAAGGGTAATGTGACAATTGCCATTGGTTTATGGGTTGGTTGCTGCTGTACCTGTCAGTTGCTTTAACTTTGCAAACATGTATTGGGTGTATAAATTTTATGACCTGACATATTTTTGGTGTCTTTACACACTGATAAAATTATTTAGTACAAAGTGGGATTCAAACCTATGTAAGATATACAAAGCATATTCTTCACCATAGGTGTTTTTTCATCTTGCCACAGAAGAAGTGCTTCACCAATATCCTCATTAATTATATATACACATGAAAAATTAAGGGGTTAACCATTATGTGTGTGACCTGACACATTCCTGGTTTATAAATTCATGTATATATATATATATATATATATATATATATATATATATATATATATATGACTATTATTGAAGTATGAATTACATCCAAGGCCAGAAAAGACAATTTTACTTTGAGAAACATAATTGTTAGCATATCATCAGTCACACATATAATTCATATGAACTCCAGTGCTATACATAGTTATTTTTATTTATAATTATGTTTACAATGTTCTTTATTTTTTAATTGATTGTACAATCATTAGAAAAATTGGGAGTCTGCTAGATTAGAACTCTAGCACACCTGTATTGTGAACATTAACTTATACCAGTAGTTGCCATAAGAAATGGTAGGCTACAACTGTATTTGTTACAATCATTACTGTACAGAGTGTTCATTGAAAATCAGACCTTGTTTGTCAGACTTGCTCATTAGTTATACATATACATTAAAGAGTTGAGTGTTTAACCATGTATGTGTGTGACATGAAACTTCAGCTTCATAAAATAAATGTTTAATTGTAGAACCATAATTCTACTAACACCCACAGTTACACATGTAATATCTATGTGATATCCTGTGTATGCTCAATGCACCTATATAGATAGTTATTTCAATGTGTAATTATTTTTCTAATGCTAATTTTTGTAAAAAGTAAACTGGAACAGCAGTAATAAAACTTTGGAATTTGCTGTATAAGAATCTAGACTCCCCTTTTATTGAAGCCCTTAACTTACACCTTCTGCTACTGGAGCAATTAGACAACAGCTCTCTATTTTCACATTCATTACTATGTATGTGTGCTGACTGTCGCACAACCCCACTTAGCATATTTGTGTAGTGGCAAACCACACATGATAGAATACATCCATTTTGAAATTGACAAGTGTCTGCTTGGTGTCTGTAGGTGTTCTGGACCTGCAAGTGTTCTGAAAGCTTGCGCATCATTGTATAATGCCAATTACTGTGTTTGCATGGTGGCAAACCAGATATGATCGAATGTATCCATTTTGAAATTGACAAGTATCTGCTTGGTGTCTGCAGGTGCTGTGGTCCTGCAGGTGTTGTGGAAGCTTGAAGACTGTCATGCAATTTCTCTTAGCATATTTTCAGGATGGAAGGCAAAAGATGCAACAATGTATAGTTTTTGAAACTGACAATGTCTGCTTGTTGCTTAGGTCATTACACCATATTTGCATGGGGTTGAGCAATGTTGAAATGAAATTAGCACAGTCTAATATGGATTATTATTGTAAAAAAGTGTGTATTACTTTTTATCAATAACAGTTAGATGTGGGACTTGAACCTTCACCTGCATATATTATGCACAGTATTATTCATTCTGTTTAACAGATGTGCTACACATGCACTTGACTCACAGCTGTAATTTATGCTGTCTTTATCATAGAAACAACTTCTATAAATTTTAAATTATTTCTCAGTTTCACAGTATTTGCACTAAGCCTCACATCACATAAATAATAATATTAATATAAATAAATAAATAAATAAATAAATAAATAAATGGAAACAGAAATAAATTCAAAATACTTTTCAATGCACCTTACAGATTTTTACACAAGTCTGGATTTCAGTTGTCAGACTAATGAAACTACACAGCGCACTGCAGGTGTCTTATCTGTCTTTGCCACAGAAATAACTTTACAACAGGAATACAAATCATTGTGCAAGTCCCATTTTCTCCTCAACATTAAGAAGACATATACACTTATACTCTTTCACTTGCTTGTACATATGCTACTTACATATTTAATGCAATGAAGGATCACACAAGCAGTTATGATTATTCTTTCCACAAATGCAGATTTGTTTTCTCTTTGCATTATTTTTATTCTTCTCTTATTTGTGATGTACTTTCAGACATGCAGTCTATAGGGCATTTTGTATCATTGTCATTTTTATGATAAAATTACATGACAGTAAAATACAAGCAGTTTTTAGCAAAGGCAGGATAGTTTGGCTATTAGTGAGCAAAAATTAGAAATGTGTGCTGTTCACTTCTATTTAAAAGCTACAGTTACTTCTACACTTTGTAAGTGTATCCTGGGTGACAGACCCACTGCAGGTAAGGTAATCTCAATTGCTGTTGTGTCTTCCTTCTCCTTACCAATAATCATTCACAGATGCAATCCATTAGCAACTAACACTGACTGTTTACACCTGCTACACAAAGTCAAATGTTTGGCATTCAGCAAGTTTAATGAATCCACACATCATTTGCATCTTCACCCATGCTCAGAGGCCCGAATCTACACTGTAAAAATGTAATCATTTAGCTAGGGAACTTGAAGGTGAGGAGAGTTGTGTATGTGGAAAACACAGAAGAAGATTGCTATTACTTTGAATTTATCTGCACAAAAACCTTCTGATCTTGCTAAGGTATGACGATATTTTTCAAGTAGATGCTAGATTTGTTCACGTTACAAGGAACATATTTTATAGATATGCATTAGAAAATGGAAGTTTTACCTGTGTGCCCTTCTTATAAATTAACTGTTAGCATAAGTATTTTTGACAGGCGTTTTACTTTCTCAGATAGACAGCCTTATTAACTTTCATCAAAAGTATTATTGTTGCAACTGGTTATCTTATACTCTCCTATGTTATTTCAATGAAATGAGTAATGTCCTATATTGTCAATGACACAGGTGTGTTAGGTTTCTAAGGTGGCTCATAGACACCTCTAGGGGAGTGCTAGGTACAGGGAGAGATGACTGGCAATCAAATAAAATTGACTTTTCTTTTGTAAATGTGTGCACATTTTGTGAGAAAAATTTTTGGAACGCATTCATAACACTTGACTAATGTGTTGTTTTGAGGGTGGACGAGCCAAGTACCATTTGTGTGCTTCCACAACAAAAGTTGTTTTTAAGAGGTTTGCTCTTGAAATTGTGTAGTCCTTCAGTTCTTTATGTGATAAACAATACATTACTCCATTGTCATTCCTTGTTTTGGATCAAACAAATTAATTTGAGTGTGAGTGTGATATGGTACAACCACATAACCTTAAATTTTAATAACTGAACTATGTTTCTCCAGTAGTTAATGTGGAAAATATATATGCGTATATAGTGTATATAGGTTTACTATTGAAATCCAGTTGGGCCAGCATGTGGTCAAAATTATCTTTTCAAAGAGGCACAATGTCGAACCAGACTACTATGAATAGACAGTACTGAATGTGCAGTGTAATTCGGTAGTCTGAGTTCGGTATTGTGAGTGGAGATCACGGTACAGTGAGGAAAAGGGAACTTACCCATTTCCTCACTGCAGTGTGATCTTGGAGTTGGTATATATAATTTGCAGGGGCTTTGGGGGGATGCAGCCACCAACATGCAGGGGTGCAGGGGGGCTTGACACCTGGAAAACAGTAAAAACTATGTGCCATTGACTTGACAGTCTAATGGTAACTTCCGTTGCTTAGCTTGGGTGACTGATGTCACCTACAGCTATGTCAAATACATCGGAAAAACAGTTGGTGGTTAACTCAGTTCTGATGATTTGCCTTTTTGACATTGCAGGTTTACACATTTTGGTGCAACTAATTAAGTGGCTAATGAATGCAGTTTCCAGATTTCAATAGTAAACTGTGTGTATAAGCAGGGATTTCATTTTATGTGATATTTATGTCTTGTATCCCTCTCTGTTTTATGTCACATATGAGTATGGCACACAAACATACCAGTCCATGTAAACCTCCTTTCAGTGACTCAGAAAATGATGCAATCATGCAAGCATTCAGGCCCCATGATGACATTCTTCTTGAGAGAGGACTTGGGAATATGACTGACAGAATGCATATTTGGAAACAGTCAATGACATAAATGCCATAGGGTGTCACAGTAGGACTTATGATCAGGTGCATCATAGGGCCACTGATATGATTTCATCTGCACAGAGGAGAGCAGCTGCAGTTGCCTGTGAACACATGGATACGGGGGGGGGGTGGCAGCTACACAGACAATACTGACATCAAATGAAGAGTTCCTGTCCATGATCAGAGATCCAGAGAGCTCAGTGGAAAGTGCACAATAACATGTGATTGATGTTGGTGCTCATGATTCTGGGAGGACAAGTATGTGCCAGGAGGATCTTCCAGGCAAGCTTACATATATCAGTTTATAACATTTTTTCTTATAGTAAAATATTCTGTAATAGTTCCTGCTGTTTTAATTTTTTTGATGAACCTATTGATAAACTGATACTGTTAACACATTTTTGTTCATTACACATAGGCTTTGTGTGGACAGGTCAGCCAAGTTTCAGTTAAAAGTATCAGTAATAGACATATAGGCACAAATTCTGTCCCCCTGTGTTATTGGAAATGTGATGATTGTGTATGTCCTTACCTTTTATTTAACTTCTAACAGGAGCATCCACCATAGTAAGTGAGAAGTCATCGGCAGGCAGTAAGGAAAGCATTTTTATTTGATTATTGATGACCATTTTTCAGAAATATGCATTTATCCGTATGTGTGAGTTGGTGTCAGAAGTGAGTGTAAATGGCTGTGCCATCTGTGATAGTAGTAAATTGCAGTGAAGGTATTATTTTCTTTCCTGTGCTTGTTGATTATTATCTCAGGCAATCCTGATAGTGAAACTGTAGGACTCTTACCACCTGATGTCTGAGTATTGGCAGACTCTGATGATGATGATGGCCAAACAGAGGCACAGTTGTGGAGGGGGGGGGTCCAGAGGTTGAATCTGACACTGAGGTTGATGTTCAGCCACCCCCTGTATTTCCATCAGAGACAGCCAGTAGGACTACGCATACCTATTCCAGAGAGCCCTCAGATATTGGACAGGTAGATGGTGACACTTGATCAGGGTAGTGTAACTACAGGAGGGTTGTTAAGGGTGCTCATAGGAGGCCTGTTGCCCACCCACAAGCTGATTCTGTTGTGTCTTTATGTGCTACTCAATGTATGTTTAAAGCTGTCATGGAGGCGCAGGCACATTCCAATAGGGCCTGAGAGGACATGCTTAGTGTTGTAGATGTGGCACAGGCTGACATGCGTGACTGCTTCCATCATGTTACTGATTTAATGGATTGGATGAATGACATGATGGAATGGGCAGTGTCTGTGATGCAATGTCTGCTGAGAGGGGGACGGCATCCACATGGAAGTAGGTCAGCATCATCATCTGATATTAGCCAATGTGGTCATGACCTTTCACAATCCTGTAATGGCACTACTTCCACTGTTGCATCAGTGGTTGTGGTGTCCACACCCAGATGTGATAGGCCATGGGGTTATGGTCCTTTGCATAGTCATGAGGAGTGCTCACCCAGCAGACATCAGTCACATTCTGGTAGTAACAGTGCATCTGACCATGGGCATGGATGTGCCAGTTCAACTTCTAACAGACCCAGTTTTCACAGTTGGGGACATGACAATGAACCTCTGCCATACATGGCTCACACCTGTTCAACAAATCAGGATATAGAGCTAGCACAGAGCTTAGCTGTGTTCTTGCCAACACTCACACACATGTTTCACCTTGAATGTCCATACAGACACACACACATAACAGTTACATTGGTCAGTCATGAGGCTTACAACTCATTCTGCCTCAGTGGCCATTTGATACTTTATCAAAATTTCTGACTTCTGTCTTTCTTACTCACATGCACTCACTACCTTTTGTGTCAGCCTTGGTCTCCTGCCCCTCAAACAACACCCTGTGCAAAGGATGATAACGGTGCCATATCCTAATTTTCTATCTTTTGGATTCTGGGGTGCTTAAGTCTTTTGTCTGATGCCCAGACTGCATAGCTGACTGAATGCTTATTATATAGCTCCCTCCCACCTAATACCACAACAAATTCAGTTCCTTCTTTTCACATACAACCAGTACCTACATCCCTCATTTATAACCTCCTTCAAACACTCAAGCCATGCACCCCTTCTTGCTGACTGTATACCAGCAGAATACCTGCAAATTGCAGCTAAAGTCACTGCCTACCCTATTTCTATCCTTATTAATAGAATAATTTCAGAAAGTAAAATCCCTGTTATATGGAAGGTCTCTCACATCATTCCTCTACGCAAAGGTGGGACATCAACTGATATTTCCAACTTCAGACCAGTTGCCCTACTCTCTTCTATAGCTAAAATAATGGAAAAATGTATCCACCAAAACTACTTGACAATCTTCTCCACAACAATTTGCTTGCCAACTGCCAACATGGTTTCAGACTATTCCATAGTACTTCAACTGCCCTGCTATCCTTTTCTGACTGTATAAACAAAAATCGTAACAATAACTCTCTTTCCTCCGCTTTGTTTATCGACCTTTCAAAAGCCTTCGATATGGTCAACCATAATCTGCTTATTGAGGTATTAAAAGCCCATTCACTGGACACACAGGCATTACTCTGGTTTAAATCCTATTTAGACAACCGACATCAAGCAGTCCTTTGGGACAATAAGCTTTCAACTCCCCTCCCCGTAAACCTTGGAGTACCTCAAGGCTCTATCCTAGGCCCTCTTCTCTTTTCAATGTTTATTAATGACCTAAATACTAAAATTCCTCAAGCCACCTGCATACAATATGCTGATGATTCTACTTTAATCTGCTCAGCTAGGTCCCCAACCTCACTCCAGACCCTCACCCAATCTGTATTTCATGCTGTTGAAAATTGGTTCATGCAACACTGCCTCCTCCCAAACCCCAAAAAAACAAAATTATTGCTCTTTACTCCTACTCTAAAATCACCACAATTTCTCGTCACTATAACCTCTAACAATGGAACCACCATATCCCCTGATACCACAACCCGTCTCCTGGGCATAACCATAGACAACAACCTTAGCCATGATGATCACATCAACACTACCATAAAATCTGTCAACAAAAAACTAGGTTCCCTGTATAGAATCAAACCCTTCCTTACATCAACAGCCAGAACCACTATAGCCCAGACTCACCTGATCTCTACCCTGTTCTATGCTTCTGCCATTTATACTAATCTTTCTAAAAACAACCTTAACAAACTTGCCACTAGCTATAATAACATAGCCAGATTTGCCACTGGCAACCCTTTTAGAACCCATCACTGTCTCAACCTCAAACAATTGGGATGGTTAGAACTGCAGCACCAACTACTCTGTCATCAACTTACTATAACCCAAAAGATACTTTACCACCCTAATAATACCCCAACCCTCACTAATCTGACTACCCCTTACAAAAACCTTACAACTCTTCACTAAGCCAATAAGCTTCCAGTTTCCACTATTAAATCTAACAACAAAGCCAGAGACTCACTTTTCACTAACACAGTGGAAAAAGCCTGGAACCAGCTTCCAAGTGAACTTTCTACTCTCTCTTCCACACATCTTTTTAAAAAGCATATCAAAGAACATTTTAAAACTCACTGGTTTTGCCCCTGCACAAACCCTGACTGATTTTCTACTTTACCCATTCCTGCTCTCTCTTTTACTTTACTTCTCCAGTGTAATATATTGCTCAAACCTTTCAATGTCCTTTTTGCTGTACTGTTTCCTACCCATACTAACAAATAAACTAACAAAAAAAAACCTTGTTATAACTTTTTTAAAATGTATTACTCTTTGTGTTTTTTCTCTGTCAGATATTGTTTATTCTTTTGTATTTGTTCTTAGTTAATTTCCCTCTAAATAACTCGGCACACAATATTTTTTTTTCTTTTTTCTTTCACAAATATTTCAATATTGTTTTATCTGTACTTGATAATAGCTTATTTTTTATATTAATATTGTATAATAAGTTTTTCTGTCTATGCTTGGAGCTTTTCTCCCTGGGCCTCTACTGAAAATGGACATGTATCCAATTAGACTAGCCCGGTCAACAAATGTAAATATATAAATAAATAAATAAATAAACAAATATATGTGTTTGTGATGCTCTTTTGAAAATTCTAGTGCTTTCTTGCAGGTTTTTGTAATGTTTAAATATTTGATGCATGAGACCTATTACTTGATAGAGAACACATCTATTGACATAAGTCAGTGCTGTCTCATATTGATATTATTACTGTAAAAATAACCCACCTTCTACTTAGTTACATTAACAAGTAACAGTATGCAAGGATATATCATTCATTTGTGTTCTTAGCTATTTATTTTCTTTTTCAAGGTTCATCTCTTACCTTGCAAGTCTGACAGTTACAAGAGCTTTAATTTGGGGCTGACTCTGTGTGATTGCTAGCAGTACACAGCCATTACATGGGTAAGTAAAGGTTGTGAGCATTGCCTGGCATCAATGTTACTGTATGTATGTGCATAAAATGAAGGTTTTACCCCCTTAGATGGTGAGTGCATGCACTATCCATTGCCTTTTGGCAAAGGCAAGTGCATATTCTGCACACCTACGTCTGCCTACACCCATAGTGTCTGGTGGTTACCCCTGATGCCTCACCTGCATGTAGCTGTGGTGACCTTGCCAGTAGTGGTGGGATGTGTGTCCCTTCCCTTTGGTGTTCCGGCTTAAGCTGCTTTCTCAGAATAATATTGTGAAGAATGGTACAGACAGTGAAAATTTCAAGCACAAGTATGGGGATTGTCTGCAGAGTTCTCTCAGATATATCTAAGCACAAGAACCATGACTTCAGCAGCCCATTATAGCATTCTTCAGTGGGTATAAATACATTTCTAATGGGCATCATCACCCATGGCTCTAGTGCATAGCCTGCATCCCCCAGTAAATGACCCTGTGGGATATCCCCACAGAAAACCTCTGATGGAGCTGAGAGTTGTGCCAGATATGGGAATCATGGTAAATGCCTGGGTTGCCAGAACATATTTAGGATGATTCCTTTAGCATTACTCATGACCTGGCAGTTAATGGAGTGGACGGTCTTTCTTTTTACACCCTTCCTTGTTGGCCAGGTGGTACTTTTATTTCAATGTGCATGCAGCCTTTGACACCCAAGACTTCAGGGTAGTGTGGTTCAGGGTAGAAATCCTACATAGTTGTAGCTCTATCCTCAGTGCATGGGGAAAAATCTATGTAGTCACTCGCATGTTGTAGCATAACATTCAGGAATTGATGGAGAATCCTGGAAGCTGATGCCTGGGACACCCCCAGCTTATCCCCTGTTGGTCTCTGGAAGATTCATGTAGCTAATATTCTAAGTGTTACACATATCTTAACCTCTGCAGGTATTGGTTCCCCTCGGCTTGTCCTTGCTCTCAACTGATGATGACAGAGGTTGCAGAGTTCCTGTAGTGTGTTTCTATGCAACCTGTAGCTCTCTACAATTTCCACCTAATGCAAACCGTGAAAAGTTAAATGAGGTCTAAACACCCTTCCCTTCTTGGCCGAGGTTTATTAGCATCAGCAGCAGCAAAGACTTGGGCCTGTTGCACATAAATATATATAAGAGCAACATCAACCTGCACTGAGTCTACATGACTGCTTTATAACTTGTTGAATAGCTCCTCCATCTTGGATTGGTTGATTAGCATACAGTCCAGCTGCTTATGCAGTAATTAGCATGCCGTGATGTTTATCATATTTGCGAGGTTCTACACTGTGTGTAGAGTTGTTTACAGAATACAAAATGGCACACTACCATGTGAGCATCATGATGCAACGTGTGCATGGTTTTAGCACACTGTAGGCTTTATTGAATCTGGACCTTCAGTTTCTGCCAAAGCTTAAGAGTGTCCACTAATCTCCATCCCAGGAGAGCAGATACAGTAAGACAGGACTTATCTATTTTGATAGTTTTTAATAACAGGCTTCAGTAGTGAGTCATCTAAAATTAACACTTTATGTGATTCAGTTACCCCTTGAGCACTTCTCTTTTCACTTTCTTTAACATCTACATAATCTAATGCATCATGAGATTCTGTTGGACTCATCCTGCTAATATGTCTCCGGATAGTAATATTCTGATAATATGCATCTGATTTAGGGCCAATAAAACAGACAGAGAATTATCTATAGTAGCACAATCTAAATTTACAATGCGATTATTCCTAACCTCATGTACAGCCTTTGTATCATTAACGTCTCTTCCATTGTTAGATGCAATGATTTTGAGTATAGACACAAAGGCCTATATTCTTATACAAATTAACTTGAATCAACTCTGACCAAAGATACATGTAATTTCTTTGAACTGAGATTATCTACAGAATTATTTTCTCCATATTCTATGTCAGCTACCCCATCAGTATTACTTAAATCTGATTGGACCTCCTACAAACCAGTCAACAAACTCCACAAAACTTTTGGTCAGGGATTAACAAACCTCTTCGTCCAGGTCACTCTGCTACCCCTGCCCCTGTAGGTTTTAACCATAATAACTCCAACCAGATCCCTGATGCCTTTAACACTTACTTTACAGAAGCCATTCAAACCCTAGACAATTCTTTACCTCCCTTTACTGCTTCTCCACTAAATTCCTCCAAGACTACATCACCTACCTGTCAAATACAACCTGTACCTACTTCTCTCATCTGTAAGCTACTTCAAAAACTGAAACCTTGTACCCCTTCTGCTGACCATCTCCCATCTGAATACCTACAAATTGCTGCAAAAGCTATAAACTATCCCATCTCTATCCTTATTAACAGAACCATCTCAGAAGGCAAAATTCCATCCATATGGAAAGTATCCCACATCATCCCTCTACATAAAGGAGGATCTTCTATTGAGCTGTCTAACTTTCGACCTATTGCCTTACTCTCCCCAATAGCTAAGATTATGGAAAAATGTATTCACAAACAACTACTTAACTACCTACTACAAAATAACCAACTAGCCAATTGCCAACATGGCTTCAGACCATTCCATACCACTACAACTGCCCTACTATCCTTCACAGACTCTATAAATAAAAATCGCAACAACTCCTTTTCCTCTGCACTATTTATTGACCTGTCAAAAGCCTTTGATATGGTTAACCATAACTTACTCTTAGACAAACTAAAGATCCTTTCTCTTGAACCACAAGCATTACAATGGTTTAGGTCTTATCTGGATAATAGACAGCAAGCAGTCCTTTGGGATAACAATCTGTCTTCACTACTTTCAGTAAATATTGAGGTACCCCAAGGCTCTATCTTAGGTCCCCTTCTTTTTTCCTTATTTATTAATGATCTACACATAAATATTCCTCAAGCTACCTGCATTCAATATGCAGATGATTCCACCTTAATTTGTTCAGCCAAGAACATAGACTCTCCAGTCCCTCACCCAAACTGTTCGTCATAATGTTGAAAACTGGTTTATGCAACACTGTCACCTCTTAAATCCCAAAAAAACAAAATTACTACTTTTTACCCCTACTCATAAGTCACCTACTCCATCCTTCTCTGTAACCTCTAACAATGCTACCAACATAACCCCAGACTCTACAACCCGCCTACTAGGTGTTACAATTGATAATCATCTCAACTTCGATGACCACATCAACACCACCATAAAGTCCATTAACAAAAAACTCGGTACCCTCTATAGAATTAAACCCTTCCTTACCCCTTCTGCCAGGAAAACTATTGCACAAACCCACCTCATTTCTACCCTTTTCTATGCCTCTGCTATATATATATATACTAACCTATCAAAAAAATAACCTCTCCAAACTTGTCACCAATAGCATAGCTAGATTCATTACATGCTCCCCCTTCAAAACTCACCACTGCCTCAACCTCAAACAACTTGGATGGCTAGAACTGAAAAAAAATATACTCTGTCAACAATTACTTATCACTCAAAAGATCCTATACCACCCTAACAACACCCCTATCCTCTCTAATCTGATTACACCATATAAAAACCTTGCTACACTATGCTCTGCTAACAAGCTCCTAATTCCCACAATTAAATCCAACAACAAAGCTGGTGACTCACTTTTCTCTAATACAGCAGGTAAAAACTGGAATCAACTTCCTTCTGAACTATCAATCTTAGCTTCTACTTCTCTATTTACAAACACCTCAAAGAACATCTTAAAACTCATTGGCTTTGTCCATGTGCTAACCCAGACTGATATCTTCCCCCTTCCTTCTCGTACTCCTTTCCCTACTCCTCTATCCTTTGCCCCCTAATCTCTTTTCTTCATAGTAATTCTATAAAACATAAAGGTCTTTTTCTCTTAATTGGGTTTTACTCTTACCCACTATTGCATTTAGTATAATTTTTTTACTTAATATTTTTTTTTTCTTCTTAGTACAATTTTTAGAGTAATATTTTTAGAGTTTATAACCTGAGTATTATATTTTTTTACCAATGCTTTCACTTTATGTGATTTTACATGCCTTTTTATATATGTTTAACATTGTCACTATTTATGTTTGGAGCTTTTCTCCCCGGCCTCTACTGAAAATGGACATATATCCAGTTAGACTAGCCTGGTCAACAAATGTAAAATAAAAAAATAAAAAAAATAAAGTAACATCCATAACCTGCTTCTCTGCCTCATCACAACCAGTAACTTTTTTTGTAGTACAATGTCTTGTCCCCTACTTCTTTTACTTACCCTTAGTTTCTTTCTTTCTTTCATTCTTGGAGAATCTGACTTACCTAAACTCTCAGTCACATTGTTATCCAGAAGTAATTTCTGATTGACGTTCCATTCATGGCAATCCAAACAGTCATAAGTTGATTTCCAATCAATTAAGTATTCAGAAATCACAGTAAATGCTTTTCTAAAGTGACATGTTAGGATCTTTATTATTATCGGTAAGGGACTTGCTATCAATACCTTCAAAAGTTCCAACAGTTTAGTACAATTTGGACACGTATCAGCTTCACCTTGGTTAAAATACACTTTACAATGAATGCATTCTTTGATATAATTTGATTTTATCATGCCTTCCAAACATACAGATTTAGTCAATTCATGTTTTGCTGAATGTTTAGCAAATAAAGCATATATTTAAATTCCTTATAAAATTAAGTGTAACACGTTTAAAGTTTAAGACATATGTAACCCCTTCCTCACTCTCCACTCAGTCACTTAATAATGTGTCATGAAGACGTAAGCACACTCTTACCCGGCAAAAGATTTTACGTAGTACAGGCTCTTGTCCACTTGGATGGGACATCCACAGCTCCAATAACATCAACAACCCTTCAGGGAGTGAAAAATAAAACAAGCCCAGGAAATAGAACTTACTACCAAATAAACAGTTACCTCGGTCAAGGCAGAAGCAGAAAGTTAGAAAACTCTACTACAAAGTAAAAAGGCAGAAAGCCATGAAACACTGCTAGTACTTACTACCAAATAAACAGTTACATCAGTGCAATCAGAAGCAGAAAGTTAGAAAACTTTATTGCAAAATAAAAGAGTCAGAAATCCAGGAAACACTTACTACCAGATAAGCAATTATCTCAATGCAAGGAGAAGCAGAAAGATAAAAACAATTCACAAAGTGAAAAGGGCAAAAAGCCAGGAAACACTGCTAGCACCTATTATCAAATAAACAGTTCAGTACGAGCTCTGGTCCAGTTAGATCGGAGCATCCATAGGCCCAATAATAACAACAGCCCTCCAGGTAGCTAAAATTAAAACAAAATAAAATAAACACAGAAAACACTGCTAGCACCAAATACATAATTATCTCAGTGCAAGGGGAAGCAGAAAGTTAGAAAACTCTACCAAAAAGTAAAAAAAAAAAGATAGAAAGGCAGGAAACACTGCTAGCCCATACCTCTCAATTGTTGATTTGTACCTCATATTTTAGGTAACTTCCTCATAAGATTTGTGGATTTCTGGAAAATCAATCACTGAAGTCAGAAAATGACAGGCATTTGAGTTTCTGACATCATACGCTTCAGAAAATCCATAGTAATGTAAAACCTGTTATTCTATCAACTTCCTAAGTTTGTAAGAGCAATATTTAAAATTTGTCCCCATTTATGGGCCTTTGTACCCTGATTATATATGGCTTTGTCTAGATTTCTTGTTCTTAGAGGTTGTGATGTATAGCAACTACTACCACATAAACAGTTACCTCACTGCAAGCAAAAGCAGAAAAATGAAGAAAGGCAGAAAGCCAAGTAGCTCTGCCAGCATCTATTACAAAATAAGCAATTACCTCAGTGGAAGCAGAGTCAGAAAGGTGATGAATTCTACCACTAAATAAAACAAAACAGAAGAAAACAAAAAACAGAAAACTTACAATAGTCCGCCTGCACTTACTTCCAGATGAACAATTACCTCAGAATATATATGTCAGTGTAAGACAGCTGGTTGAATGACCAGTTGCACCAACACCAAGAATATCAGTGTTATAA